>NW_028225183.1:51729520-52047994 GCF_052327205.1 Somniosus microcephalus
TTCTGGACGCCAACTTCGCCTTCAATGCCTGCACTAACGTCACCAGGAGGGCATTACATGGGAAGTTAGCGCTGGGCTAAAAGTCTTTAGCCTCCAGTGTGAACTTTTCTCTTGTACCGCTTCATCTATTTCAGCCGTCATTATCCCGAGGCCACGGTGACAGCGGCAACTCTCGTGGCGGCCACGAATTTTTAGCCCTTACTCTTTTTCAGTGAAGTCGTCAGAAAATTTCCAGAATAAATATTGATAGAGTGTTGGTGAAGCCTTGAAAAATTGTCCCACAAAGACTCCCAAAGTGGTTCAGAGGTCACAACTCCAGCAGCAGCCAGCTAGCTAGAAGGCATTTTAGAAACATAGAAACATAGAAGTTTGGAGCAGGAGTAGGCCATCCGGCCCATCGAGCCTGCTCCACCATTCAATGAGATCATGGCTGATCATCCAAATTCAGTACCCTGTCCCTGCTTTCTCCCCATATCCCTTGATCCCTTTAGCCTTAGGAAATATATCCAATTCCTTGTTGAATATATTTAATGAATTGGCCTCTACTGCCTTCTGTGGTAGAGAATTCCAGAGGTTCACCACTCTATGGGTGAAGAAATTCCTCCTCATCTCAGCCTTAAATGGCTTACCCCTTATCCTTAGAATGTGACCCCAGGTTCTGGACTCCCCGACCATCGGGAACATCCTTCCTGCATCTAGTCTGTCTAGTCCTGTTAGAATTGTATAAGTTTCAATGAGATCCCCTCTCATTCTTCTAAACTCCAGCGAGTACAAGCCCAATCGACCCAATCTCTCCTCATACATCATTCCTGCCATCCCAGGTATTAGCCTAGTGAATCTTCGCTGCACTCCTTCCATGGCAAGAACATCCGTCCTCAGATAAGGCGACCAAAACTGCACACAATACTCAAGATGTGGTCTCACCAAGGCCCTGTACAACTGCAGCAAGACATCCTTGTTCCTGAACTCGAATCCTCTCGCTATTAAGGCCAGCATACCATTTGCCTTCTTAACCGCCTGCTGCACCTGCATGCTTACCTTCAGCGACTTGTGCACAAGGACACCCAGGTCTCGTTGCACTTCCCCTTCTCCCAATCTATTGCCATCAGATAATAATCTGCCTTCCTGTTTTTGGCACTAAAGTGGATAACCTCGCATTTATCCACGTTATATTGCCTCTGCCATGCTTCTGCCCAATCACCCAACCTGTCCAAATCATATTTTAAGTGGCAATCAGCTATTTAGCAAGCTTCTCGTGCTCCTTCCTAGCGCTGGATACTTCTCCTTTACAAAGATGTTGTCTTGCACGAAACACGGTCTAAAATGACATTTCAGCTTAAGACGCAATCTTGGCCAGCTCTTTAGTGTCTAAGAAATTCGGCGAACGTCGCCACCTGCAGGTACAGCACTCAAGTGCTGATGAGACGTAATTTTCGTGAAGCAGTATACAGTGGGCTCCTCGCACACACTTCCACTGAAGGTGTAGAGTGCAACAGCTGGGAGTGCAGTGATGTTTCTAGTAGCAAGAATGAGGGTGCCCAGGTGCTCCGATGCAGCCCTGGAGGTCATGTGGAGGAGACAGAGAGGATGAGGGTTGGAGGTGGGGGGGTGGCTGGGTGATGTGAAGGACACAGAGGCAACTATTGTGGTGCATGTGGGGCGAAATCGCCCAGGAGGCCACAGCCAGGAGCCCTAACCCCGGGGCATGGTTCCAGTGCCGCAAGAAATTTAATAACTTGACTGGAGTGATTAAGGTGAGATCTCATCTCACAAACACACTTCTCCATAACTGCGCCACCATCAGCACCACACCCTCAACGCTCTGTATCCACCATCTAATTCTACACTGACATTCACAGAACCCACAATATCGCATCCTTCACAGGTGCTACACCTGGTTCATAGCTCGATAGCAAAATACTGCGGATGCTGGAAATCCGAAATAACAACAGAAAACGCTGGAAAAGCTCAGCAGGCCAGGCAACATCCGTGGAGAGAGAAATAGAGTCAACGTTTCAGGTCGAAACCCTTCTACAGAACTGAGAGAAAAGTCAGGAAAGGAAACAGATTAAAAGGCCAGTTTGGGGGCTGGGAAATGGGGGAGGGGATGAAAGAATAAAAGGGAAGTGAAGAGACATTAAGAGATATTCAAGACGAGACCCGATAGTAAAATGACAAGTAAAGAGACAAAAAGACGGCTCTAGATGGAGTGTGAAATGCGCTGGCAGAATGAGAGACAGCTGCCATGTTGGAGAGAAAAAAAGGGAAAAAGCACAAACCAAAGGTGTGGATAAAAAATACATAAAAATTTAATGGAGGCCGAGGTTATGATCTGAAATTGTTGAACTCGATATTGAGTCCGGAAGGCTGTAAAGTGCCTAATCGGAAGATGAGGTGCTGTTCCTCGAACTTCTGTGGAACAATGCAAGAGGCCGCGGACGGTGAGGTCAGAGTGGAAATGGGGCAGTGAATAAAAATGACAGGCGACCGGAAGCTCCGGGTCACCCTTACGGACTGAACGGAGGCGTTCCGCAAAGCTGTCACCCAATCTGCGTTTGGTCTCCCCAATGTAGAGGAGACCACATCGTGAGCAGCGAATTGTGGTAAACCACTGTTTGTATTCCTGTTTGTCCTGTTTGTATTCCACTGTGTACATGCCTGGACATGCCTCGGCTGACTCCTCCCACAGGTCCTAGTATAAAGGTGACTGCTCCCCAGCCCTTAGTATCATGGACCGGTCGACCACGCGAGGCAGACCTCCATTCTGTTGTTAATAAAAGCCTTTCGTTACTCTTCTAACTCTCAGTCTTTTATGAGTAATTGATAGCGCATCAATTTTATTAACAACATTTTTATGATGGAGAAGAACCTCACACCAGCATGACTGGACTTAGATCATCGGGAGGCGGACTCATCCACCAAGTTTACTCACTGGCTTAAGTGTTTCGAAAAATTCCTGACCGCCTCCGAAGCAATCAAATCGGACGAGGACAAACTGGATGTCCTGACCTCCAAAGTGAACCACCGAGTGTACTCGGTCATCCAAGACGCGACCTCGTACGCGGACGCTATCAAGCTCTTCAAGGACCAGTACACGCGCCCAGTGAACGAAGTGTACGCCAGGCACCTCCTGGGGAGTCGTAAACAACAACCTGGGGAATCGACCGTGGAATACCTTCAGGCACTGTCTGTGCTTGGCCGGGCCTGTGGTTGTAAGGATGTAAAGGCCGCCGTGTACACAGAGGAACTTATCCGGGACGCTTTTGTAGCGGGCCACAGATCCAATTACACCCGACAGCAACTGTTGGAGCAGAGTAACCTCGACCTCAACAAGGCCTCTGACCTCGCACTATCGTTGGATGCAGCCTACCAGGGCATGGATGCCTACTCCTCTGCACCGTGGATGCCGCGGGGAATGACAGCCTGGGACACGGTAGGACCGCCTCATAGCGCCGTGCCACCCCAGCCACACCCCAACAACGGCCCAACTACCGCAGCAGTGTCCCAAGGCCAGACAGCAGTGCCCCAAGGCCAGAAATGCTACTTCTGTGGCCAGGCAAAACACCCCAGAGCGAGCTGCCCGGCGGAAAACGCGATCTGCTCGGGCTGCGGGAAGAAGGGACACTACGCTAGCGTCTGCAGGGCCAAAGCCACCCCGGACCCCAGCAGCGCCGCGTGTGGGCCATGCGGGCCGCCATCTTGGGCCTCCCCGGCCATGTGCGAATCACCGGTACAGCAGCCATTTTGGACGCCTCCAGCCACAAGGGGATCATGGACGCCGACATCTTGGACGACAGCCGGGACGCAGCAGGCCCCCGACACCGCCTCATCTGATACCCGCAGCGACACACCGACCCCTACGCTGGCATCCGTTACACTGGACCAAGCGAGACCGCACCAACTGGCCAGTTCCACAATGGACATTAAGGTAAATGGTCACGATACAATCTGCCTTTTTGACTCTGGGAGCACGGAGAGCTTCATCCACCCTGACACGGTGCGGCGTTGCTCTCTCCCAGTCCTGCCTGCGCAACAGCGGATTTCTATGGCCTCCGAGTCCCAGTCGGCAGACATCGGCGGCTACTGCGTGGTGACACTCATAGTAGACGGGACCGTGTACGATCATTTTAAACTTCTGTTCCTGCCTGACCTCTGCGCTGCCGTCCTGCTGGGGTTAGATTTTCAGTGCCACCTTAAAAGTGTTACGATGGCGTACGGTGGACCCCTACCCCCACTCACAGTCCGCAGCCAGCAGCTTCCAAACTGCCCGCCGTGCACCAGGTGCAACCTCTCCACACTCAGAGCCACCCCCCCCCAACTGTTTGCTAACCTCACCCCCGACTGTAAGCCCATCGCCACAAAGAGCAGGCGATACAGTGCCGGGGACAGGGTTTTCATTAAAACCGAAGTGGAGCGGCTCCTGAAAGAAGGGATTATTGAGGGCAGCACCAGCCCCTGGCGAGCCCAGGTTGTGGTCGTTAAGACCGGCGAGTAGCAGCGCCTGGTCATCGACTACAGCCAGACAATAAATCGCTGCACCCTGCTGGACGCCTGCCCACTCCCCCGTATAGCTGATATGGTCAACCAGATCGCGCAGTACCGCGTCTTCTCGACCACTGACCTGAAATCAGCGTACCACCAGCTCCCCATCCGCCCTGAGGACCGCCAGTACACTGCCTTTGAGGCAAACGGCCGCCTCTATCACTTCCTTAGGGTTCCCTTTGGCGTCACCAACGGGGTCTCCGTCTTCCAAAGGGAGATGGACCGGATGGTAGATCAAAATGCGTTGCAGGCCACTTTCCCATATCTGGACAATGTGACCATCTGCGGCTGTGACTTGCAGGACCATGACGCAAACCTCGAAAAATTCCTCCGCACCGCCCAACTCCTAAACCTGACATATAACAAGGAGAAGTGCATATTCCGCACAAACCGCCTCACCATCCTTGGCTGTGTTGTGGAACACGGAGTCATCGGCCCCGACCCCGACCGGATGCGTCCCCTTATGGAACTTCCACTGCCCCACTGCCTCAAGGCCCTGAAGAGGTGCCTAGGGTTTTTCTCCTATTACGCCCAGTGGGTCCCCTACTATGCGGACAAGGCCCGTCCGCTGATCAAGTCCACCTCTTTTCCCTTGACGGCAGAGGCCCGCTTAGCCTTCCACCGTATCAAGGAGGACATTGCCAAAGCCACCATGCACGCAGTGGACGAATCCATCCCCTTCCAGGTGGAAAGCGACGCATCTGACTTTGCCCTGGCCGCTACCCTCAATCAGGCGGGGAGACCCGTGGCCTTCTTTTCACGAACCCTCCAAGGCCCGGAGACCAGACACTCCGCTGTTGAGAAGGAGGCCCAGGCGATTGTGGAGGCTGTGCGTCATTGGAGGCACTACCTGGCCGGAAAACGATTTACCCTGCTCACTGACCAGCGTTCAGTTGCTTTTATGTTTAACAACAAGCAGAGGGGCAAAATCAAAAATGACAAGATCTTGAGGTGGAGAATCGAACTTTCCACCTACAACTACGAGATCTTGTACCGGCCCGGGAAGCTAAATGAACCCCCGGATGCACTATCGCGTGGCACCTGCGCCAGCGCGCAGATCGATAGACTGCGGGCCCTCCACAATGACCTCTGCCACCCGGGGGTCACCAGGTTCTTCCACTTCATCAAGGCCCGCAACCTGCCTTACTCTATTGAGGAGGTCAGGACCATGACCAGGAACTGCCAAGTCTGCGCTGAGTGCAAACCGCACTTTTATAGACCAGACAGGGCCCACCTGATAAAAGCCACTCGCCCCTTCGAGCGCCTGAGCGTCGATTTTAAAGGGCCTCTCCCCTCCTCCGACCGCAATGTGTACTTCCTCAATATTATTGATGAGTACTCCCGTTTCCCGTTCGCCTTCCCCTGCCCGGACATGACCAGTGCCACGGTCATTAAATGTCTGAACAACCTCTTCACCCTGTTCGGCTTCCCCAGCTATATCCATAGCGACCGGGGCTCATCGTTTATGAGCGATGAACTCCGTCAGTACCTGCTAACTAGGGGTATTGCCACAAGCAGGACCACCAGTTACAACCCCCGGGGGAACGGACAGGTGGAAAGAGAAAATGCGACAGTTTGGAAGGCCGTCCTGCTAGCCTTAAAGTCTAGGGGCCTTCCAACCTCCCGCTGGCAGGATGTGCTCCCCGATGCGCTCCACTCTATTCGGTCACTGCTCTGCACTGCCACTAACGCCACCCCTCATGAGGAAATGTTTGTCTTCCCAAGGAAGTCCACATCGGGGACATCGCTACCGCCATGGCTGACGTCCCCAGGGCCGGTCCTACTGAGAAGACACGTGAGGACCCATAAAACGGACCCCCTGGTCGAGAGGGTCGACCTCCTCCACGCCAACCCCCAGTATGCTTACATCGCATACCCGGACGGGCGGGAGGACACAGTCTCCATAAGAGACCTTGCACCCTCGGGGGCCGCAGTAACCCACTACCCACTACCACCCCCCCCCCACGATCCGATATCCAGCCCCAGCAGACGGCAAGCCTGGGCCCCGCGACCCGCTCGACATCTACGAGGACGACACGCCTGTGCCACAGCCTACGCTGGACTCGACGCCGGAAACTTCACTACCCCTGCCGTCGCCACGCCGATCACAGCGGCAGACAAGACCTCCGGAGAGACTCCAATACACTAACTTTTAATACACTTCACCCCGCCGGACTCAATTTTAAACAAGGGGTGAATGTGGTAAACCACTGTTTGTATTCCTGTTTGTCCTGTTTGTATTCCACTGTGTACATGCCTGGACATGCCTCGGCTGACTCCTCCCACAGGTCCTTGTATAAAGGTGACTGCTCCCCAGCCCTTAGTATCATGGACCGGTCGACCACGCGAGGCAGACCTCCATTCTGTTGTTAATAAAAGCCTTTAGTTACTCTTCTAACTCTCAGTCTTTTATGAGTAATTGATAGCGCATCACGAATACAGTATACTAGTTTGCAGGAAGCACAAGTAAATCGCTGTTTCACCTGGTAGGGATGTTTGGGGCCCTGGACAGTGGGAAGGGGGGAGGGACAAGGGCAGGTGCTGCATCTTCTGCACTTGCACGGGAAGGTGCCAGGCAAAGGGGAAGGGTTGCTGGGGGTGATAGAGGAGTGGACTAGGGTGTCTCGGATGGAGCGGTCCCTACGGAATGCTGAAAGGGGAGGGGAGGGGAAGATGCATTTTGTGGTGGGATTACATTGGAGGTGGCGGAAATGGCGGAGGATGATCCGTTGAATGTGAAGGCTGGTGGGGTGAAAGGTGAGGACAAGGGGAAACCTATCATGGTTCCAGGAGGGAGGGGCAGGGGTGAGGGCAGAAGTGCGGGAGATAGAACGGACATGGTCGAGGGCCGTGTCAACCACAGTAGAGGTGAATCGTCAGGTGAGGAAAAAGGAAGACATGTCGGACGCACTGGTGTGGAAGGTGGCATCATTGGAGCAGATGTGGTGGAGACAGAGAAAGTGGGAAAATGGAATAAAGTCCTTACAGGAGGCAGGGTGGGAGGAAGTGTAGTCCTGGTAGCTGTGGGAGTCAGTGGGCTTGTAGTGAATGTTGGTCAATAACCTATCCCCAGAGATGGAGATGGAGAAGCCAAGGAAGGGAAGGGAAGGGAAGAGTCGGAGATGGCCCGTGTGAAGGTGAGGGAAGGGTGGAAATTAGAGGCAAAATGAATGAAATTGTCTAGTTTAGAGCTCTTTAGTCATGTGAGGCATCACACACACACACGAAAATACACCTGCCAATACGGTCGTTAACAATCATCGCTCTTTCCCTTCCAGGAAAAATAAGCACATAACAGGCAGCAGCAGGACCTGACCAGGGGAGCAGAAGCACGGCTCTCCTTCAGGAGGCAGCACTGGTCGTGACCGGGAGGGGAGTGCAGGTCCTGGTGCCAGAGGCAGGGCAGGGGGCATCTCACCTAGAAGTACGTGGCCACTCCAGCTTCCTTGCAGCTGTTCAACTATTCCTGATCCCTAATCACCCAAAGCTATCCTCACTCCCAAACTCCAGATGATCTCATATCGCACATCCTCCTGTCGTGGCCACATGTGCCGCGCCCTAATACTTCCAGCTTTATCATTGCTGGCTCCCAGGAGCAAGATCCGCCTCGCCCCAAGGAGCAGGTTCAGGATGTACAAGTGTCACCTTGCCCTCGCCCTCGCACCACACCCACCAAAAAATTAGGAGGAGGAGGAGTAAAGTGAGGGCAAATGCACGGTGTCAATGACTACCACTGTCACAGGCACCAACTCAGAGACCGCAACTTAGAGGCTAGCTTAGAAGAGGGATCGTCACAGTGGGATGCATTGGGCACTAGTCGGCAGCAGCCACGATGGGTGGAAGGGACACCACAGAGGCCATCTTGCTGGGGGTGAGGGGGCATGTTTGCATCCTGGTCCTGCTGCAGAGGAGTCAGATGAGGACCTCGCATGGCCAAGATTCAGAAGAAGGCTGATGGGTGCGACACCCCAAATCCTTAGTTCAATGGAGAGCCCGGCTGAAAGCCTACGGGCCATGTCGAAGTGCGTGGAGGAGTCCGCCTCCAACTTTGTCCATGTCACAGCCTGGAACCATCCTCTCCAACGTGGAGAGGAGAGTCAATTCCAGCCAGTGACCTGTGGCGCCCAACATCAAGCAGCGTCTGATGACTGAGGTTGCATCTTCCATTGCAGTCATTGCAGTTTCCATGGGACGCCAAGCATCTTCCATGGAATGGAAAAGTGCTGCAATGGAAGCTCAGATAGTTTCCATGCCGGGTCTGGACTCTTCAGTTGAAAGTGGCTTGCAGAATGTCTCCGATGGCCAGAGGTCTGTCCTCCAGCCGATCAGTGAGCCGAGATCTGACGTCCAGCAGATCACTGGGCAGAGATATATCCTCCAGCAGATCAGTGGGCCGAGATCTATCCTCCAGCAGATCACTGGGCCGAGATCCAACCTCCAGCAGATCAGTGGGCCGAGATCTGTCCTCCAACAGATCAGTGGGCAGAGATCTGTCCTCCAACAGATCAGTGGGCAGAGATCTGTCCTCCAACAGATCAGTGGGCAGAGATCTGTCCTCCAACAGATCAGTGGGCCGAGATCTTTCCTCCAGCAGATCACTGGGCCGAGATCTGTCCTCCAGCAGATCAGTGGGCCAAGGTCTGTCATTCAGCATATCAGTGGGCTGGCTGCACTATCCCGTATGCCTTCTTAACCACCTTATCTACCTGTCCTGCTACCTTCAGGGATCTGTGGACATGCACTCCAAGGTCCCTTTGTTCCTCTACATTTCTCAGTACCCTGTGTGTTCCCTTTCCTTGTTGCCCCTCCCCAAATGGATTGCCTCACACTTCTCCGGATTGAACTCCATTTGCCACTTTTCTGCCCACCTGACATGTCCATTGATATATTCCTTCAGTTTGCAGCTATCGTCTTCAATATCAGCCACACGGCCAATTTTTGTATCATCTGCAAACTTCTTAATCATGCCCCCTACATTGAAATCTAAATCATTGATATATACACCACAGAAAGCAAGGAACCCAGTACTGAGCCCTGTGGAACCCCACTGGAATAAGCATTCCAATCAAAATATACCCGTCGACCATTACCCTTCGCTTCCTGCCTCTGAGCCAATTTTGGATCCAATATGCCAATTTCCCTTTGGATCCCATGGGCTTTTACTTTTCCGACCAGTCTGCCATGTGGGACCTTATCAAAAGCTTTGCTAAAATCCATGTAGACTACATCAAAAGCACTACACTCATCGGCCCCCCTTGTTACCTCCACAAAAAATGCAATCAAGTTAGTCAGACACGACCTTCCCATAACAAATCCGTACTGACTGTTCTTGATGAATCTGTGCCTTCTAAATGACAATTAATATTGTCCCTCAGAATTTTGTCCAATAACTTGCCCACCTGGTTAGGCTGACCAGTCGGTAATTACTCGGTCTATCCCATTGTCCCGTTTTAAACAATGGTACAACTTATAGGATAGCCACTAAGAATAAGCACCAGGGTGAATAGTTTAATAGCTGTAAGTGCTGTTGGTTGTGTCATGGTTCCATTGTTTGTTTCGATGTGGATGAAGAGTGATTATGGTAATTGGGTAATGGTGGAATTTATATTCTTTTTTATTGTGTTCTTCATGGGGAAGGGGTTGAAAGGGTTGAGTGCAGATGGTGGACTTCGTGATGGGCACTCAGTAGTGGAAGGTAAGAACATAAGAACATAACATAAGACGTAGGAGCATGAGTGGGTCATTTGGCTCCTCGAGCCTGCTCCGCCATTCAATTAGATGATGGCAGATCTGATCTTGGCCTCACCACCACTTCCTTGCCCGCTCCCCATAACCCTTGACGCCCTTACCTTTCAAAAATCACGTATTGTCCATCGTCCATTGTCTGCCATTCACATCGAATTGAACATAAGAACATAAGACGTAGGCGCGGGAGTCGGTCATTCGGCCCCTCGAGCCTGCTCCGCCATTCAATAAGGTCATGGCTGATCTGATCTTGGGCTCAACTCCACTTTTCTGACTGTTCCCCATAACCCTTGATTCCCTTACCTTTCAAAAATCTGTCTGTTATAAATCTCATCATTCACCAAGAAACTACTCATGAAATAACGCTGGACGGCCTGCTGGTGGCGCCGTCCATGGAGTATAAATACTCGGGCGTCGGCCCCGGCGGTCAGGGACATTTTGTAAGACAAGGAACTAGTGAAGTACAACTAGGCCTCCATGTTCTGAAACAAGTTGATTAAAACCTTGCTTTATGCTAAACCAAGTGCGTAGTGAGTTTCATTACGTTCTATCTCCACCTAAAATATATTCAATGACCCAGCCTCCACAGCTCTCTGGGGAAGAAAATTCCAAAGATTCATGACCCTCTGAGAGAAGAAATTCCTCCTCATTTCCGATTTAAAAGGGTGCCCCCTTATTCTGAAATTATGCCCCCTAGTTCTAGATTCCCCCACGAGGGGAAACATCCTCTCAGCATCTACCCTGTCAAACCCCTTCAGAATCTTATATGTTTCAATAAGATCTCCTCTCAGTCTTCTAATTCCAATGAGTATAGGCCCAACCTGCTCAACCTTTCTTCATAAGACAACCCCTTCACCTCCGGAATCAACCTCATGGGCCTTCTCTGAACTGCCTCCAATGCAAGTATATCCTTCCTTAAATAAGGAGACCAAAACTGCAGGTATGATCTCACCAACGCCCTGTACAGTTGTAGCAGGGCTTCCCTACTTTTATATTCCATTCCCTTTGCAATAAAGGCCAACATTTCATTTGCCTTCCTGCATGCTAACTTTTTGTGATTCATGTACAAGGACCCCCAGATCCCTCTGTACCTCAGCATATTTTAATATCTCACCATTTAAATAATAAATTGTTTTTCATTTTTCCAACCAAAGTGGATAACTTTGCATTTTCCCACATTGCACTCCATCTGCCAGATTCCTGTCCACTCACTTAGCCTGTCTATATCCCTTTGGAGATTCTTTGCGTCCTCCACACAGTTTGCTTTCCCACCTATCTTTGCACCATCAGCAAATTTGGCTACATTACACTCAGTACCTTCATCCAAGTCATTAATATAGATTGAAAATAATTGAGGCCCCAGCACTCATCCCTGTGGCACCTCACTAGTTACAGCTTGCCAACCTGAAAATGACCCATTTATCCTGACTCTCTGTTTTCGGTTAGTTAGCAAATCCTCTATCCGTGTCAATATATTACCCCCAACCCCGTGAGCTCTTACCTTGTGTAGTAACCTTTCATGTGGCACCTTATTGAATGCTTCTGGAATTCCAAATACACGACATCTACTGGTTTCCCTTTATCCACCCTGCTCATTACATCGTCAAAGAACTCCAGCAAATTTGTGAAACATGATTTCCCTTTCATAATACCATGGTGACTCTGCTTGAATATATTATGATTTTCTAAATGTCCTGTTACCACTGACTTACTGATGGACTCCAGCTATTTCCCAATGACAAATGTTCGGCCAACTGGTCGATAGTTACCTGCTTTCAGACTCCCTCCTTTCTTAAACAGGGGCATTACATTTGCGCTTTTCCAGTCCGCTGGGATCTCTCCAGAATCCGGGGAATTTTGGTAGATTACAACCAATGCATCCATTATCTCTGCAGCCACCTCTTTAAGACTCTAGAATGCAGGCCATCAGATCTAGGGGACCTGTCCAGTTTTAGGCCCATTAGTTTGCCTAGTACTTTCGCTCTAGTGATAGTGATTGTTTTAAGATCCTCCCACCCCAATAGCCCCTTGATTATCCATTATCGGGATGCTTTTAGTGTATTCTACTGTGAAGACCGATACAAAATATTTGTTCATAGTCTCCCATTATTAATTCCACAGACTCATCCTCTAGGGCACCAACGTTTACTTTAGTTGCTCTCTTCCTTTTTATATACCTGTAGTAGCCCTTACTGTCTGTTTTCATATTTCTTGCTACCTTACTCTCATAAGCTATCTTCACTTTTTTTAGTCGTCCTTTGCTACTTTTTAAAAATGTCCCAATCCTCTGGCCTTCACTATTCTTCACAACTTTGTATGCTTTTGTTTTTAAATTGATACCGTCCTTTACTTACTTAGTTAGCCACGGCAGGTTCATCCTTCTCTTCGAGTCCTTCTTTCTCACTAGAATATATCTTTGCTGAGAGTTATGAAATACCTCCTTAAATGTTTGCCACTGTTTTTCTACAGTCTTACCCTGAAAAAACGATTTGGGAGCAGATCACCGAGGCTGTCACTGCCACTATGTCACGCCCATCACCTGGCTCCAGTGCCCAAAGAAGCTTTATGACTTCAGACCTGTGGTCAAGGTCAGTGAATGCATCTTCAAAAGCCATCTCCAACCAACTGAATCACTAGCCTCTCACACTTCGCAATGCATGACTCCCTACCCTCACCAATCACTCACCTATCAATAATCTGTACCAATCACGAGGTGCATCTCCCACGCGCACCATCACCTCACTGCCTTGGAGGAGATTGTGCTGGCCATTCGTGGCAGGGGCATGGCTGAGCCCTTGGCCAGCGTTGGGGCTGAAAGGATACAAGATGCTGGTACCCTCATACTTTATCCTCCTTCTGGAATAGATCTCTTGCTTTCCCGCCCTCTCCTCTTCTGCTTTCTCCTCTTCTGCTTTCTCCTCTTTTGCTTCCTCCTCTTCTGCTTCCTCCTCTTCTGCTTCCTTCTCTGCTGCTTCCTCCTCGTCTGCTTCCTCCTCTTCTGCTTTCTCCTCTTCTGCTTCCTCCTCTTCTGCTTTCTCCTCTTCTGCTTTCTCCTCTTCTGCTTCCTCCTCTTCTGCTTCCTTCTCTGCTGCTTCCTCCTCGTCTGCTTCCTCCTCTTCTGCTTTCTCCTCTTCTGCTTCCTCCTCTTCTGCTTTCTCCTCGTCTGCTTTCTCCTCTTCTGCTTCCTCCTCTTCTGCTTCCTCATCTTCTGCTTCCACATCTTCCACTTCCTCCTCTTCCGCTTCCTCTCTTCTGCTTCCTCCTCTTCTGCTTTCTCCTCTTCGGCTTCCTCCTCATCTGCTTTCTCCTCTTCTGCTTCCTCCTCGTCTGCTTCCTCCTCTTCTGCTTCCTCCTCTTCTGCTTCCTCCTCTTCTGCTTTCTCCTCTTCTGCTTCCTCCCCTTCTGCTTCCTCATCTTCTGCTTCCACATCTTCCACTTCCTCCTCTTCCGCTTCCTCTCTTCTGCTTTCTCCTCTTCTGCTTTCTCCTCTTCTGCTTCCTCCTCGTCTGTTTCCTCCTCTTCTGCTTCCTCCTCGTCTGTTTCCTCCTCGTCTGCTTCCACCTCTTCAGCTTCCTCCTCTTCTGCTTCCTCCTCTACTGCTTCCTCCTTTTCCGCTTTCTTCTCTTCTGCTTCCTCCTCATCTGCTTCCTCCTCTTCTGCTTTCTCCTCTTCTGCTTCCTCCTCTTCTGCTTCCTCCTCGTCTGCTTCCTCCTCGTTTGCTTCCTCATCATCTGCTTTCTCCTCTTCGGCTTCCTCCTCCTCTGCTTCCTCCTCTTTGGCTTCCTCCTTGTCTGCTTCCTCCTCTTTTGCTTCCTCCTCTTCTGCTTTCTCCTCTTCTGCTTCCTCCTCTTCTGCTTTCTCCTCTTCTGCTTCCTCCTCTTCTGCTTCCTCCTCCTCTGCTTCCTCCTCTTCGGCTTCCTCCTCTTCTGCTTTCTCTCTTCTGCTTTCTCCACATAACCGAAGTCCTTCATCACTGGTACCATTCTAGTCAATCTCCCTTTAACCTTCTCTGTTCCAAGGAGAACAACCCCAGCTTCTCCAGTCTCTCCACATCACTGAAGTCCCTCATCAATGGCACCATTCTGGTCAATCTCCCCTTAACTTTCTCTGATCTAAGGAGAACAACCACAGCTTCTCCAGTCTCTCCACATCACTGACGTCCCTCGTCCCTGGTACCATTCTGGTCAATCTCCCCTTAATCTTCTCTGCACGAAGGAGAACAATCCCAGCTTCTCCAGTCTATCCACATTACTGAAGTCACTTATCACTGGTACCATTCTGGTCAATCTCCCGTTAACCTCCTCTGCTCTAAGGAGAACAATCCCAGCTTCTCCAGTTTATCCACGGAACTAAAGTCCCTCATTCCTGGTACCATCCTGGTCAATCCCCCCTTAACCTTCTCTGCTCTAAGGAGAACTATCCCAGCTTCTCCAGTCTATCCACGTCACTGAAGTCACTCATCCCTGGTACCATTCTGGTCAATCTCCCCTTAACCTTCCCTACTCTAAGGAGAAGAACCCCAACTTCTCCAGTCTCTCCACGTAACCGAAGTCTCTCATCCCTTGTACCATTCTGGTCAATCTCCCCGTAACCTTCTCTGCTCTAAGGAGAACAACACCAGCTTCTCCAGTTTCTCCACATAACCGAAGTCCTTCATCACTGGTACCATTCTAGTCAACCTCCCTTTAACGTTCTCTGTTCCAAGGAGAACAACCCCAGCTCCTCCAGTCTCTCCACATCACTGAAGTCCCTCATCCCTGGTACCATTACAGTCAGTCTCCCCTGAACCTTCTCTGCTCTAAGGAGAACAATCCCAGCTACTCCAGTCTCTGCACATCACTGAAGTCCCTCATGCCTGGTACCATTCTGGTAAATCTCCCCTTAACCTGCTCTGCTCCAAGGAGAATAACCCTAGCTTCTCCAGTCTCTCCACATCACTGAAGTCCCTCATCCCTAGTACCATTCTGGTCAATCTCCCCTTAACCTTCTCTGCTCTAAGGAGAACAACCCCAACTTCTCCAGTCTCTCCACATAACTGAAGTCACTCATCCCTGGTACCATTGTCGTAAATCTCCTCTGCACCCTCTCCTAGGCCATGACATACTTCCTAAAGTGTAGTTCCCAGGATTGGACACAGTACTCCTGCTGAGGCCTGACCAGTGATTTATAAAGGTTTAGAGGTGAAGACACAAGTCCCTCCCTTGCTCTCACCCCGCCCCCCCCACTCACACCTTTTCCTTATCTACCATAGAACTTCCTAACTTCGGGACAGAGGCTGTTAACCAAAGTCCAAGGACACCTGCTTTCCTCAATTGGGTCTCATTGTGAAACTAATGTCCAGGTGTTACAGGTTTGGTGGGAGAAATGTTGAGGATGGAAGGGAGGGTGGCGGCATGGTCGGTTCGAGAGTACAATGTGAAGGCGGAGGAAAAGGTTTCTTGTTTGTGGTACACACACAGCGAGACGTCTGCAGCTCCAAGGGTCTGCTCTGGGGCCAGCTAAGAACTGCAGTCCCAGCAGGGATTCTATTATAAAGTTGCCTGCCTTAATGATGACGCCTTTAAGGTCTTCAAGTGTGACATGTTCCTGTCTCAAATCAGTCGGCTGCTGCCTGACTCCAGTTATAGTACGAGCTATGCTATCAGTTAACGTTTTTTCTGCCACTCATGGTAAATTGAAATCAGTAGATTGGGAAACTATGGTGTACATAACTATGACCTGGGTGTCCTTGTACACGAGTCACTTAAACCAAACTTGCAGGTGCAGCAAGCAATTGGAAGGCAAATGGTATGTTGGCCTTCATTGCAAGAGGATTTGAGTACAGGAGCAAGGATGTCTCAGTACAGTTATACAGGGCCTTGTTGCGAGCACACCGGGAGTACTGTGTGCAGTTTTGGTCTCCTTACCTAAGAAAGGATATACTTGCCATAGAGGGAGTGCAGTGAAAGTTCACCAGACTGTTTCCTGGGATGGCAGGACTGCCGTATGATGAGAGATTGGGTCGACCAGACATGTATTCACCAGAGTTTAGAAGAATGAGAGAGGATCTCATTGAAACGTAAAAAATTCTGACAGTGCTCGCAGACTGGAAGCAGGGAGGATGTTTCCCCTGGCTAGGTTGGTCTAGAACGGGGGAATCACAGTCTCAGGATACAGGGTAGGACATTTAGGACTGAGATGAGGAGAAATGTCTTCACTCAGAGGGTGGTGAACCTATGGCATTCTCTACCACAGAAGGCTGTGGAGGCCAAGTCACTGAATATATTTAAGAAGGAGATAGATAGATTTCTGGACACAAAAAGCATCAAGAGGTATGGGGAGAGAGCGGGAATATGGTATTGACATAGAGGATCAGCCATGATCATATTGAATGGTGGAGCAGGCTCGAAGGGCCGAATGGCCTACTCCTGCTCCTATGTTCCTATGTTCCCACGCCTGCTATGAAATACAAGCAGAAAATGTTGGAAATAGTCAGCAGGTCAAGGCAGCATCTGTGGCGAGAGAAACAGAGTTAACGGCCCAGAAACTCGGGTCCCAACGCGTGAGTACGCACGGGGTACTCAGGCGTGGACCTGATGGAAGTGCCAGTTTCTTGCATGCACTGCACTTGCGCGGGAAACCGGCACTTCCGTTCCTCTGAACGAAGGGGTTCTGAGGTCGAATGCGTGTGCGTGGGAGTCTGCACGTGCACTTTGAAATTACGTTTTATTTACAGGTTTTTCCGTGAGGGTAAGCTTTAGATTTTAGAAATGTAAAAACCAGGCGTAAGGCCTGCATTTTAAAAGGTCAATTAATTAAAATTAAAAGATTTGTCCACAGGTTTATTATTTTTAAATACTTTAAAGCAAGGTAAGTTTATTTTTAGCCCTGTCTTCTAATAAAATATTTCTTTTCAAAAATTTAAATTATTGTCTTAAATAGTTATTTAATGTAATTTATAGTTTATTTAAAAAGCGTGATGATTTTTTAAAATTTATTTGAAGGTTTACTACTATTTTGGGGCCGGAGTATTCATAAGTTTAGACAGGTCTTCCTGTCAATCTTATGAATGGGCTTTTCCCTCCTCCGATTGGCTGCCTGTGGCTCACGTGATCCCAGGGGACGCATCACACTAACTACGCCCCTGGGCCATGCAAGCACAGCGTGCCGGCAACTGGGCCAGGCCCCGGAGTGGAATTCCATGGGAGCCCAGAGCTCAACTGCCGGCACACAAGGTAAGTGCAGGTCGGGGCTTTGCACCCGCGGGAAGCCCCCGACCCAAATTTCTGGGCCGTAACATTTCAGGCTGATGACCTTTCTTCAGAAATGGAAGTAGTTAGAGATGTAACCGTTTATAAACAAGTACTGAGCCATGCGAAGGGGGGAAATAACAGCAACAACTTGCATTTATATAGAGTCATAGAATCAGAGAAATATATGGCACAGAAGGAGGCCTTTTGACCCACCGTGTCTGTGTCGGCATGTGCTATCCAGCCCAATCCCACTTTCCAGCACTTGGTCCGTAGCCCTGTAGGTTATGGCACTTTAAGAGCACATCCAACTACTTTTTAAATGTGATTTGGGTTTCTCCATCTACCACCCTTTCAGGCAGCGAGTTCCAGATCCCCACCACCCTCTGAGTGAAAAAAGTTCTCCTCAACTCCCCTCTAATCCATCTACCAATTACTTTAAATCTATGCACCCTGGTTATTGACGTCTCTGCTAAGGGAAATAGGTCATTCCTATTCCTTCATAATTTTTTACAAGTCAATCAAGACTCCCCTCAGCCCCCTCTGCTCCAAAGAAAACAGAACCAGCCTCTCCAATCTTTGCTCATAGCTAAAATTCTCCAGTTCAGGCAACATTCTCGTAAATTTCCTCTGTACCCTCTCTAGTGCAATCATATCCTTCCAGTAATATGGTGACCAGAACTGCACACAATAGTCTAGCTTTGGTCTAACTAGTGCTTTATACAGTTCAAGCATAACCTCCCTGCTCTTATATTATATGCCATGGCTAATAAAGGCAATTATATCTCGTATGCCTTCTTAACCATCTTATCTAACGTACACTGCTAGCATCAAGGATCTGTGGACATGCACTCCAAGGTCACGCAGCTCCTCTACATTTCTCAGTGTCCTACCATTTATCGTGTATTCTCTTGCATTTTTAGCCCTCCTCAAATGCATGACCTAACACTGCTCCAGGTTGAATTCCATTTGTCACTTTTCAGCCCACCTGACTAGTCCATTGATATCTTCCTGCAGTCTACAGCTTTCTTCCTCACTATCAAACATGGTCATTTCTTGCGGGGCGCTTAAAACGGTAAAATGGCACAATGTCGATATTTGTCGGGGGGGCATCCTTTACCTGGTTTATGGTAATTTAACTTCCTTTACCTGTTTTACGGTAATTCACCTGGCCAGGCAGCTTTTTGCTGCTGCACTCTGACCAATCATAATTAGCGGTTTCGAATCGCTAAACCCACCCTTCCAGTTCTGACTGGAGGAACTTATAATTAATGATATATTAAAATGTAAAAATGGTCTGGATGTGAGAAAGTCAAGTTTTATTAAACTAAAGAAACTACACCACACGATTAAATTAATCACTGTAAAATTGCTTTAATAGGGGAGGGAAAGAAACGGACACAACGAGGGAAAAACTACTAAAATATCAATTCTTAACGAAATCCCCACTTTACCCCCACCCTTAAGCCTACCCTAAGTTTCCTTGTGGAGGGCCAGAAAAATATATGCTCACCACTTGCAATGCTAGCTCCGTGCCCTGCGATCTTAGATCTTCACTGCCCAGAAGTGAAAACACCCCAGTGTTTAAAAGTAAACTGCTGGTGTTTAACTTCCACAGACAGACTCCACGCTGTAGAAGGCACACGAAGGCAAGCCAGAGAGAGAGAGCGAGAGGCCTCCGAGAAGCTATCTCTATATACCCCAATTTTTGGGCCGAAATGTTCCCACCCACATCCGGAGTTTTCTGGGCTAAAACAAAGGGATCCAAACCATCCCCTTGTCTGGGATGGGTTTGAATAAAGTTGCCATTGTCTGTGATGGCTGCAGATAAAACTGCAGGGGTTTTAAATGTGTCTTCATTCTGGGGCTGAAATGTTCCCGCCCATATCTGGAGCTTTCTGGGTTAAAACAAAGGGATCCAAACCGACGCCATTGTCTAGTAATGGGCGATTCAAACCCATTCATTCTTAAACTGTTCCTTTTCTTAGTCTAAAATGTCTCTTCCGTAGTTTAGGTGTGTTTCATTGTGTGTGATGGGTTTTGAATGGAGTTGGATTACTATGTAAACAGAAACACGTTCTCTTGTGGTCATTGAAACCGCAGTCAAGTGATTTTAATCCCTTGTGCAAACATCCTTGTAAATAAACATGGATTGTCTCTGGAGGGAGGGGGAAACTCCCCTTTTTTGATTGACAGAATTTGACTGCCAACTTTGATCCTCCCCCTTTTCAGAGACATACACGAGCTGCTTCCAAGCCCATTTGTCCTTGGCCATGCTTTTCTGACGTCCATTTTTATCACTGGGCAATTTACCAAACTCAAGGGTACAACTTTTAATAAAAATGTAATGTCTTAAGGTGTGCAATTTATTACAAATTTCTTTGATTCCGGCGTTGTCCAAGTGCTGCTTAGCTAACGGGCTCCTTAACGCAGCCTTTTGCAGTTCTGGGCATGTTTTAAAACATTGTCCAACCCAGAGACAATTTAAATCACACAAAGTCTTTGTCCACGATGTGGATTAATATTTCCCGACCTTCGGGGGCTGAGGGGATTTTGCAAACCCCTACATTCCTCCCTTGGATACTTCAACTTGCTTGTAGTATCCACTTGAAGAAGTGAGCAAAATTTTCTGACCCCTCACAAACAGCCATCCCCTATATTTACCTATAGCTCCCTATCACTGATTCCCCGACTCATCTATTCCCCTCAAATCTGAGAAAATAACATGGTACGGTAGGCATCTACAGATACATCAACTACAAAATGTTACAATAAGGGGCTCATACCCCTGCACCACTTGTTACATTATAACATATTACAAAATGTTGCAATCTCGGTTATACAATGTAATCAAAATGATCCCAAGCATGGAGAGGGTCCTACGCCTCTGCACAGCTTGGAGCTGTAAAACAAAATACAAAAAATCTGCATTAAACATTTGAAACAAAATGCTGAAATAAACCCTGACCATCACGTGCCAATGATGTGTCGTGAAATTCGAGTAGGTATGGCTCCTCCCACCCGGGCAGTCAATGTTCCTTCCACCCTCCCTTCAGTTGTCTTAAACTTTTAAAACATACAGAATGGATTTTTACAGAACAGTTGGATCCACCCACCCCGAGCCGTTCCCTTTTCCCTTTGTGGAGGCGGGGTACATCTTATGTTTCACACACCGAGTCCCTCCCCCTCCCTTCTTCCCTCGACTGGCTGCAGAAAATGATGGGTGCCTGTGTGGCGGCTCTCACTGGCCCCACACTCAAACTTGGATCGCAGATCCGGCCACCCACTCATCCTCCCCAGCCACACTTACATTCTAACCTTGCCCGTGGGCCCTGGCTGAGTTCCTCCCTTCCCCGAACGCACCCACGCAACTCTTGGGTCTCCCCCTCCCATTTACAATCTTTCCCGGGCCATCACCACCCACTCCTGGGGAACGCGTCCCTATCTGACAAGGCGTCCGCACTTCCCCACCATGACTCCTCAATAGCGAGGTCTCCTGCATGTGAAATTCGGTCAGGATATTGCTGGGTTGGGGCTGTGTCCCACCCAGCTGTGGCCATCTCTTCCGCGTAGGATGAGTAGGCAGTTTCCTTCTGACTCTGTCTGGTTTCTCCCGAACGTCGCTGCGGGGTCTCCTCCTGCATTTGTCCAGTGGCGAGGTGACCCCAACTTTCAGTATCCATATCTTCATTCGATGCCCAGCTCGGTCTGGGCCAACAGGGCTGCTCCTTTGTCCACTCTCCTGCAAAAAAACTTAAAAGGACATGCAGCCAGGTCTCTCACTGACCTGCTGCCTTAGGTGGAGACATGGTCGGGTCCCTCGACCTCGGACCAAAATACAAGCATTTGGCATACTTATAAACTTAAATTTTAAACTTAAACACAAACCTACTAGTTATATCAAAACTTAAAATTCAAGCACCTTAAAAGGAAGCTATAAACATTGGTTACTTAACACAAAGCTGTAATACAAATGCTGCCCATCTCCGGACGGCCAGGCTAATCTCTGGTGTCACTGTTGCAGATTACTGCTGCCTGCAGTGAAGCTGGACTGCCTCCTGCTTCTGGTCCCTGGCAGCATTTGGCTGCTGATTGGGGACCTCTGCCCTTTGGCTTCTCCCTGGTTCGGGAGTATGCCCTACTCCACTGTAAAGTGGGTGACCATCTTATCTCAGGCTTGCAGACCCACTGAGACCTTCTGAGAGGCGTCTCTGTGGGAGAAACATTGGCTGACGGACCCTGAGCCTGGGTCACAGCCCTAGGTGGCTGGGAACCTTCTCCCCCTGATGCAAACAGCCCGCACTGTATAATATACCTGGCAGCCTGCTGGTACTCCGGGTTTGTCTCCTTTTCCCTACCCACTCCTTTACTGGGGGCAGGTATCCTCACACCACCCGCCGCTGGTGGCTGAAAATTTTCCTCTCCAGGTCCAAAACCTGTTACCAGCTCCTTCCTTTTGTCCCCTGCAAGAGGAATTGCTATCCCTTCCTCCCCAGAGTCTCACACCATAGGGGGCACCACTCTGGAAGCGGGCTGCGAAGCTTGTCCCTTTAAACAGGCGACTGCACCTGCGCGAACCTCCTCCCCGGAGTCCCCTGGCAGAGGCTGTGAAAACTCTGTATTCAAACAGGCGACTGCGGCTGCGCAGGAAAACTGAAAAGGAGGCGCGGGGGTCACAGGGTAGGGAACTCCGCCTGCATGAACCTCCTCCCCAGAGTCCCACGGCAGAGGCTGTGAAGCCTCTGTCTTCAAACAGGCGACTGCGCTTGCGCGGGAAAACTGAGGCGCAGTCGCTGGGGTCACAGGCTTGGGAACTGCACCTTCGCAAACCTCTTCCCCGGTGTCCCACGGCAGAGGCTGTGAAGCCTCTGTCCTCAAACAGGCGACTGCGCCGCCGCATACCTCCTCCCCGGAGTCCCACTGCAGAGGCTGTGAAGCCTCTGTCTTCAAACAGGTGACTGCGCATGCGCAGGGAAACTGAAGAGGAGCCGCTGGGGTCATGGATTGGGGGACTGCGCCTGCGCGAACCTCCTGTTGGGAAACCTTTCACTTCAAGCGCGTGACTGCACCTGCGTGAACCTGCTGTTCGGAAACCTCTCCCCTCAGGCGCGTGACTGTGCCTGCGCGAATCTATTCTTTGAATGAACTCACAGCAGCCTGCAGATTTCTACTCTCAGGATGCTGTTTCTCCATTTCTGAACTAGATAACTGGTTCAAATTTAAACTTTGGCTATAACTTAGGTCCCACTGGGGCGGGGATGTGTCCCAATTGGTGGGCCCGACAACTTTTCCCATGAAACAAGCCACAGTGCCTCTCTTTACAGCCTGTGAACTTGAACTTGTATGGTCAGATTTATACAATTTACATTGGTTGGCGTGGAACCACTTTGTGCACCGGGGTAATTTTACTGCATAGACCATGGGGCTGGCCCTATCAACTATACTATAGGGTCCCATGTAGAGTGGCTCTGAACTTCCCACCCGGGCATAGTTTCTTACCATCACTAGCTCTCCTATCTCCCACTGATGGCTCTTGCTGGGCTCGAGCAGTAGCCGGGTATTCCGGTGCTGCTTCCCCATGCTGCCTGCTGCCTGCTTGGGGTTGACTTTAAACCCCTTTCTCTCCAGTCATTGTGGGGAGGGAGAGGTGGGCAAGGGGGCTGCAGCACCACTGATGGCTGCTACCTTTCCCTGATTGGCCCTGAGGAAAGACTTTATCGACTCCATGACGGACTCGACTGTATCAGGAGGAGTTTCTGTTTCTGCCTTCTGAGTTGGGGCTGCAGGGGTCCTGGCTATATCGCCTCTCCCGGGTTTTTCACAATCCCTGCGCCAGTGGCCATCCTCCCCGCACCTGTAACAAGTGACCTTGTTCTGGGAGGGATGGCTCCCCTCCTGGCGCCACTCATTCTTGTATTGAGCCCCAGGATTAACCTCGTGGACCTTACACTTTTGCTGGGGTGTCCCACTATTCCTACAGTTCCTATATGCTACCGTGAGCTGCCGGATTACAGTCTCTTCGGTTGCTAGGGCGTCTCGGTGGTCAAACCAAGTATCAGCCTTTGCTTTTATCTGGGGTAGGCAATTGGACACCAGTCAACGAAACCATTGGGTCTGATGCTGCTGGTTCAGTTGCGCCCTATTTTGTCCTCCTGTACACGTGCTGTTGTAGACTGGCCACAGCCTGTCTGCAAATGCCTGTTGGGTCTCCCCTTCCTTCTGCAGTGTTTTCCCTATGCGATCGAATGGATTGCCATCGTTCGCACCCATGGCTTCCAGTATATCCTCCTTTAGGTCCTCAAAACCCTTCTGCCCTCTCTTAGCCTCATCTGAAAGGGTCTGATAGAGCTTACTGTCTACAGAGAAAAGCAACATTTTGGCTTTCTCTTCGTCATCACAGCCGTTAACACAGGCTGCCTGTTCTATCCCTTGGAAGTGCACTGAGGGGTCTCCCTTTTCGGAGAGCAGGGGAATAAGTTTCACCAGGTCTCTGAGGTGTTGGGCATCATAGGGTACCAGATAGGTATGCTGAACAGCCCCATGGTCATTATCATTCATCGGCAGACCGTATCTCCGTTGTCGGAGGGGGTACACTGGTCCTGGTCCCCGCCTGCCTAGCGGGACCTGCTGGCGTTCTCCTACCACCCCATTGTCCATCCCTTCTTGCTGCCAGAGCTCCTCAAAACTCAGAGCTGTGGGCTGCGGTCTTGGGATCTCTAATTCCCTGGCCAGCTCTGTTCTGGGTGCTGCCTGTGGGGTGGTTTGGTTTGGGCAACTGGTACTGTCCGACGGACTTCCCTTCGGACTTACGAGACATACCATCCTTTTAGTCCTTCTTAACTCCATACTCAAACTTTCTATCTTTCTGTTTCATTGGGTATGATCTGCTCCACTAAACCTTTGGTCGCAGGCCAGCTTATCAGCTGCCTTTACCTCCCTAACCATTTCCTCCTGCTCTGTACTTCTAAGGTGAGGCGGGCATTCTCTTCCCGCAGTCTCATCTCGTTACTCTTAGTTTCTTTA
This sequence comes from Somniosus microcephalus, assembly GCF_052327205.1. NCBI lineage: Eukaryota > Metazoa > Chordata > Chondrichthyes > Squaliformes > Somniosidae > Somniosus > Somniosus microcephalus. The sequence continues at coordinate 51,754,060 of NW_028225183.1, forward strand.
AATTGGCACTTTAGGAACTCCAGGTTGTGCCTCGCGTGGCTTTTGCCCTCGCTAGCTTCTTGGCTGAGGTGTGCGTTTTCCTCCTGTGTCCTCATCTCACTGTCCCTAGCCTCTGTGACTTCCTGCACAAGGCGCTCTATCTCTGCCTGGCATTTCGTGACCTCTAGTGTGAGGCGTGCATTTTCTTCCTGCACCCTCTTCCCACTATCTCTGGCCTCATTCACCTCTCTTATGAGGTGTTCTACCTCCGCCTGGCATTTTCCAATATCTGACTCACGATTCTTGGCCTGTTTAACCTCCTCCCGCCCCCTCATCTCACCCTTCTTTACCCAGCCACCAATAGCATAATAGGTCAGCTTACACACTGCCGCTAACTTCTGCAGGGCTACCCACAGACTGAAAGCAATAAAAGCAAGAGCTGATGCTTTCTCCAGATCCAGGCCACATATCATATCAAAAAATGCCTCCAGTCCTGCTGCGGTCGTCAATTTGTAGGGGGGCATTCTTTACCTGGTTTACAGTAATTTACCATCCTTTACCTGGTTTATGGTAATTCACCTGGTCAGGCAGCTTTTTGCTGCTGCACTCTGACCAATCTCAATCAGCGGTTTCGAATCGCTAAACCCACCCATCCAGTTCTGAATGGAGGAACTTATAATTAATGAGATATTTTAATGGACAAATTGTCTGGATGTGAGAAAGTCATATTTTATTAAACTAAAGAAACTACACCACACGATTCAAGTAATCAGTAAAATTGCTTAAATAGGGGAGGGAAAAGAAACGGACACAACGAGGGAAAAAAGACTAAAATAACAATTCTTAACGAAATCCCCACTTTACCCCACCCCTAAGCCTACCCTAAGTTTCCTTGTGGAAGGCCAGAAAAATATATGCTCACCACTTGCAATGCTAGCTCCGTGCCCTGCGATCTTAGATCTTCACTGCCCAGAAGTGAAAACACCCCAGTGTTTAAAAGTAAACTGCTGGTGTTTAACTTCCACAGACAGACTCCACGCTGTAGAAGGCACACGGAGGCAAGCCAGAGAGAGAGAGCGAGAGGCCTCCGAGGAGCTATCTCTATATACCCCAATTTTGGGGCCGAAATGTTCCCGCCCACATCAGGAGTTTTCTGGGCTAAAACAAAGGGATCCAAACTGTCCCCATTGTCTAGTAATGGGTGATTCAAACCTATTCATTCTTAAACTATTCCTTTTCTTTGTCTAAAACAGTCTCTTCCATAGTTTAGGTGTGTTTCATTGTTTGTGATGGGATTTGAATGGAGTTGGATTACTACGTAAACAGAAACCCATTCTCTTGTGGTCATTGAAACCGCAGTCAAGTGGTTTTAATCCCTTGTGCAGACATCCTTGTAAATAAGCATCGATTGTCCCTGGAGGGAGGTGGAAACTCCCCTTTTGATTGACAGAATTTGACTGCAAACTTTATTCCTCCCCCTTTTCACAGACATACACGAGCTGCTTCCAAGCCCCTTTTTCCTTGGCCATGCTTTTCTGACGGCCATTTTTATCCCTGGGCAATTTACCAAACTCGTGGGTACAATTTTTAATAAAAAATGTACTGTCTTAAGGTGTGCAATGTTTTACAAAATTCTTTGATTCCGGTGTTGTCAAGTGCTGCTTAGCTTACGGGCCCCTTAACGCAGCCTTTTGCGATTCTGGGCACGTTTTAAAACATTGCCCAACCCAGAGACAATTTAAATCACACAAAGTCTTTGTCCACGATGTGGATTAATATTTCCCGATCTTCGGGGACTGAGGGGATTTTGCAAACCCCTACAGTTACAGAGGTCTTGTGCTGGTGTGGATATGTGGGTGGAAGCTAACCTCGGTGTCAAATTGGATTCCAAGGTTGTGACCAGGTTGGTTCAACATTAGACAGTGACCAGGGAGCGGAATCGAGTCAGTGGGTATGGAATGGAGTTTGTGGCGGAGACCAAAGACGACGGCTTCAGTCTGCCCGATATTTAGTTGCAGGAAATTTCAGCTTAGCCAATAATTGGATGTTGGACAAGCAGCATGACAAATCAGAGGCAGTGGAGGGATGGAGAGAGGTGGTAGCGAGGTGGAGCTGGGTGTCGTCAGCTTACATGGGGCACCTGATGTTGTGTTTTTGAATGATGTCACCGAGGGGCAGCATGTAGATGAGAAGTAGAAGGGGGCAAAGGATAGATCCTTGGGGGACTCCAGAGGTAACAGTCCGAAAGCAGATGATTGTCTGGCTATGACTGGATAGATATGAATGGCATGAGCAACTGTAGTCCTACCCAGCTGGACGACGGAGGAGAGGCATTGAAGGAGGATGGTGTGGTCAACCATGTCAGTGACACGAGTTTAGTTATTCAGTTATTTATTTATTTATTTGTTTGTCTATTAATTAAAGTGCTTTCAAGCAGCACTTACTCACCAATAACCTGCTCACTGATGCCCAGTTTGTGTTATGCCAGGGCCACTCAGCTCCTGACCTCATTACAGTCTTGGTCCAAACATGGACAAACGAGCTGAATTCCAGAGGTGAGGTGAGAGTGGCTGCCCTTGACATCAAGGCAGCAATTAACTGAGTATGGCATCAAGGAGCCCTAGTAAAACAGAAGTCAATGGGAATCATGGAGAAAACTCTCCACTGACTGGAGTCATACCTAGCACAAAGGAAGATGGTTGTGGTGGTTGAAGGTCAATCAGCACAGCCCCAGGACATCGCTGCAAGAGTTACTCAGGGCAGTGTCCTAGGCCCAAACATCTTCAGCTGCTTCATCAATGACCTTCCCTCCAACATAAGGTCAGAAATGGAGATGTTCACTGTTGACTTCACAGCATGCAGCACCATTCGCAACTCCACAGATAATGAAGCAGTCCATGACTGTAAGCAACAAGACCTGGACGACATTCAGGCTTGGACTGATAAGTGGCAGGTAACATTCACACCACACAAGTGCCAGGCAATGACCAGCTCCAACAAGCGAGAGTATAACCACCGCCCCTTGACATTCAACGGCATTACCATCGCCGAATCCCCAACCATCAACATCCTGGGGTTACCATTGACCAGAAGCTTAACTGGACCAGCCACATAAATACTGTGGCAAAAAGTGTGGGTCAGAGGCTGGGTATTCTGCGGTGAGTGCCTCAGCTCCTAACTCCCCAAAGCCTTTCCACCATATACAAGCACAAGGCAGGAGTTTGATGGAATACTTTCCACTTGCCTGGATGAGTGCAGCTCCAACAACACTCAAGGAGCTCGACACCATCCAGGACAAAGCAGCCCGCTTGATTGGCACCCCATCCACCACACTAAACATTCACTCCCTCCACCACTGGCGTACCGTGGCTGCAGTGTCGACCATCTACAAGATGCACTGCAGCAACTCGCCAAGGCTTCTTCGGCAGCACCTCCCAAACCTGCGACCTCTTCCACCTAGAAGGACAAGAGCAGCAGGTGCATGGGAACACCACCACCTCCAATTTCCCCTCCAAGTCACACACTATCCTGACTTAGAAGTATATCACTGATCCTTCATCGTCGCTGGGTCAAAATCCTGGAACTCCTTACCTAACAGCCCTGTGGGTGCACCTTCACCACACGGACTGCAGCGGTTCAAGAAGGTGGCTCACCACCACCTTCTCAAGGGTGATTAGGGACGGGCAATAAATGCTGGCCTTGCCAGTGACGCCCACATCTCAAAAACGATTTAAAAAATTCATTGGCTCATGTGGAGATTTGGCTGGTTGGGCCGAATGGCGTTTTTTTGTGGTGTATATTCTATGTAATTGTATGAAATTATTTTGTTAAAGGCCGAGAAGGATGCGGAGGGATAGTTTACCTTAGTCACAGTCACAAAGAATGTCATTTGTGCCTTTGATAACAGCCATTTTGGTACTGTGGCAGAGTAGAAACCTGATTGGAGGGAGTTCCGGGAAAGGCGGGCACTGATTTGGGAGGTGAAAACACACTCAAGGAATTTGGTGAATAAAGAGCGTTTGGAAATGCGTCGGTAGCTTGCAAGGATGGAGGGGTCAAGGGTTTTTTTTTGAGGAGAGGAGCGATGATGGCAGATTTGAGGGAGAGGGGATAGTACCTGAGGAGAGTGGACCATTAACAATGTCAGCTAACATGGGAGCCAGAAAAGGAAGTTGGGTGGTCAGCAGTTTAGTGGGAATAGGGTCGAGGGAGCAGGAAAAGGGTTTCATGGATAAGATGAGGCATGAGAGGAGATCGGAGAGAAACTGGAGAAAGATGTGAGTTCAGGGCTAGGGCAGGGGGGATTCCTTTGAGGAAGTATGACCTGGTGGGCTTGGAGAAGGAAGGGAAGCAGCAGAAGCAGATGAATGGATGGTCTCAATTTTAGAGACAAAATGTCCATGAGCTCCTCACACTTGTTTTCGGAGATGAGGGTGGCAGAGACAGGGGAGAGTGGTTTAAGAGGATGGTTAGCAGTGGAGAAAGAAGCAGCAGGTTAGTTTTGCATTCCAGAAGTCAGCGAAAGACCAGGGAGGTAAGACTAACTGGTAAGTACTTTCCTCAAACCTTCCTAGAAAGTAAAACCAAAACTAGTGGGATTTGGTTAGTTTAAAAAGGAATAAGAGGAGTACAGTATACATTGGTCTAAGTAAGCTTCGGGAAAACAAAAGTCGATAAATAAACTAAAACTAGAAAATTAAAAGTAATATAAGGGTTAAGTCATGGCAGTAGAGCTCGGACCTGTGTCATGCTCCTCCTGTAACATGTGGGAAATCAGGGACGCTTCCTGTGTCCCTGACGACTATGTGTGCAGGAAGTGTGTCCAGCTGCAGCTCATGTGGGACCGCATGACGGCCCTTGAGCTGCAGGTGGACTCACTTTGGAGCATCCACGATTCTGAGAGGGGTGTGGATAGCACATTTAGTGAGTTGGTCACACCACAGGTTAAGGCCAGCGTAGACAGTACATGGGTGACCAAAAGGCAGAGCAAGGGCAGGAAGGTAGTGCAGAAATCCCCTGGGGTTGTCTCCCTTAGCAACAGGTTCACCGCCTTAGGTACTGTTGTCGGGGGGGGTGACACATCGGGGGAAGGCACCAGCAGCCAGGCTCATGGCACCATGACTGGCTCTGTTGCAAAGAAGGGAGGGAAAAAGAGTGGCAGGGCTATAGTAATAGGGGATTCGATTGTAAGGGGAATAGATAGGGGTTTCTGTGGTCGCGACCGAGACTCCAGGATGGTATGTTGCCTCCCTGGTGCAAGGGTCAAGGATGTCTCGGCGCGGGTGCAGAACATTCTGGAGGGGGAGGGGGAACAGCCAGTTGTCGTGATACGTGTTGGTACCAACGACGTAGCTAAAAAAAGAGAAGAGGTCCTACAAGTAGAATTTAGGGAGTTAGGAGCCAAACTAAAAAGTAGGACCTCGAAGGTAGTAATCTCTGGATTACTACCAGTGCCACGTGCTAGTAAGAGTACAGAGAACAGGATAGTTAGGCTAAATACGTGGCTTGAGCAGTGGTGTAAGAGGGAGGGTTTTAAATTTTTGAGGCATTGGAACCAGTTTTGTGGTAGGTGTGACCTATACAAAAGGGACGGTCTACACCTGTGCAGAGATGGAACTGATGTTCTCGGGGTAATTTTTGATAAAGCAGTTCGGGAGCATTTAAACTAGTATGGCAGGGGGCTAGAAACCTATGTAGTGAAATAGAGGAAAGTGAAAGGCAGACAGAAATAAATGATAAAAGGGTGAGGAACAAAAAACAAAGGGCCAAACTAATTCATAAAAAATGTGAGCATAAAAAAAGCCTGAGGGTTTTATACCTTAATGCGAGAAGCATCAGGAACAAGGTAGATGAATTAGCTGTGGAAATAGAGGTTAATAATTATGATCTAATTGGGATTACGGAAACATGGTTGCAGGGTGAGCAGGGCTGGGAGCTTAACATACAGGGGTATTCAGTATTTAGGAAGGATCGACAAAAAAGAAAGGGAGGAGGGGTAGCATTGCTAGTAAAAGAGGGGATAAATGCAATTGAAAGGAAGGATATTAACTCAGTTAATACAGAATCTATATGGGTGGAGCTAAGAAATAGCGAGGGGCGAAAAACATTAATAGGAGTGGTATATAGGCCTCCAAATAGTAAAATAGAGGTTAGGGAGGGCATCACGAGGGAAATTAGAGAAGCGTGCAATAAGAGCACAGCTGTCATCATAGGTGACTTTAACTTACATATAGATTGGACTAGCCTAATCAGTAAAAATAATGAGGAGGAGGAATTCCTTGAGTGTTTGAGGGATGGTTATCTGGATCAATATGTCGAGGAACCAACTCGGGAACAGGCTATATTGGACTGGGTACTGTGCAATGAGAAGGGACTAATCAGTAATCTTGTTGTACGGGGACCCTTGGGTCAGAGCGATCATAACATGATCGATTTCTCACTCGAAATGGAGAGCGAAGAAATTGACTCAGAGACTAAGGTCCTGAATTTAAACAAGGGGAATTATGATGCCATGAGACGGGAACTGAGTAGGTCTGAGTGGACAACGTTCCTGGGAGGACTGGAGGTAGATAAACAATGGCAAACATTTAAAGATAGAATGACAAAATTGCAAAAATTGTTTATACCAATCTGGCATAAAAGGAAATCTAAAAAGGTGACTCAACCGTGGATAACAGGGGAAATTAGAGACAGCATAAAATCCAAAGATAGGGCGTATAAAATAGCCAAAAAAAGCGCCAGAGCGGAAGATTGGGAACAGTTTAAGATAGAGCAAAGGAGGGCAAAGGGCATAATCAAGAGGGGCAAAATAGCTTACGAAAACAAGCTGGCGGAAAATATAAAAACTAACTCCAAAAGCTTTTATAAGTATATCAAAAGGAAAAGACTGGTGAAAACCAAAGTTGGTCCATTGCAGTCAGATACGGGGGAATATATAATGGGAAATAAGGAAATGGCAGATCAACTAAATGCATACTTTGGGTCAGTCTTTACGAAGGAAGACACAAAAAACCTCCCTGGGATATCGGGAAAAATAGGGACATTGGCAAAGGAGGAACTGACGCAAATCAATATCTCTAAGGATATGGTGTTAAGGAAGCTAAAGGGATTGAAGGTGGACAAATCCCCAGGGCCTGATAACATGCATCCTAGGGTACTGAAGGAGGTGGCCCTAGAGATAGCGGATGCACTAAGGATGATTTTTCAGAATTCATTATACTCGGGAACAGTACCGATGGATTGGAGGGTAGCTAACGTTACCCCACTATTCAAAAAGGGGGGTAGGGAAAAAGCAGGTAATTACAGACCTGTAAGCCTTACATCAGTTGTGGGCAAAATGCTGGAGTCCATCATTAAGGATGAAATAGCGGAGCACTTAGCAAATGGGGACAGGATAGGACAGAGTCAACATGGATTTACAAAGGGTAAATCGTGCTTGACTAATCTATTGGAATTTTTTGAGGGAGTAACTGGTAGAATAGATGGGGGAGAGCCAGTAGATGTGGTGTACCTGGACTTCCAAAAGGCCTTCGATAAGGTCCCACATAAAAGATTAGCATGGAAAATTGAGGCTCATGGGATAAAGGGGAAAGTTTTGGCGTGGATAGGGAACTGGCTGTCAGATAGAAAACAGAGAGTTGGAATAAACGGCTCATTTTCTGAATGGCAGGCAGTAACAAGTGGGGTACCACAGGGATCTGTCCTGGGCCCCCAGCTGTTCACAATTTACATTAATGACCTGGATCAGGGAGTCGGATGCAGCATTTCCAAATTTGCAGACGACACTAAACTAGGAGGGGGGGTGGGCTCAGAGGAAGAGACCAGGAAGCTCCAGAGCGATTTGGACAGACTGGGCGATTGGGCGGATAAATGGCAGATGCACTATAATGTGGACAAGTGCGAAGTTATCCACCTTGGGTGCAGGAACGGGAGGGCAATTTATTATTTAAATGGCAATAGATTGGGAGAGGGGGAAGTACAGAGAGACCTGGGTGTTCTTGTACACCAGTGAATGAAGGCGAGCATGCAGGTGCAACAGGCGGTCAAGAAGGCAAACGGTATGCTGGCCTTCATAGCAAAAGGGTTAGAATACAGGAACAGGGATACCTTGCTGCAGCTGTACAGGGCACTGGTGAGACCACACCTCGAGTACTGTGTACAGTTTTGGTCGCCTCATCTGAGGAAGGATGTTCTTGCCATGGAGGGGGTGCAGCGGCGATTCACCAGGCTGATACCAGGAATGGCGGGAATGACCTATGAGGAGAGACTATGTAGTTTAGGGATGTACACACTGGAGTTTAGAAGATTGAGAGGGGACCTCATAGAAGTGTATAAAATTCTGACAGGTCTAGACAGACTGGATGCAGAAGGAATGTTTCCCTTGGCGGGTGAGAACAGAACTAGAGGACATAATTTAAGGATAAGGGCTAAACCATTTAGGACAGAGATGAGGGGGAATTTCTTCACTCAGAGAGTGGTGAACCTGTGGAACTCATTGCCACAGAGGGCAGTGTATGCCAGCTCATTAAATATATTTAAGAGGGAATTAGATATATTTCTACGGGCAAAAGGGGTTAAGGGTTACGGAGAGAAGGCGGGGACGGGATACTGAATTAAAGGATCAGCCATGATCTCATCGAATGGCGGAGCAGGCACGAAGGGCCGAATGGCCTACTCCTGCTCCTATCTTCTATGTATCTATGTAGAATGATTCTGGAACAGTGAGCAATTTTGGCAGACGAGAGCAGGGCCCAATAATGCTTTATGTGCTCCAGCCTGATCTGGCAGTGAATGGCTAAACCAGTTGCCCGCCGTATCCATTCAAGTCTGCGTCCCTTGGACTTAATGAGGGCCAAACCGGGGGAATGGCCTGGGTGAGAGAGTGCAACGGCTTTAAGGAGACTAGGGCATCAAAGGTGGAGGTGAGGGTGTCGTTGAAAAGATCGGTCGCTGCAGAAATGTTGTGGTGAATGCCGAGCCAATGGCTGGACAGTTTGGATTTTGATAGCAGTTGTAGGTGAATTTGGAGAGATTGTTATCCAGGGACGGACGCAGAAGGATGTAGGGTTGGGACGAGGAAGGTGATGTGGGTGGAGAACGATACAAGGAAGTGGTTACAGATGGCCTTATCTGTGATTGACACGATGGGAGTAGCGAGGCCAAGAGAGATGGCAAGTTCGAGGGAGTGGCCATGAATATGGATCGTGGAGCCTACATGGAGGGAGAGATTAAGGGAGGATAGGAGCCTAGTGAACTCAGAGGAGAGAGAGCATGATGAATTGAGATCGAAGTTGAAATCACCGATATGAGAAGTCCCTCGGTGCAGAGGCTGAGGGAGGAAAGCAGTGAAGATATCTCGGTGAGTACATTTTTATGGTACTTGGGTGGGCGGTAGAGAATGAGAATTTTAAATGAGCGGTGAGGGGGTGGAATAAGGTGAGATTTTCAAAGGAGGAGAAAGTGCCGGAGGAGCAGGGGGACTGACCAAGGTGTGATTGGGTGATGAGAGCCACACCACCTGAGCGGGGCAAGTGGTGGAATGTATAACCAGGCGGGGAGGCTCCATTTAGGGAGAAGGTGTCATCACCCCTCAGCCAGATTTCCGTCAAGGTTGTGATGTCGATGCAGTCATCCACATTAAGCTGATGGATGGCAAGGGCCTTGTTCACAAGTCAACAGACATGCTGGAGGGAGATGTGGAGTGGGGCGTGACAGCTAATCCACTGTCAGAGTCCACAGGCCAGCTTTGGGGAGGGGGGAGTGGGACAGGAAGGAGGTAGGAAAGATCAGTCCCCAGTGCGCGCGCTGGGCGGTGAGGTTGGCCTAAGCGTAGGATGGGGTTGCTGCTCGTAAGGAGGCCTCGATGGGCCCTTCGGAGGAGGCCAAGGGAGGGAAGCTGTAGGCTTATGTAAGACAGAGTCAAGCCTGGGTTAGCGGCGGGAGAGTAGGAAGGTCAACGAATGCTGGAGGGTTGAGGTAGGGATTTTGGAGTGCAGAGTACCCAGAGGGGAGAAATAAAAGGAGGCATGTCGACAGGAGAGAGAGGCCTAGGAGGGATAGAGAGAAAAGAAGAAAAAAGGAGGAAATAGAAGTGATAGGCTTGTATCCAGAGCAGGACAGTCTGTGATAGGATGGGAGGCAGGAGAGACTAACTGACAAAAGGGATGATGGTGCATGGCAAAAGGGGATGGTAATGGGACAAGTAAGGAAACAAAAGATGAGTCCAGAAACTATGTAAATGGCAAGAACAGAATCATTACCAGTGCCTGTGACCGCGAAAATGGGAACAGCAGTTATGATCTAAATTTGTTTAATTCAATGTTTAGGCCAGAACGCTGTCAGAGATTGGGAAATGTTGGTGTTCAGACGGATCTGGGTGTCCTTGTACACAAATCACTGAAAGTTAACATTCAGGTACAGGCAGCAATTCGGAAAGCTAATGGTATTTGGCCTTTTTTACAAGAGGATTTGAGTATATGAGTAAAGACGTCTTACTGCAATTATATAGGGCCCTGGTGAAACCACACCTGGAGTATTGTGCACAGTTTTGGTCCACTTACCTAAGGAAGGATATATTGCCATAGAGGGAGTGCAACGAAGGTTCACAGGCTGATTCCTGGGATGGGGGGATTGTCCTATGAGGAGAGAGTGAGTAGACTAGGCCTATATTCTCTGGAGTTTAGAAGAATGAGAGGTGGTCTCATTTAAACATATAAAATTTTTACAGGGATTGACAGGGTAGATGCAGGGAGGATGTTTCCCCCTGGCTGGGGAGTCTAGAACCAGGGGTCACAGTCTCAAGATAAGGGGTCGGCCATTTAGGACAGAGATGAGGAGAAATTTCTTCACTCAGAGGGTTGTGAATCTTTGGAATTCTCTGCCTCAAAGTGCTGTGGAGGTTCATTCGTTGAGCATATTCAAGGCAGAGATCGACAGAATTTTGGTTATTAAGGGAATCAAGGGATATGGGGATAGTACGGGAAAGTGGAGATGAGGTAGTAGATCAGCCATGATCTTATTGAATGGTGGAGCAGGCTCGAAGGGTCGAATGGCCTCCTCCTGCTCCTATTTCTTATGTTCTTTTCTCATGTTGATTTATGGGGCGCCTGTGATATCCTCTACCTCATTGGTCCAGAGTCCTGACACTGACCCTTGCTGTAGTCACTACCCAGACAAGCCTGTTACTGGAATTTCGAGTGCCTGTGAAATCGTTTAATATTTCTGTAACAACTGAAAAAGTCTTGCTTAACATGTTTCCCTCCTTAATCCCCTTCCCCTTGTCTGCCTGTGAGCGTGATCTTCAATTGTAAAACCCTTTGAAAAGCCACGGACTGGTCGTTAACTGTGCCCGTGTTTGAAGTTCAAATCCTCCACTGACTTCAAAACAAAAGGTCAACTCCCGCATTCAGATACTTTGGGGTGGTGCAGAGATTCTGTAAACGGCGATAGGTCTGTGCTTGCAAATAAACACCCCGTGAGCTGTGAATGAGGCTGGCCGTGATCCAGGGCTACTTGAGAATTGTTTTCTCAAGTCATTTCATAGTAATTTTACCGTGTTTTTTCAATATCCCTTAAAATAGATGCTGTTGCATAATGAAACTTTGGGGATCATTGTTGATTAAATCTGTTTGTTTAACTGAATGTAAGTAATCTCGCTAATTGCAGCAGCAGACGCCCCCCTCTGGTATAAGTAAGGTGTCCTTTGCCCGAATTGACATTTCTCAGTCAGGGCCGTGCAGGCAAAGGGCATGGCCTATCCAATCATCTATGACTTTGAACGGATCTACTACCCCGTTCTTGCAGCCATTGGTATTACGGGTAAGGAAGTGGAACTAGTGACAGCGTAAACCAATTCAACTGCTGCTGCTCTTCTTGCCTGCCTTGCTCTGTAACATGTTGGTATTGATATGTCTTGATATAAGACAGTTTGTTTGTCAGCGGGATAGAAAAAGAGAAAGAAAAGCTGAGAAATAGATACATATAAGAAGTATGACATGTTTGTGATATAATCGCCTATTCCATTGTACTAGTTCATTCTACAGTTTCTTTTTGCTAATAGGATTTTTTGAGTGAAATTTTGAACTTTTTTGAATTTTGAACACGGGAAATAATCGCAGGTTATTCCCCAATACTGTGCGCTGGAGAATTATTTATCTCCAATAGAAGCTGGCATCAGATGGCATATAAACGATAGCCTGTGAGAAAGTGTAATCTTTGACTGTGTTGAGGTTTCAACTTGTCCTTTGTATTGTCAGAAATATCATGTTTACACCAAGCTTTTTCAACCGCAAAGTAATCAGTTTAGTCCAGATTTTTTTAAAATTCATTCAAGGGATGTGGGCGCCGTTGGCAAGGCCAGCATTTATTGCCCATCCCTAATTGCCCTTGAGAAGGTGGTGGTGAGCCGCCTTCTTGAACCACTCCAGTCCCGTGTGGTGAAGGTGCTCCCACAGTGCTGTTAGGGAGGGAGTTCCAGGATTTTGACCCAGCAACGATGAAGAATCGGCCGATGTATTTCTAAGTCTTGATGGTGTGTGACTTGGAGGGGTGGTGTTCCCATGTGCCTGCTGCCCTTTTCCTTCTACATAGGGTTACATAGGATATACGGCACAGAAAGAGGCCATTAAGCCCAACCAGTCCATGCCAGTGTTTATTCTCCACACGAGCCCCCTCCTGTCTTTCCTCGTCTAAATCTATCAGCACTACCCTCTATTTCCTTCCCTGTCATATGCTTCTCTAGCCTCCCCTTAAATGCATCTATACTATTCGCATTCTCAACACTCTCTGGGTAAAGAAGTTTCTCCTGAATTCCAGATTGGATTTCTTGGTGACTATCTTATATTGATGGCCTCTGGTTATGCTCTTCCCCACAAGTGGAAACACTCTCTCTGTATCTACTCTATCAAAACCTTTCATCATTTTAAAGACCTTTATTAGGTCACCCCTCGGCCTTCTTTTTTCAAGAGAAAAGAGACCCAGCCTGTTCATCCTTTCCCGATATGTATACCCTCGCATTTCTGGTATCCTCCTGGTAAATATTCTCTGCACCCTCTCCAGTGCCTCTATATCCTTTTTATAATATGGCGACCAGAACTGTATGCAGTACTCCAAGTGTGGTCTAACCCAGGTTCGATACAGGTTTAGCATAACTTCCCTACTTTTCAATTCTATCCCTCTAGAAATAAACCCTCGTGCTTGGTTTGCTTTTTTTATGAGCTAGCTAAACTGTGGCGCAACTTTTAGTGATTTGTGTATTTGTACTCCGAGATCCCTTTGTTCCTCTACCCCGCCCAGACTCGCACCCTCCAAGTGATAAGTGACCTCCCTATTCTTCCTACCAAAATGTAATACCTCACATTTATGTGTGTTGAATTTCATTTGCCAATTATATGCCCATTCTGCAAGTTTATTAATGTCCTCCAGTAATTTGTTGCAGTCCTCCTCAGTATTGACTATCCATCCCCCCCCCCCAAATTTGGTGGCATCTGCAAATTTGGAAATTGTACTTTTGATTCCTAAGTCTAAATCGTTAATGTAAATTGTGAACAGCAGTGGTGCCAGCACTGATCCTTGTGGAACACCACTACCCACCTTCTGCCACTGTGAATAGCTACCCTTTACTCCTACTCTCTGCTTTCTGTCCTGGAGCCAGCCAGCAATCCATTCTGCTACTTGTCCCCTGACTCCACATTCTCTGACCTTGTTCATCAATCTATTATGGGGTATCTTATCGGAGGCTTTTTGAAAATCTAGATAAATTACATCTACTGCTTTACCATTGCCTACTCTCTCTGTTACCTCTTCAAAAAATTCAATTAATTTGGTCAAGCAAGACTTTCCCTTTTGAAGCCCATGCTGACTATTCATTATTATATTTTTGGTTTCTAGATATTCTTCGATTTTCTCCTTTAGTAGGGATTCCATTATTTTTCCTAGCACCGATGTTAAGCTGACTGGTCTATAATTCCCTGGACATGTTCCATCCCCCTTCTGAAATATCGGTATTATGTTAGCTATCCGCCAGTCCTCTGGCACTATATCTTTTTCTACCAAATTATTAAATATGTATAGTAATGCCTCTGCTATCCCTTCCCTAGATTGTTTTGAGATGTGTGAATGCAATCCATCACGGGGTTTTATCCTCTTTGACTTTGATTAATTTATTTAATATATGCCTTTTTTATTTTAAATGCACTTATTTCATTACTAATCTAAGCATCCAATGTCATCTCCACCTGTTCCACCTCCCTGGTAAATACTGAGGCAAAATAATTATTTAATATTTCTGCCATCTCTCTATCGTTGCCTGTGGTTTTTTCCCTGAATATCCCGTAATGGCCTTATTCCCATCCAAACATTCTTTTTTTTATTGATGTACCTATAAAATATTTTACTAGGTGGTAGAGGTCGAGGGTTTGGGAGGTGCTGTCGAAGAAGCCTTGGCGAGTTGCTGCAGTGCATCTTGTAGATGGTCCACACTGCAGCCACGGTGCACCAGTGGTGGAGGGAGTGAATGAATAAGGTGGAGTGTGGGGCGCCGATCAAGCGGGCTGCTTTGTCATGGATGGTGTCGAGCTTCTTGAGTGTTGTTGGAGCTGCAATTGTCTGGGAGTTCTCCACAAGATTCAGGGTTCCAGATAATGGTAGTTCTGCACTGTGGGTATTGAACGGTTGATTGAAAAAAATATTTGCCATTGTTAATAATTGACTATTTCTCAATATCAGTGAATGGTTGTTTGGTCTGTTCTCATTGACTGCCTTTTGCTCCTGTTCAGTTGCATGTAGTCCATCTGGCGTTAACTTCCTCTCTGTCTGAGACCTGTCTGAGACCTGAGACAAGTGGACAGGACCAGTGATTGGCTGGTGGGCTCTGGTGAGGGTGGTGCCTGGAGGTTAACTGTGTTGGAATTCTATTGGAGGTTAGACAGCATTCTGTGGCCAGTGTGTTTCAGTCTAGCACCCAGAAACTTGACTGTCTAAACTTGATGGGCTGGCCAAGCAATGGGAGATTGAGCAAATGCCTTTAAAAAATGATTGGAACGAAAATAAATGAGGTCTCTATTGACTGTTGCATGCAGGAGAAATTCAGCAGCGTCATTATTTGGTCCAATTGAAACAGGTGGATTTATGTAAAATATTGCAATTTAAGTGGAAAACGCCGAACATTGCGTCAATGTGCACATGAGGAGCAGAGTGAGTTCAACACTCGACAAACTCAGATCTGCCTCGTCATTGGGAAATAAATGATGAGCTGGCAAGAGTCAATGATCGTGTTTGGGATGTCAGTATCCAATGGAGCTGGGAAATGGGGCAGTATTGATTGAGGCTGGGCGACAGAGAGAGCTAAATGGAGTGGAGGGGACGGAACGAGACAATGGTAGAATTGGACAAAAGAGGAACATGTGCTGAGGGATTTTGCAAGAATGTCACTTGATCAAACCCGTTCCCTTCAATTTGTTTCTCTTTAAGTAAAAAGCAATCTTTTTTTTAAATTTGTTTTCATGGGATTTGGGCGTCGCTGGCAAGGCCAGCATTTAATGCCCATCCCTAATAGCCCTTGAGAAGGTGGTGGTGAGCCGCCTTCTTGAACCGCTGCAGCCCGTGTGGTGAAGGTACTCCCACAGTGCTGTTAGGGAGGGAGTTCCAGCATTTTGACCCAGCGGCGATGAAGGATCGGCTGATACATTTCTAAGTAAGGATGGTGTGTGTGACTGGGAGGGGGAACCTGGAGGTGGTGGTGCTCCCATGCACCTGCTGCCCTTGTCCTTCTAGGTGGAAGAGGTCACGGGTTTGGGAGGAGCTGTCGAAGAAGCCTTGGCGAGTTGCTGCAGTGCATCTTGTAGATGGCACACACTGCAGCCACAGTGTGTGGCTGGTGGAGGGAGTGGTTGTTGAAGGTGGTATGGGGTGCCAATCAAGCAAGCTGCTTTGTCGTGGATGGTGTCGAGCTTCTTGAGTGTTGTTGGAGCTGCACTCACCCAGGCAAGTGGAGAGTATTCAATCACACTCCTGAGTTGTGCCTTGTAGATGGTGGAATGGCTTTGGGGAGTCCTAGCTCCGCCTTATTTTATTCTCCAGCTCCACTCGTGATTTACATCTCTCCCTCTGGGCAGCCATGTTGTGGAGTCTCTAACTCTCCCAGTGCTTTATTTTGTCCCAGGTCTCACCCCTTTGTCTGCCATTCCACTGCGGAGTTTCCCTGCCAGTCCAGTATGGTGACCAACACTGGTTGAGGCAGAAGCCTTCAAGGTTAGATTGGAAAGGTGGAAGAATTAAAGAGTGAAGAGGATATGAGTCCAACGAAGGTCCACCAGACTGGTTCCTGGGATGGGGAGATTGTCCTATGAGGAGAGATTGAGTAGACTAGACCTATATTCTCTAGAGTGTAGAAGAAAGAGAGGTGATCTCATTGAAACATATAACATTCTTACAGGGCTTGACAGGATAGATGCAGGGGGAATGTTTCCCCTGGCTGGTGAATCTTTGGAATTCTCTACCCCAGAGGGCTGTGGATGTTCAGTCGTTGAGTATATTCAAGCAACGATCGTTAGATTGTTGGACATTAAGGGAATCAAGGGATATGGAGATCGGGCGGGAAAGAGGAGATGAGGTAGCAGATCAGCCATGATCTTATTGAATGGCGGAACAGGCTCAAGGGACCAAATGACCTATTCCTGCTCCTAATTCTTAAGCTCTTACGAGAACAGGGTTGTTGAATATGATTTTGTTGCTTTGTTTCTCCTTCTATTAC
Source organism: Somniosus microcephalus (assembly GCF_052327205.1). NCBI lineage: Eukaryota > Metazoa > Chordata > Chondrichthyes > Squaliformes > Somniosidae > Somniosus > Somniosus microcephalus. The sequence continues at coordinate 51,770,789 of NW_028225183.1, forward strand.
AAACTTTGATTTAATTATTAATTTTTTTATTGTCCCTTACCGTTACCTCAAAATTCACTCTTGATTTTGTTTATCACTGTATGCTCTGATGTTATTTTTAATTTGCCCTGCTTTATTGTTCCTTCATGTCATCTCTTACTGGTGCGATTCACATTATTTTTCCTTTACTACAATCTTCCACATTCTTACATGTTCCCCCTATTTCTTATCTGACTCGGCTGTTGTAAGATTTTAATCGATTCCTGATGATTTGTGTATTTTAATCACCCTGCTTGCAATTTTTTTATTCGTTCCTGGGATGTGGGCATCTCTGGCAATGCCAGCATTTCTTGCCCATTCCTAGTTGCCCTTGAGAAGGTGGTGGTGAGCCAACGCCTTGAACCGCAGAAGTCCGTGTGGTGATGGTGCTCCCATAGTGCTGTTAGGGAGGGAGTTCCAGGATTTTGAACCAGCCATGATGAAGAAACGGTGATATATTTTAAAGTCAGGATGGTGTGTGACTTGGAGGGGAAAATGGAGGTGGTGGGGCTCCCATGCGCCCTTTGCCCTTGTCCTTCTAGGTGGAAGAGGTTGCGGGTTTGGGAGGTGCTGCCGAAGAAGCCTTGGTGAGTTGTTGCAGTGTATCTTGTAGATGGCACACACTGCAGCCACGGCGCACCGGTGGTGGAGGGAGTGAAGGTTTAAGGTTATAGAGGGGGTTGCTTTGTCCTGGAGGTTGCAGAGCTTCTTGAGTGTTGCTGGACCTGCACTCATCCAGGCAAGTGGAGAGTATTCCATCACACTCCTTACTTGTGCCTTGTAGATGGTGGAAAGGCCTTGGGGAGCCAAGACGTGAGACACTCGCCACAGAATACCCAGCCTCTGACTTGCTCTTTTTCCACAATATTTATGTGGCTGGTGCAATTAAGTTTCTGGTCAATAGTGACCCCCAGGATGTTGATAGTGGGTGATTCGGCGATGGTAATGCCGTTGAATGTCAAGGGGAGGTGGTTAGATTCTCGCTTGTTGGAGATAGTAATTGCCTGGCACTTGTGTGGTGCAAATGTTACCTGACACATATCAGCCCAGCTCAGTACTGTGCACAGAACCAGTTACAATTAACACAGGCACTAAGAATAGAGTCATAGATTCATAGAGTTATACAGCACAGAAAAAGGCCCTTCGGCCCATCGTGTCTGCGCCAGCCATCAAGCCCTGTCTATTCTAATCCCATTTTCCAGCACTTGGTCCGTAGCCTTGTATGCTATTGCGTTTCAAGTGCTCATCTAAATGTTTCTTGAATGTTGTGAGGGTTCCTGCCTCTACCACCCTTTCAGGCAGTGAGTTCCAGATTCCAACCACCCTCTGGGTGAAAAAGATTTTTCCTCAATTCCCCTCTAAACATCCTGCCCCTTACCTTGAAACTATGCCCCCTGGTTATTGACCACTCTACTAAGGGGAAAAGTTCCTTTCTATCTACCCCTCACAATTTTGTGCACCTCAATCAGGTCCCCCTTCAACCTTCTCTGCTCTGAGGAAAACAACCCCAGCCTGTCCAGTCTCTCTTCATAGCTGAAGCCCTCCAGCCCAGGTAACATCCTAGTGTATCTGCTCTGCACCCTCTCCAATGCAATCACATCCTTCCTATAGTGTGGCGACCAGAACTGCACACAGCATTCCAGCTGTGGCCTAAGTACTGTTTTGTACAGCTCCATCATAACTTCCCTGCTCTTATATTCTATGCCTCGGCTAATGAAGGCAAGTATCCCATATGCCTTTTAACCACATTATCTACCTGTCCTGCTGTCTTCAGGGATCTATGTGCATGCACACCATCCCTCTCATCCTCTGTCCTTCCAAGGCTCTTACCATTCATTGTGTATTCCCTTGCCTTGTTAGTCCTCCCAAAATGCATCACCTCACACTTTTCAGGGATAAATTCCATTTGCCACTGACCATCTCACCAACTCATCTATATCGTCCTGTAGCCTGAGGCTTCCCTCCTCGCTATTAACCACCCCACCAATTTTCGTGTCATCTGCGAACTTACTGATCATACCTCCTACATTCATATCTAAATCATTAATATATACTACAAACAGCAAAGGACCCAGCACGGATCCCTGCAGTACACCACCGGACACAGGCTTCCAGTCATAAAAACAACGGTCGACCATCACCCTCTGCCTCCTGCCAAATTGCCCTGAATCCCATGGGCTCTTAACTTCTTGACCAGTCTCCCATGCGGGTCTCTGTTATAGCCTTACTGAAGTCCATGTAGTCTACATCAACTGCACTACCCTCATCCACACAACTAGTCACCGCCTCAAAAAATTCAATCAAATTGGTCAGACATGATCTCCCCCTGACAAAGCCATGCTGTCTATCCCTGATTATCCCTGCCTCTCCAAGTGGAGACTAATTCTGTCCCTCAGAATTGTATTCAATAATTTCCCTACCACTGGCCTGTAATTCCCTGGTTCATCACTACTACCCTTCTTCAACAGTGGTGCGACGTTAGCTGTTCTCCAGTCCTCTGGCACCTCCCCTCTGGCCAGAGAGGTTATGAAAATGTGTGCCTGAGAAGGCTGAGATTAGCAGGCAGGCTTCAGTGGGACTGGTTCTTTGGGTGACTCTGGTGACCGTCTCCCTCTCTCTCTCCCTCTTACAGTTAACTTGGTGGCGATTGTGATCCTGTCCCGGGGACAGTGTGGCCTCTCCAAATGCATCACTCGCTACCTGGTGGCCATGGCGGCGGCGGACCTCACGGTGGTGATCATAGAGGTCATACTGAAGCGAATTAACAGCATTTACCTCCCAATAAATTTCTTGTTCATCACCCCCATCTGCGCCATGAAACTGGTCGGCAAGATCGCAGCCCTGGACTGCTCGGTCTGGTTCACGGTCGCATTCACCTTTGACCGCTTTGTGGCCATTTGCTCTCTGAAATTAAAACCAAGGTACTGCACTCAGAGGACGGCGAGCGTGGTGGTAGGGACCGTGACTGTGTTGGCCTGTTTGCGGAGCATCCCCTTTTATTTTGTGTACGAAACCCAGCTCATAATCAACAACATCCCGTATTTCTGCAAACTGACGACCGCTTACTACACCTCGCCCCTGTGGGCAGCATACGAGTGGTTCGACAGCATTTTAACCCCGTTAGTGCCGATCTTTTTCATCCTGTTGTTCAATGCCCTCACCATCAGACATATCATAATGTCCAACATTGTCCGTAAGTCACTCCTGAGCAACGTCGATAGTCACAACGATCCAGAGAGCGAGAACCGAAAGAAATCCATGATTTTGCTCTTTACCTTGTCCAGCAATTTCATCCTCCTCTGGACCACCTATATTGTGCATTCCTTAATTTTTCGGTTGAAAAACTACAATTATAATGACAGATACTTCACTAACCCGATTTACATACACCAGCAAACGGGATTCATGCTGCAGCTTCTCAGTTCCTGCACTAACACCTGTATCTATGGGCTGACACAGAGGAAATTCCGAGAGGAGCTCAAGAATGGGGTGATATATCTCGTCACGCTGAACGGGACATTATGCAAAAAAATAAGCAACTGATATAAAAGCCCCAGCTGGCTCTGTAGATTGCAGCCCAGTCCCTTCTTCTATGCCATAGCTGCCCGCTGGCAAACATGTCAGCAGTGTCTCAGTGGGTAGCACACTAGCCTCTGAGTCAGAAGATTGTGGGTTCAAGTCCCACTCCAGGCACTTGAGCACAAAAAGCTAGGCTGACACTCCAACGCAGTGCTGAGGGAGTGCTGCATTGTCGAAAGAGCAGTCTTTCGGATGAGACGTTAAAGCGAGGCCCCATGTGCCCTCTCAGGTGGACGTAAAAGATCCACATGGCTCTATTTCGAACCAGAGCAGGTGTCCTGGCCAATATTTGTCCCTCAATCAACATCACAAAAACAGATTAGCTGGTCATTATCACATTTGCTTTGTGGGAGCTTGCTGTGCACAAGTTGGCTGCCGTGTTTCCCACGTTACAAAATCGACTGCACTTCAAAAGTAGTTAATTGGCTGTAAACTGCCAGTGTGAAGTGATTATTAAAAAAGCACACTGGATACTTAATCACAGCTTGTCAATGGGTATTTTTTAATAATGCACAGTGGACAACATCTGGTCACTGTGAGACACTTAATAATGCACACTGGACCACATCTGGTCACTTTGAGACACTTAATGATGCACACAGGACCACATGTGGTCAGTGTGAAAAATTTAATAATAATGACACTGAAACACATCTGGTCACTGTGAAACATTAATACATGAAAGCTGGACCACATCTGGTCATTGTGAAACATTGAATAATAATGACACTGGACCACATTTGGTCACGGGGAAACAATTAATAATGTACACTGGACCATATCTTGTCATTTTGAACCATTTAATAATAATGTACACTGGACCACATCTGGCCCCTGTGAAACATTTAATAATGAACACTGGACCACACCTCTTCACTGTGAAACGTTTAATAATGCACACTGGGCCACATCTGCTCACTGTGAAACATTTAATGATGTACACAGGATGACATCTGGTCACAGTGAAGAATTTAGTAACGTACACTGGACCACATCTGGTCACTGGGAAACACTTAATAATGTACACTGGACAACATTTTTTCACTGTGAAACAATTAATAACGCACACTGGACCACATCAAGTCACTGTGAAATATATAATAATGCACACTGGACAATAACTGGTCACTGTAAAGCACTTAATAATGGACACTGGACCACATCTGGTGAAACATTTAATAATAATGCACACTGGACCACAGCTGGACACTTTGAAACATTTAATAATGCACACTGGACAATATCTTGTCAACGTGAAATATTTAATAATGCATACTGGAATGCTCCTTGTGATTGTGAAAAACTTAATAATGTACACTGGGCCACAACTTGTCACTGTGAAGCAACATTTAATAATGCACACTGGTCAAAATCTGGACACTGTGTACCATTTAATCATGACACTGGACCACATTTGGCCAGGGTGAAATATTTAATAATGTACACATGAACACATCTGGTCACTGTGAAACTTTTAATAATGCACACTGGGCCACATCTGGTCACTCTGAAACAATTAATAATGTACACTGGATGACATCTGGTCACAGTGAAACATTTAGTAATGTACACTGCACCACATCTGGTCACTGGGAATCGCTTAATAATGCAAACAGGGAAACATCTGGTCTGTGTGAAACATGTAATAATGACACTGGAACACATTTGGTCAGTGTGAAACGTATAATAATGCACACTGGACCGCAACATTTCACTGTGAAACATATAACAATGCACACTGGAAAGCAGCTTGTCACTGTGAAACACTTAATAATGCACACTGGACTGCAACCGTCAGGTCACTGAACTGTAGGATTGGTCAATCGTCAAGTCACGCAACACTCAACTGTAGCATGGCCTGCCCGCACGCGCAATGAACCCGCCCCCGTGCTGCAGCGATCGGTCAACCGTCGGTCAACTGTCAGGTCACTCGACCGTATGATTGGTCAATCTTCACGTCACTCAATGCTAATGAGCAAATGAGCGGAACTATTCCCATTTAATGAGCGGAATTTTGAACGTTTTTTGGATACCGTGGGCATGATTTTTGTCTGACGGAAAAGTAAACACGCCTATGACCGGTCCGTAATCGGAAGCTTTCTTTTGATGTGACGTGCGTGTAGGTACGCTCTATAACTTTCGAATGAATAGAGAACAGACAGACAGACAGACAGACAGACAGAAGAGCTCTTTTATATATATAAGATATATATATAATGTGGTAAGAAAATGTTTGCCTCTTATTTGGGTGGGGGTGGGTAAGGGAGAGGAAGTCTTATTGCAACATTTCATAAGTTGCTCTTTTATTCTGATACTCGCTGGAGTGCCTGGCGGTGCCGAGGGAACTCAAGAACCCTGTGCCATGTGTATAAAACTGTTTATGAGATCTACGTTTTCTTGAGGGCATGCTGTTACGAAAAAATAAAAATATTGTTTATATATATAAATGAGTCTGTCTTTCTGTGTGGGAAGGAGAGGGAGAGAGAGGGAAAGAGAGAGAGGGAAAGTGAGAGGGGGAGGGAGAGAGAGAGGGGAAAGGAGAGAGAGAGAGAGAGAGAGGGTGGGAGAGAGAGAGAGAGGGAAGGAGAGAGAGAGGGGGAAGGAGAGAGAGAGAGAGAGAGAAGGAGAGAGAGAGATGGAAGGAGAGAGAGAGAGGGAAGGAGAGAGAGGGAAGGAGAGAGAGAGAGGGAAGGAGAGAGAGAGAGAGAGGGAAGGAGAGAGAGACAGAGAGAGATAGGTGAGGAGAGAGCGAGAGAGGGAAGGAGAGAGAGAGGGAAAGAAAGAGAGTGAGGAAGAGAGTGAGAGGAAAGGAGAGAGAGAGGAAAGGAGAGAGAGACAGGGAGAGAGAGGGAAGGAGAGAGAGACAGAGAGAGAGGGAAGGGGAGAGAGAGACAGAGAGGGAAGGGGAGAGAGAGACAGAGAGGGAAGGAAAGAGAGAGAGGGAAGGAGAGAGAGAGAGGGAAGGAGAGAGAGACAGGAAGAGAGAGGTCAGGAGAGAGATAGAGAGAGAGGGAAGGAGAGAGAGAGGGAAGGAGAGAGAGACAGAGAGGGAAGGAGAAAGAGGCTGAGTGAGAGAGAAAAGGAGAGAGAGAGACAGAGAGGGAAGGAGACCGAGATGGAGAGGGAAGGAGACAGAGAGAGAGAGGGAAGGAGACAGAGAGAGAGGGAAGGAGAGAGAGAGAGGGGGAAGGAGAGAGAGAGGGAAGGAGAGAGAGACAGAGAGAGCGAGGGAAGGGGAGAGAGAGACAGAGAGGGAAGGAAGAGAGAGAGTGAAGGAGAGAGAGAGACAGAGTGAAGGAGAGAGAGAGGGAGAGAGAGAGATAAGGAGAGAGAGAGAGGGAGAGAGAGACAGAGACAGAGAGAGAGAGGGAAGGAGAGAGAGAGACAGAGAGGGAAGGAGAGAGAGAGAGAGGGAAGGAGAGAGAGAAAGGGGAAAGGTGTGGGGGGAAGTTGTGGGGGAAATGGGTGGGGGGAAGGGGTGTTTGGGGGGAAAAGTGGTAGTGTGGGTGAAAGGGGGTGTGTGGGGAGAGTTAAGGGGGGGTGGGGGGAGGAAAGGGAGGTGGGAGAAGGGGGTGGGGGGAAGTGGGTGCGGGGGGTAGCGGGTGGGGGGGAAAGGGGGTGGGGGTGGGGGTGAAGGGGGTGGGGGGAAAGGGGGGTGTTGGGGGAAAAGGGGGTCGGGTGAAAGAGGGTGGGGGGGAAAGGGGTTATGTGGGAGAGGAGGGGTGTGGCAGGAAAGGGGATGTGGGGGGGAAAGGGGTTGGGGGGAAAGGGAGTAGCTTTGAAAGGTGGGTGTGGGGCCTTGGTGACCCGGGGCCCTGCTCGCTTTCGGTCGGGCTCTCGGGCTGCGTGGTTGATGCCGCGGGAAGGCCGTGCACGGCGGCTCCCGCTCTGGACCATCGCAGCGGCTTTCCTGCGGCCTAGCCGAGGGGGGAAAGACCAAGTCACCAGCTCGTGGCCTCAAACGGAGCTGAGCCCCGGGACTGGGCCGAGGGGGGGAAAGCCGGAGTCCCCGGCCCACGGCCGCAAGCGGAGCCGAGCCCCGGGGCTGAGCCAAAGGGGGGTAAGCACGAGTCCCCGGCGCGCCACTGCAAATGGAGCGGAGCCCTGGGTCCGGTCCGAGGGGGAGAAAGCCCGAGTCCCCGGCCTGCGGCCGCAAATGGAAGCGACCAACAGAATAATCCCCTCCACACACAAAGTGGGAAAAATGTGTTAAAATGTGAACAAAACTAAAGCTGAGGTAATGATGGCCGAATTAACGGCAGTTTGAAAGATTAGGCCCCGCCCACACACGCCATGAAGCGCCCCCCGTGACGCAGCGCGCTCTCCCCGTAGGATTGGTCAACCTTCACGTCACGGAGCGCTAATCAGCGGTAGGATTGGTCAATGCTAATGAGCGGGATTTTGCCGTATTTTGAAAGTTTTTTGTATACTGTCTGAACAATTTTTGTCTGACCAAAAAGAAACTACACCTCTGACGCTCCCCGCATCATAAGCTTTCTTCTGATATAACATATGTGTAGGTACGCTCTATAACGTTTGAGTGATGCCCGGACATACACACAGACAGACAGACATAAAGACAGGCAGACAGATCGATCCTTTTATATATATAGACTAGCGACAATGCCCGGCGGTGCCGAGGGTTTTTTGAGGGCATGTTGTTATGAAAAAAAGTACAAATAATTTTTCTATATATAAATGATTTTGGCTGTCTGTCTGTCTGTGTGGGATGGAGAGAGAGAGAGAGGGTAAGAGAGAGAGAGAGGGAAGGAGAGAGAGAGAGGTGAGGGAAGGAGTAAGAGAAGAGAGGAAGACACCCCGGGGGTGGGGCTGGACTCAGAGCCCGGCGGGTGAAGAAGGGCGGCCGCCATTTTGTGAGGTCAGCAGGAAGTTTGATTTGCGGCGGCCGAAGGAAGTAAGGCAGGAAGAATGCAATATTGTGGGTTTAATTTTTTTTTAAAGGATCCAGAGAGAAGACATGCAGAGGAAGCTGGAGGTTATCATCGCTCGGGCTCTGTGTGTGTTTTGTGAGGAGATGGAGACTCTGCAGCCCCGCCGGACACCATCTGAGGTGAGACTCTCTCTCTCTGCACTTTGCTAAAGCTCTGAGCTCGGGGATTGATGTTGAGGCGGTAGGCCGCGGATCCCCAGCCTCCTCTTCCTCTATCACACTGAGTGTAAGCTGAGCCAGCCCCGCCCCCGGGTGTGTGGAGGATGAACTGGCTACCCCCTGCCTCTCCACCCCCCTACTTCACCCTCTCTCCTTCCCTCCCTCCCTCTCCGTCCACCTCTCTCTCTCCCTCCCTCTCTCTCCCTCCCCTTCACTCTCTCCCTCCCTCCCCCCTCTCTCCCCCTCCCCCTCTCTCCTGTCCCCCCTCTCTCTCCCTCCCCCTCTCTCTCCTCCTCCCTGTCTCACTCACTCCCTCACCTTCACTTTCTCCCTGCCTCCCCCTCTCTCTCCCTCCCCACGCTCCTTCCCTCCTTCCCTCTCCCACCCCTCACTCTTTCCCTGCCTCCCCCTCTGTCTCTCCCTACCCCTCTCTCTTCCTCCCCCTCTCTCTTCCTCCCCCTCTCTCTCTCTCTCCCCTCTCCCCCTCCTTCCCCGCTCTGTCTCCCTCCCCGCTCTCTCTCCCTCCCTCCCCCTCTCTCTCAACCTCCCTCCCCTCTCTCCCTACCTCCCCCTGTCTCTCCCTCCTTTCCTCTCTCTCCCCTTTCACTCTCTCTCTGTCTCTCTCGCTTCCTCCCCTCTCCTCTCCCTCCCCCGATCCTCTCCCTCACTCCCATTGTCTCCCCCTCTCTCTCCCTCTTGCCGTGCCTGACTCTGGTCAGGAGTCTCTGGCTCCCACCTTCGCCGCCCTCCCTCACCTCTCTCCCTCCCTCCCTCACCCTCTCTCCCTCCCTCCCTTCCTCTCTCCCTCCATCACCCTCCCCCTCTCTCTCACTCCCACCCCTGCACTTTCTCCCTCCATCCACCTCTCTCTCCCTCCCCACGCTCCTTCCCTCCCTCCCTCTCCTACCATTCACTCTTTCCCTGCCGCCCCAACTGTCTCTCCCTCCCCCTCTCTCTCCCTCCACTCTGTCTCCCCTCCCCCTCCCATCCCTCCCGGCTGCGGCCCGACGCCACCGCCGCTCCCCTGCTCCATGTCTCTCGGGCCTCGCGGTTGACTCAGAGCCCGGCCACGGTGAACCAGAGACCCCGTGTGCGGCCTAGCACCTGATGCCCGGCCCGAGTCACCAGAGGGGAGGGGAGGGGGAGCGGATGGGAGAGGGAGGGAGGGGAGGGGAGGGGGTTGGAAGGGGGGGAGGGGGTTGGGGAGGTGGGGTGGGGAGGGAGGGGGTCTGGAGGGAGAGGAGGTGGGAGAGGGGGGAGAGGAGGGGGAGGAGGGGGAGGGTGGCGAGGGGAGGGGGGTGGGGGAGAGGGGGGAGGGGGGAGAGGGGGGAGAGGGGTGCGGGGAGGGGGAGAGGGGGGGAGGGGAGGGGGGAGAGGGGGTGGGAATAGGGGGGAGGGGGGGGAGGGGGAGGGGGGGGAGGGGAGGGGGAATGGAAAGGAGGAGGAATGGAGGCGAGGGGGGAAGGGGAGGGGATGGGGAGGTTAGGGGAGGTGGAGGGGAAGGGGGAGGGGAGAGGAGGGGGGGAGGGTTGGGGGAGGGGAGGGGGGAGGGGACATGGAGATGGGAGGGAGGGGAGGGAGAGATGGGGGGATTGGAGGGGGAAATGGGGTGATGGGAGGGGGAAATGGGGGGAGGGGAGGGGGGATTAGGGGCAGAGGAGAGGTGAATGGGGGGGGAGGGGAGGTCGGGGTGGGGAGGGAGGGGGGTGTGGAGGGAGAGGAGGGGGCAGAGGGGGGAGAGGAGGGGGAGGAGGGGGAGGGTAGCGAGGGGAGCGGTGCATGGAGGAGCGGGGTGAGGGGGGAGAGGTGGGAGAGGGTTGAGGGGGAGGGGGGAGAGGGGGGGAGGGGGAGGGGGGGGAGAGGGTGTAGGGCAGGGGGCTAGGGGAGGGGGAGCAGGAAGGGGAGAGGGGAGGGGAGTGGGGGGGTGTGGGGATGCATGTGGGGGGAGAAATGGAGGGGGGAGCTAGCAGACCCGATGGCTCCGTGGAGCCCCGCCCTCCCGCTCTCTGCAGCCCCGCCCTCCCACTCTCCCGCTCTCCGGAGCCCCGCCCTCCCACTCTCCAGAGCCCCACCCTCCCGCTGCGCTCTCCCGAGCCCCGAGCCCCGCGCGCACCCTACCGAGCTCTGCCTTCCCGAGCCCCGCCTCCCGCCCGAGCCGGCTTCAAGACCAGAGAGACGCCGCCGCGCAACCTACCGCATGAGGCCCGGCCGGACTCAAGTCGCGCTCTGGGCAGAAGATGACATGGACGCTGACTCCCGCCCCGCCCGCCTTTACAAAGATGGCGGCGGTGGCGACGCTCGGCTTAGGCCCGCCCCCTCCAGCCTTCACAAAAATGGCGGCAATCGCTGGCCTTTTGTAGATCGTGACGGGAGGCGCCTAGCTCGGGCATGGCTGGCCAACAGACGCTCAGGCTTTGAGGCCACACACGCACCGATTGGTCAGGTCACCGAAGCTTAGGATTGGTCAATCGTCCCATCACTCGACTGTAGGAGGGCCCACCAGCACGCGCCAGGAACCCGCCGTATGATTGGTCGACCTCGACTTTACTCGATGCTAATGAGCGGATAATGAGCGGAATGTTGAACTTTTTTCGGATACCGCGGGCGCAATTTTTGTCTGGCCGAAACGTAAATATGCATATGACGGTTCTGGAATCGTCAGTTTTCTTTCGATGTAACACACGTGTAGGTACGCTCTATTACTTTCGAATTTATTCAATACAGACAGACAGACAGACAGACAGACGGAATGACAGACAGAAGTATCCTTTTATATATATAGATAATAATGTATGTTAGAAGCATCAAACCTCTGTTACAATATGTATTACTTTAAGTAAAAAGACACGAGGTGGGGAAATAAAGCATGATGGTAAATTAACCCAACATTATATTAATTATGGGAATATTGCTGATGTAGTATAAATTGTGTGTTATGTTAAAAACAAGAAGCCTGTGAAGGACAAACATTAATTGTGTTTCAAATTAAGCTTTCCAACACTTAACATCCCTTATTGCTGAAGTTTCAGACCAGGTTAGATAATGGATTATGTGAAAGAAAAAATACATCTGTTTTAATTCCTGGGAAGTTTGTTTGCGCAAAAATCCTCATGGTAAAGCTTATTCAGAAAAAGGGAGGGAAACGCAAACCGTACTATTGAAGGTCACGAATTAGAGGCAAGAATTGTGAGATAGCCAAAGTCGCTGCAAGTTGCCAAGTAGTTTGAACGGAGAAAAAGGTATAAATGAACAGTTATTGAACACTGGAGGTAGTGCGCAGCCAGAGGAAGAGAACTTCAGTCAACAGAACACAGCAAGTCCGAGAAAGAGACCATGCCGCAGTCACCCGGTGGGCACGCTGACCCAAAATATACCTATACCAGGAGTGGTCTGTTATAGTCATGGGCAATTTATATATAGATTTCTGATATTGTAAGTGTTGCAAATCTTACAGACCTGCTCCATGGTTCAGGGACAGTGTCTGAGTGTAAACTGATCATTCGGTCGTGCTATACCATATAATATTAGTTCTGAATGGACCTTCTCCATGGTTCAGGGACAGTGTCTGTGTGTAAACTGATCATTACCTCGTGCTGTACCAGAGAATGTTAGTTGTGAACTGACCTGCTCCATGGTTCAGGGACAGTGTCTGAGTGTAAACTGATCATTAGGTCGAGCTGTAGCAGAGATTTTTACTTTTTAACTGACCTGATCAATGGCTGAGGGATAGTGTCTGAGTGAAACTGATCATTAGATCGGGCTGTACCTGAGAATATTAATTTTGAACTGACCTGCGCCATGGTTCAGGGACAGTGTCTGTGTGTAAACTGATCATTAGGTCGGGCTGCAACTTATAATGTTAATTGTGAACTCACCTCCTTCATGGTTCAGAGACAGTGTGTGTGTCTAAACTGCTCATTAGATCGGCCTGTACCTGAGAATGTTAGTTGTGAACTGGCCTGCTCCACGGTTCAGGGACTGTGTCTGAGTGCAAACTGATCATTAGATATTGCTATAACAGATAATTTCAGTTGTGAACTGACAAGCTCCATGGTTCAGGGACAGTGTCTGAGTGTAAACTGATCATTAGGTCGAGCTGACCCTGAGAATTGTAGTTATGAACTGACCTCCTCCATGTTTCAGGGACAATGTCTGAGTGTAAACTGATCATTAGGTCGGGCTGTACCAGAGAATGTTAGTTATGAACTGATCTGTTCCATGGTTCAGGGACAGTGTCTGAGTGTAAACTCATCATTAGGTCGGGCTGTACCTAATAATTTTAGTTATGAACTGGCCTGCTCCATGGTTCAGGGAAAGTGTCTGAGTGTAAATTGATCATTAGCTCGAGTTGTACCAGAGAATTGTAGTTATGAACGGACCTGCTCCATGGCTCAGGTACAGTGTCTGCGTGAAATCTGATCATTAGATCGTGCTGTACCAGAGAATTGTAGTTTTGAATTGCCCAGCTCCATCGGTGATGGACACTGTCTGTGTGTAAACAGATCCCAGAAATTGGATAGACAGTCGCTGAAATGAATGGCAGGATTAACATTTATCACAGAAATGACCTGAAAATATTAACTGAAACACTGTTTTCATTTCCCGCCAGTGCTTTCAAACTGCAGGTTCTTATTTTCTGTTATTCCAGTTTTAGTGAAATAATATTCAGCTTTTGGGGAATTCATCTTACAGACGTGAAATATCTGCCCTATTTATATTTATGTATATATATATATCTATTTATGTTTTCTATCTTATATATAAAGTGCCGGTCTAAAACGGGTTAATTTCCCCTGTCCAATGACTGTAATTAATGCCAGTCACCATGGGAACTGATTGTCTCTGCTGGTTATTAGCTCCAGTCAGTTGAGCACAGCAGATTGATATAATATTCTTTCCAAGGATTATTATCATGTAATATGTATAAAATATATATCAGATCTGCAGTTTTCTCACATCAACAAATCAATCCATGTTTTTAAATCCTTAAACGCCCAGACTGTACAAAACTAATAGATGTTCATCTTACACAGCGAAGTTGCACTGTGGGAATCGGGTTTACTGCGTAGGATTGAAAAGGCATACATTTGGGTTGAACGTTGCTAATTTATATCAGGATTAACCAAACAGAGCAATAGATTATCGCCGTTGTAAGCAACACCTTTCGGGGATTTTCTACTCCCCTTTATAATTTCAGTCTATGCAGCATCATTACAAAAATGCCCATCCCTCCTCATAAGGGAGAACCCACCCGATACACGGCATCCTTCATTGTGGGGATGGAGATTTATCTGAATGTTCTGGCTAGACTGGTGAGATTACGGTTCATATTGTTAATGTTCTGGTACTGAGCTGACTCTGTCCAACATAAGATCCCTTGGAAATTTCAGCCTGTAATAGTGAACCCGAATTTTTATGTTAAACAAGGCAGGATACATTGCCGGCCGTGGTTAGATCTCTTACATCATTCAATCAGTACATTTAATCATTAATTCATAGGGATTCGATTGCTGAATTGAGCTGAGTGTTAGTTTGGGGAAACTTAATGAAAAGATATTCTGTGACCCTAGAAATGATCATTGGAGAATTGTGTAGATCTGTTGCTCTCCACTTACTGTAACTAATAAGAAGCAGCGACAATTCGGTTCCAGGGTGTGTAACATTAATTCCAGTCAGTGAACAGCAGCAGCATCCCTTTTCACTCTAAGATTCTTTATATAACAAGATACATTAAACCAGGTATTGGACAGATGTAAATTAAAACCCTATCAATCAAATAATAGAATCATTTTAAGAAATATTTCTAATAACAGATGATGCGAATTTCTCCGTCTGACAGGAATAATATGACGTGGAGCCGATTCCTTTACAGATTTCACTTTATTTCCAGGAGCCAATGTAATCATTTCATTCCATGAAATTTCTATCCACTTCTCAGTGGTGGGCTGAATGGTCACAGATGGAAACTGAGCCATTTAATTGGTCAGACTCCAAAAAAAATCAGAAATGGGGAAATCAGAGGTTTATATGTATTTTATATTTAACGATATGGTTCCTCGCCTCGATGGGTAGTGAGCGGAAAAGTGAGGTCAATGACGTATCTGGATGGATATTGTCAAAATTAATGATGTCCGTTATGTACCAGAATAGGTAGCTCTCGGACAAGAGATTTTAGTAAAGTACCTGAAAATACAAGTGAGCTCAGTGATGTATTGGTTAGGCAGTGACTGTAAAAGTGAGAGTAATGAAGTAACTGGAATGGTCGTGTCAGTAGAGGTGAGGATAGCATTGTACCAGAATTGGCAGTAATAGTTCAAGTGCAGTCAGTTACATGTCTGGGTGTGTCCTGCCAGTAAATGTCAGGTCAGAGATATACCTGGATATGTTATGAAAGTATAAGTGGGGTCAGTAATTTGATTTGATTGATTGTGAAAGTACAAGTAGTGCTAATGATATACATGGATGCGAAGTGAGAGTATAATTCAGGCCAGTAATATACCTGGATGGGCAGTGATATTATAAGAGGGGTCAGTGATCAACATGAATGGATTGTGACAGTAGAAGTGAGGTCAGATATAAACCTGGACAGGGCGCAGCAGTACAAGTATATTGAAAAGATGTCGGAGGACATTCAAGGCCCAGTATCGGTAGCGCTATTACAAGTGTGTTAATTGATATATCTGAATGAGCAGTGCCAGTACAGTGAAGCCATTGATATATCTGAATGAGCAGATCCAGTACAAGTGAGGTCAGTGATATATCTGAATGAGCAGTGCGGGTTCAAGTTTGCTCAGCGATATATCAGATTGAGCAGCGCAAGTATAATTGAGGTCAGTGATATATCTGAATGAGCAGTGTCAGTATAAGTCATGCCAGTGATATATCTGAATGAGCAGTGCCAGTACAAGTGAGGTCAGTGATATATCTGAATGAGCAGTGTCAGTACAAGTCATGTCAGTGATATATCTGAATGAGCAGTGTCAGTACAAGTCATGTCAGTGATATATCTGAATGAGCAGTGTCAGTATAAGTCATGCCAGTGATATATCTGAATGAGCAGTGCCAGTACAAGTCATGTCAGTGATATATCTGAATGAGCAGTGTCAGTATAAGTCATGCCAGTGATATATCTGAATGAGCAGTGCCAGTACAAGTCATGTCAGTGATATATCTGAATGAGCAGTGTCAGTATAAGTCATGCCAGTGATATATCTGAATGAGCAGTGCCAGTACAAGTCATGTCAGTGATATATCTGAATGAGCAGTGCAAATCAAATAGAGGACAGTGGTATATCTGAATGAGCAGTGTCACTTCGAGTGAGGTCAGTGAAATATCTGAATTAGCAGTGGCAGCATAAGTGAGGTCAGTAACAAATCAGAATGAGTAGTGCCAGTACATGTGAGGTCAGTGATATATGTGAATGAGTAGTGCCAGTAAAAGTGAAGCCAGTGATATATCTGAATGAGCAGTGCCAGTACAAACGAAGCCACTGATATAACTGAATGAGCCATGCCAGTACAAGTGAGGTCAGTGATATATCTGAATGAGCCATGCCAGTTCAAGTGTGGTCAGTTATATATCTGAATGAGCAATACCAGTTCAAGTGTGGTCAGTGATGTATCTGAATGAGTAATGCCAATACAAGTGAGGTCAGTGATATATCTGAATGACATTGCAGGTACAAGTGATGTCAGTGATAGATCTGAATGAGCAATGCCAGTACAAGTGAGGCCAGTGATATATCAGAATAAGCAGTGCCAGTACAAGTGAGTCCATTGATCTGGCTGAATGATCATAAACCGTGCAATGACGACAGTGATATATCTGAATGAGCAGTGCCTGTAGAAGTGAGGTCAGTGATATATCTGAATGAGCAGTGCCTGTGCAAGTGAGGTCAATTATATATCTGAATAAGCAGTGCCAGTACAAGTGAGGCCAGTGATATATCTGAATGAGCATTGACAGTACAAATGAGGCCAGTAATATATCTGAATGAGTAGTGCGAGTACAATTGAGGTCAGTGATATATGTGAAAGAGGAGAACCAGTGCAAGTGATGTCAGTGATATATCTGAATGAGTAGTGCCCGTACAAGTGAGGTCAGTGATATATCTGAATAAGCAGTGCCAGTACAAATGAGGTCAGTGATATATCTGAATGAGCAGTGCCAGTACAAGAGAGGTCAGTGACATAACTGACTGAGTAGTGCCAGTGCAGGTGAGGGTGTGGAGATGCCGGAGTTGGACTGGGGTGGACAAATGTAAGAAGTCACACAACACCAGGTTATAGTCCAACAGCTTTATTTGAAATCACAAGCATTCGGAGCGCTGCTCCTTCTTCAGGTGAAGTGGAGAAATGCATAAAGACACAGCTTATATAATCAGAGAATCATGCCAGGTGTTTACAGGTAACCTTTCCAACTGCCATTTATCACACCTCGGCAGAGAGTTAATCACAGCAGTCAAAGGTGTGAATGGTGTCCAAACAGGTCAGTCAGGGAAACATTACTTCAAAGAACAATGAGGGGGGATCACGAGGGGTCAAATATTGCAGATGCTGGGGTCTGTATGAAAAAAAAAACAGACAAAAAACATTTTTTTTGGCTGGAAATCACAGCAGGTCCGGCCGCATCTGTGCAGAGAGAACAAGCCAATGTCGACTCGAGTCTGGATGACCCTGCGTCAGGTGGGGTTACATGTAGTGTGACATGAACCCAAGATCTCTGTTGAGGCCGTCCTCATGGGTGCGGAACTTGGCTATCAGTTTCTGCTCGATGATTTTGCGTTGTCGTGTGTCTCGAAGGCCGCCTTGGAGAATGCTTACCTGAAGATCGGAGGCGGAGTGTCCTTGACTGCTGAAGTGTTCCCCGACTGGGAGGGAACACTCCTGCCTGGTGACTGTTGCGCGGTGTCCGTTCATCCGTTGTCGCAGTGTCTGCATGGTCTCGCCGATGTACCATGCTCCGGGGCATCCTTTCCTGCAACGTATGAGGTAGACAACGTTGGCCGAGTCACATGAGTAGGTACCATGTACCTGGTGGGTGGTGTCCTCACGTGTGATGATGGTATCTGTGTTGATGATCTGGCATGTCTTGCAGAGGTTGCTGTGGCAGGGTTGTGTGGTGTCGTGGTCGCTGTTCTCCTGAAAGCTGGGTAATTTGCTGCGAACGATGGTCTGTTTGAGGTTAGGCGGCTGTTTGAAAGCGAGTAGTGGAGGCGTGGGGATGGCCTTAGCGAGGTGTTCGTCGTCATCGATGACATGTTGAAGGCTGCGAAGAACATGGCGTAGTTTCTCCGCTCCGGGGAAGTACTGGACGATGAAGGGTTCTCTGTTGGTTGTATCCCGTGTTTGTCTTCTGAGGAGGTCTATGCGATTTTTCACTGTGGCCCGTCGGAACTGTCGATCGACGAGTCGAGCGTCATATCCCGTTCTTACAAGGGCGTCTTTCAGTGTCTGTAGGTGTCCATCGCGTTCCTCCTCGTCTGAGCAGATCCTGTGTATTCGCAGGGCTTGTCCATAGGGGATGGCTTCTTTAACGTGGTTAGGGTGGAAGCTGGAGAAGTGAATCATCGTGAGGTTGTCCGTGGGCTTGCGGTAGAGTGAAGTGCTGAGGTGTCCGTCTTTGATGGAGATTCGTGTGTCCAGGAATGAGAACGATTCTGAGGAGTAGTCCATGGTGAGTTTAATGGTGGGATGGAACTTGTTGATGTTATCGTGTAGTCTTTTCAGTGATTCTTCGCCGTGGGTCCATAGGAAGAAAATGTCGTCGATGTATCTGGTGTATAGCGTTGGTTGGAGATCCTGTGCAGCGAAGACGTCTTGCTCGAACTTGTGCATGAAGATGTTTGCGTATTGGGGTGCGAATTTGGTCCCCATGGCTGTTCTGTGTGTTTGGGTAAAGAACTGGTTGTCGAAGGTGAAGACATTGTGGTCAAGGTTGAAGCGGATGAGTTGTAGGATGGCGTCTGGAGATTGGCTGTTGTTGGTGTTGAGTACTGAGGCTGTTGCAGCGATGCCGTCATCGTGGGGGATACTGGTGTAGAGTGCCGAGACGTCCATCGTGGCGAGGAGTGTTCCTGGGTCAACTGGTCCGTGGGTGCTGAGTTTCTGTAAGAAGTCTGTAGTGTCGCGACAGAAGCTGGGGGTTCCCTGTACGATGGGTTTCAGGATGCCCTCGACATATCCAGAGAGGTTCTCACACAGGGTTCCGTTGCCTGATGCGATAGGACGTCCAGGTGTGTTGGCTTTGTGTATCTTTGGGAGGCAGTAGAAGTCTCCCACGCGGGGAGTACGTGGGATGAGAGCATGTAGGATGCTTTGAAGGTCTGGATCGAAGGTTTTGATCAGTCTGTTGAGTTGGCGGGTGTGTTCTTTGGTCGGATCTGCGGGTAACTGTCTGTAGTATTCCTGGTTGTCCAGTTGTCGGTATACTTCTTTGCAATAGTCCGTTCTGTTCTGTATGATGATGGCACTTCCTTTGTCTGCTGGTTTCATGACGATGTTGCGGTTGGTCTTGAGAGCGTGGATGGCGTTGCGTTGTGCTCGGGTGACATTCTGGACTGTCTTGTGAGTGCAGCTGATGAATCTGGCGTTGATGCATCTCCTGAAAGCTTGAGCATACATGTCAAGCTAAGGGCAGCGACCCTCCGGAGGGGTCCAATTTGACTCTTTCTTTTTCGGTAGCTGCACTGCGGATCCCTCTGTCTGCTGTTGCGGATCATTGATTGTCTCATTGGGTTCGCTGCTGACTCCTTGGGATTTGTGGAAGAATTCCCAGTGCCTCATTCTCCTGATGAATTCCTCTGTGTCTGCCGCGAGACCGATGGGGTCCATTTTGGTGGTGGGGCAGAAATTGAGCCCTCGGCTGAGAACTTCAATTTCGTCTGGTTGAAGGGTGTGTTTTTCATACAGACCCCAGCATCTGCAATATTTGACCCCTTGTGACCCCACCTCATTGTTCTTTGATGTAATGTTTCCCTGACTGACCTGTTTGGACACGATTCACACCTTTGACTGATGTGATTATCTCTCTGCCGAGGTGTGATAAATGGCAGTTGGAAAGGTTACCTGTAAACATCTGACATGATTCTCTGACTATATAAGCTGTGTCTTTATGCATCTCTCCACTTCACCTGAAGAAGGAGCAGCGCTCCGAAAGCTTGTGAGTACAGGTGAGGCCAGTGATATATCTGAATGAGCATTGCAGGTACAAGTGAGGTCAGTGATATATCTGAATGAGCAATGCCAGTACAAGTGAGGTCAGTGATATATCTGAATGAGTATTGCAGGTATAAGTGAGGTCAGTGATATATCTGAATGAGCAATGTCAGTACAAGTCAGGTCAGTGATATATCTGAATCAGCAATCCCAGTTCAGTTGAGTTCAATGATAATTCTGGATGAGCATGCCAGTACAAGTGGGGTCAGTGATATATCTGAATAAGCAATGCCTGTACAAGTGAGTCCAGTGATATATCTGAATGAGCAGAGCCAGTAAAAGTGACGTCTGCGATATATCAGAATGAGCAGTGTCAGTACAAGTGAGATCAATGATATATCTGAAGGAGCAGTGCCAATACAAGTGTGGACAATAATATATCTGAATGAGCAGTGCCAGTAAAATTGAGGTCAGTGATATATCAGAATGAGCAGTGCCACTTCAAGTGCGCCAGTGATATATCTGAAAGAGCACTGCCAGTAGAAGTTTGTTCAGTGATATATCTGCATGAGCAGTGCCAGTGTGATTGATGCCAGAGATATATCTGAATGAGCAGTGCCAGTAAAAGTGAGGTCAGTAACAAATCAGAATGAGTAGTGCCAGCACAATTGAGTTCAGTTATATATACGTGAATGAGCAGAGCCAGCATAAGTGAGGTCAGTGACATATCTTAATGAGCATTGCAGGTACAAGTGCGGCCAGTGATATATTTGAATGAGCAATGCCAGTAAAAGTAAGGCCAGTGATATATCTAAATGAGCAGTTACAGTACAAGTGAGGTAAGTGAAATACCTGAATGAGCTGTGCAAGTACAAATAAATCAGTGATATATCTGAATGAGCAGTGCCAGTACACGTGAGGTCAGTGATATATCTGAATAAGCAGTGCCAGTACACGTGAGGTCAGTGATATATCTGAATGAGCAGAGCCAGTAGAAGTGAGGTCAGTGATATATCTGAATTAGCAGTGTTAGTAGAAGGGTGGTAAGAGATATATCTGAAAGAGCACTGTCAGTACAAGTGCAGTCAGTGATATATCTTCATGACGACATGCAAATCATGACCAACGGTTCTGCCGCAGACCCAATTCACGTACGTACCGGGGTCAACCAAGGCTGTGTCATTGCACCAACGCTCTTCTCAATCTTCCTTGCTGCAATGCTCCATCTCACTCTCAGTAAGCTCCCCACTGGAGTGGAGCTAATTTACAAAACAAACGGAAAACTTTTCAACCTCCGTCGCCTCCAGTCCAGATCCAAGGTCGTCGCATCCTCTGTTGTCGAATTACATTATTGCAGCCGATGCTTGCCTCTGTGCTCACTCGGAGGTCGCACTCCAAACCATCTTATACATCTTCACCGAAGCATACGAGCGCATGGGCCTTACACTAAACATCCATAAGACAAAGGTCCTCCAACAACCTGCCTCCGGCATACAGTGCTGCCCCCTAATTATCAAAATCCACGACAAGGCCATGGACAACGCGGACCACTTTCCATACCTTGGGAGCCTACTGTCAACAAGGGCAGACGTCGACGACGAAGTCCAACACGGCGTCCAGTGTGCCAGTGCAGCTTTCGGTCGCCTGAGGAAGAGAGTGTTTGAAGACCAGGACCTCAAAACAGGCACTAAGCTGATGGTTTACAGGGCAGCAGTGATACCTGCCCTGCTGTATGCCTCAGAGACATGGACCATGTACAGCAGGCCTCAAAGCAGTGGAGAGGCACCAACAACGCTGCCTCTGCACGATCCTGCAGATACATTGGCAGGATAGGCTCACAACGTCAGTGTTCTTGCTCAGGCCAACATCCCCAGCATCGAAGCTCTGACAACGCTCAATCAGCTCGGATGGACGGGTCATATTGTCCGCATGCCCGATACGAGACTCCCAAAACAATCGCTCTACTTGGAGCTCCGGCCCTGCAATAGAGCCCCAGGTGGGCAGAGGATACGCTTCAAGGACACTATCAAATCCTCCTTGAAAAAGTGTAAAATCCCCACCAATACCTGGGAATCCCTGGCTTAAGACCGCACAAATGGGGGAGAAGAAACCGGGAAGGCGCCGAACACCACGGGTCTCTTCGCCGGGAGCAAGCAGAGCCAAGTGCAGGCAGCGCAAGTAGCGCACGTTAACACAAGCAACCCACACACCCACACATTCACCACTGTCTGCCCCACCTGTGACAGAGACTTAAGGTCCCACATTGGACTAATCAGTTACATGCGAGCTCATTTTTAACGTGGAAGCAAGTCATCCTCGGTTCCGAGCGAATGGCTAAGAAGAAGAGAATCATATATTAATGAGCATTGTCAGTACAAGGGAGGTCAGTGATATATCTGAATGAGCAGTGGCAATACAAGTGAGACCAGTGCTATATCTGAATGAGCAACGCAAGCACAATTGAGGCCAGTGACATATCTGAAAGAGTAGGGCCAGCACAAGTGAGGTCAGTGATCTGACTGAATGAGCAGTGCCTGTACAAGTCAGGTCAGTGATATATCTGAAAAAGCATTGCCAATACACGTGAGGCCAGTGATATATCTGAATGAGCAGTGCAGGTAGAAGTGAGGTCAGTGATATATCTGAATGAGCATTGCCACTACCATCAAATCAAATCAAATGAAATCAACATTTATGGTCATTGTTAGTGCACAAGTGCAGTACAATGAAACGTAGGCTTGTGGCTCCCGAGAGTGTACATTTAGATTAAGACATTTAAACATTCAACATACATTTTGGCTTGTAATACATTAACATAAACATAACCATAATAAATTGCATTGGCAGATGTGCAGGCTTTAGAGTTTATTTGTGAAGTTCAGCAGGATGACAGCCCTGGGAAAGAAGCTGTTGCTAAATCTGGTTGTATGGGTGCGAATGCATCTGTAGCCTCCCAGATGGCAGGAGGGCGAACAGACTGTGGCTGGGGTGGGTAGGGTCTTTGATGATGGACCGTGACCTCCGTAAGCAGCGTTTCTGGTATATGTGCTCTATGGTCGGTAGCCAGGTGCCGGTAATGCGTTGGGCAGTTTTGGCTACCCGCTGCAGGGCTTTCGGGTGATACAGTTCGTCAGGATGCTCTCTATTGTGCAGCGGTAAAAGTTAGAGAGGATCAGGGGTGACATGCCTTCAGCCTCCTTAGAAAGTAAAGGCGCTGCTGGGCCTTCTTCACCAGAGAGGAGGTATTGAGGGACCAGGAGAGGTCTTCCGTGATGTGGACTCCGAGGAACTTAAAGCTGTCCAACCTTTCCACCACAGCCCCATTGATGTGGATGGGGGTGCGACTTCCGCCTTTTGGCTTCCTGAAGTCCACAATGTTTTCTTTGGTTTTCTTGATGTTAAGGGCCAGGTTGTTATCAGTGCACCACTTCACGAGATGCTGGACCTCCTCCCTATAGGCTGACTCATTGTTGTTGGTGACCTGGCCTACTACCGTGGTATCATCCGCAAACTTGATGATGATATTGGAACCATGAACAGCCACACAGTCGTGGGTGAAGAGGGAGTAGAGGAGGGGGCTCAGCACACATCCTTGTGGGGACCCCGTGTTCAGGGTCGGGGGGGGAGGCCAGTGATATATCTGAATGAACAGTGCCAGTGCCAATGAGTTCAGTGATATATCTGAATGAGCAGAGCCAGTACAAGTGAGGTCAGTAATATACCTGAATGAGAAGTGCCAGTACAAGTTAGGTCAGTGATATATGTGAATGAGCAGAGCCAGTACAAGTGAGGTCAGTGATATATCTGAATGAGCAGAGCCAGTACAAGTGAGGTCAGTGATATATCTGAATGAGCAGTGCCATTACAAATGAGGACAGTGATATAACTCAATGTGCATTACCAGTACACGTGAGGCCAGTGATATATCTGAATGAGCAGTGCCAATACAAGTGAGACCAGTGCTATATCTGAATGAGCAGTTCAAGCACAATTCAGGCCAGTGATATATCTGAAAGAGCAGTGCCATTACAAGTGAGATCAGTGAGATCTGAATGAGCATTCAGGAAAAAGCAGCCCGCTTGATTGGCACTTCAACCACCACCTTCAACATTCACTCCCTCCATCACCGGCGCACTTTGGCTGCAGTGTGTACCATCTACAAGATGCACTGCAGCAACTCGCCAAAGCTCCTTCAGCAGCACCTTACAAACCCGAGACCTCTACCACTTAGAAGGACAAGGGCAGCAGACGCATGGGAACATCGCCACCTACAAGTTCCCCTCCAAGCCACACACCATCCTGACTTGGACCTGTATCGCCGTTCCTTCACTTTCGCTGGGCCAAAATCCTGGAACTCCCTTCCTAACAGCATTGTGGTGTGACTACACCATATGGAATACAATAGTTCAAGAAGGCGGCTCAACCCCATCTCCTCAAGGGCAATTAGGGATGGGCACTAAATGCAGGCCTAGCCAGCCAGCGACGCCCACATCTCATCAATGAATTAAAAAAAAATTCACGTGAGGCCAGTGATATATCTGAATGAGCAGTGCCAGTTCAAGTGAGGCCAGTGCTATATCTGTATTGAGCATTGCCAGTACAAGAGAGGTCAGTGATATATCTGAATGAGCATTGCAAATACAAGTGAGTTCAGTGATATATCTGAATGAGCAGGGCCAGTAAATGGGAGGTCAGTGATATATCTGAATGAGCACTGCAGGTACAAGTGAGGGCAGAGATAAATCTGAATGAGCACTGCAGGTACAAGTGAGGTCAGTGATATATCTGAAATAGCAGAGCCAGTATAAGTAAGACCAGTGATAAATCTGAATGAGCAGCACCAGATAAAGTGAGGTCAGTGATTTGTCTGAATGAGCTGTGCCAGTACAAGTGAGGTCAGTGATATACCTGAATTAGCAGTCCCAGTACAAATGAGGACATCTGACATGATTCTCTGACTATATAAGCTGTGTCTTTATGCATTTCTCCACTTCACCTGAAGAAGGAGCAGCGCTCCGAAAGCTTGTGATTTCAAATAAAGCTGTTGGACTATAACCTGGTGTCGTGTGACTTCTTACATTTGTCCACCCCAGTCCAACTCCGGCATCTCCACACCATGGCTACTATCGACACCACAAACTGCCGGCTCAAAGTGGAGAGGGTCTCCAAGAAGATCGCGCATATCGACACAGACATCAAGTTTCTACAGAGATGCAAGAAAGCAGACAAGATCCCGAAAGGACTACAGATCACTAACCCACTCAAGTCGACCTACAACACAGACTACGCTGAGAGACTTTGCCGTCGTACCTCTCGCACACTCCTCAACCATCTCGTACACCAGCTCTACAGCAGACGCCGCAACCTCGAAACCGAGATGGAGTCCATGTTCTCAGCCTGTGCTCAGGACGCAGCAGACCAGCTACGAGACACCGCCAAACAAACAAGGCAACGGAACTACGCTACCTACATGCACACCAAGAACAGGAAGCTTGAGAAACTTGGCATCACCAGCAGCAGCAACCAAGCCTCCCCCGGTACCACGGTTGAAACCACAGGGAAATCCATCGTCAACCTGTCCGGCCACACCCTTCAACCAGACGAAATTGAAGTTCTCAGCCGAGGGCTCAATTTCTGCCCCACCACCAAAATGGACCCCATCGGTCTCGCGGCAGACACAGAGGAATTCATCAGGAGAATGAGGCTCCGGGAATTCTTCCACAAATCCCAAGATGTCAGCAGCGAACCCAATGAGACAATCAATGATCCGGAACAGCAGACAGAGGGATACGCAGTGCAGCAACCGAAGAAGAAAGAGTCAAATTGGACCCCTCCGGAGCGTCGCTGCCCTAAGCTTGACATGTATGCTCAAGCTGTCAGAAGATGCATCAACGCCAGATTCATCAGCCGCACTCACAAGACAGTCCAGAATGTCACCCGAGCACAACGCAACGCCATCCACGCTCTCAAGACCAACCGCAACATCGTCATCAAACCAGCAGACAAAGGAGGTGCCATCGTCATACAGAACAGAACGGACTATTGCAAAGAAGTATACCGACAACTGGACAACCAGGAACACTACAGACAGTTACCCGCAGATCCGACCAAAGAGCACACCCGCCAACTCAACAGACTGATCAAAACCTTCGATCCAGACCTTCAAAGCATCCTACATGCTCTCATCCCACGTACTCCCCGCGTGGGAGACTTCTACTGCCTCCCAAAGATACACAAAGCCAACACACCTGGACGTCCTATCGCATCAGGCAACGGAACCCTGTGTGAGAACCTCTCTGGATATGTCGAGGGCATCCTGAAACCCATCATACAGGGAACACCCAGCTTCTGTCGCGACACTACAGACTTCTTACAGAAGCTCAGCACCCACGGACCAGTTGAACCAGGAACACTCCTCGCCACGATGGACGTCTCGGCACTCTACACCAGTATCCCCCACGATGACGGCATCGCTGCGACAGCCTCAGTACTCAACACCAACAACAGCCAATCTCCAGACGCCATCCTAAAACTCATCCGCTTCATCCTTGACCACAATGTCTTCACCTTCGACAACCAGTTCTTTACCAAAACACACGGAACAGCCATGGGGACCAAATTCGCACCCCAATACGCAAACATCTTCATGCACAAGTTCGAGCAAGACTTCTTCGCTGCACAGGATCTCCAACCAACGCTATACACCAGATACATCGACGACATTTTCTTCCTTTGGACCCACGGCGAAGAATCACTGAAAAGACTACACGATAACATCAACAAGTTCCATCCCACCATCAAACTCACCATGGACTACTCCTCAGAATCGTTCTCATTCCTGGACACACGAATCTCCATCAAAGACAAACACCTCAGCACTTCACTCTACCGCAAGCCCACGGACAACCTCACGATGCTTCACTTCTCCAGCTTCCACCCTAACCACGTTAAAGAAGCCATCCCCTATGGACAAGCCCTGCGAATACACAGGATCTGCTCAGACGAGGAGGAACGCGATGGACACCTACAGACACTGAAAGACGCCCTTGTAAGAACGGGATATGAAGCTCGACTCGTCGATCGACAGTTCCGACGGGCCACAGCGAGAAATCGCATAGACCTCCTCAGAAGACAAACACGGGACACAACCAACAGAGTACCCTTCGTCGTCCAGTACTTCCCCGGAGCAGAGAAACTACGCCATGTTCTTCGCAGCCTTCAACATGTCATCGATGACGACGAACACCTCGCTAAGGCCATCCCCACGCCTCCACTACTCGCTTTCAAACAGCCGCCTAACCTCAAACAGACCATCGTTCGCAGCAAATTACCCAGCTTTCAGGAGAACAGCGACCACGACACCACACAACCCTGCCACAGCAACCTCTGCAAGACATGCCAGATCATCAACACAGATACCATCATCACACGTGAGGACACCACCCACCAGGTACATGGTACCTACTCATGTGACTCGGCCAACGTTGTCTACCTCATACGTTGCAGGAAAGGATGCCCCGGAGCATGGTACATCGGCGAGACCATGCAGACACTGCAACAGCAGATGAATGGACACCGCGCAACAATCACCAGGCAGGAGTGTTCCCTCCCAGTCGGGGAACACTTCAGCAGTCAAGGACATTCAGCCTTCGATCTTCGGGTAAGCATTCTCCTAGGTGGCCTTCGAGACACACGACAACGCAAAATCGTCGAGCAGAAACTGATAGCCAAGTTCCGCACCCATAAGGACGGCCTTAATCGAGATCTTGGGTTCATGTCACGCTACATGTAACCCCACCTGATGCAGGGTCATCCAGACTCGAGTCGACATTGGCTTGTTCTCTCTACACAGATGCGGCCGGACCTGCTGTGATTTCCAGCGAAAAAAAATGTTTTTTGTCTGTTTTTTTGTTTTTCATACAGACCCCAGCATCTGCAATATTTTACCCCTGGTGACCCCACCTCATTGTTCTTAGATGTAATGTTTCCCTGACTGACCTGTTTGCACACCATTCACACCTTTGACTGCTGTGATTATCTCTCTGCCGAGGTGTGATAAATGGCAGTTGGAAAGTTTACCTGTAAACATCTGACATGATTCTCTGACTATATAAGCTGTGTCTTTATGCATTTCTCCACTTCACCTGAAGAAGGAGCAGCGCTCCGAAAGCTTGTGATTTCAAATAAAGCTTTTGGACTATAACCTGGTGTCGTGTGACTTCTTACAAATGAGGACAGTGATATATCTGAATAAGCAGTGCGAGTAAAATTGGAGGCAGTGATATATGTGAATGAGCAGTGCCAGTACAAGTGAGGTCAGTGATATATCTGAATGAGCAGTGCCAGTACAAGTTAGGTCAGTGATATATCTGAATGAGCAGTGCCAGTACAAGTTAGATCAGTGATATATCTGAGTTAGCAGTGCAAGTACAAGTGTGGCCAGTGATATATCAGAATGAGCAGAAACAGTACAAATGAGTCCAGGAATATAGCTGAATGAGAAGTGCCTGCAGAATTGAGGTCAGTGATATACCTGTACAACACACAGCACTGCAGTGTTAGGACACAGAATTGTATATCACCAGCCCTGCAATGTAAGAACACATACCTGTACAACATCCAGCGCTGCAGCGTAAGGACACAGAACTGTACAACATCCAGCCCTGCATTGTAAGGACACAGACTTGAACAACATCCAACACTGCAGTGTAAGGACACAGACATTTACAACATCCAGCCCTGCAGTGTAAGGAAACAGATCTGTACAACATCCAGTCCTGCAGTATAAGGACACAGACCTGTGCAACACACAGCCCTGCAGTGTAAGTGCACAGACCTGTACTACATCCAGCTCTGCAGTTTAAGGACACAGACCTGTACAACATCCAGCCCTGCAGAGAAAGTGCGCACAAATGTACAACATCCAGTTCTGCATTGTAAGTTCACAGATTTTACAACATCCCACCCTGCACTGCAAGGACACAGACATGTACAACATCGAGCCCTGCAGTGTAACGACACAGAAATGTACAACACACTGCCCTGCAGTAAAAGGACACAGACCAGTACAACACACAGCCCTGCAGCGAAAGGACACAGACCGGTACAGCATCCAGCCCTGCATCTTAAGGACACAGACCCGTACAACACACAGCTCTGCAGCATAAGCACACAGATCTGTACAACACACAGTCCTGCAGTGTAAGGACACAGACCTGTACAACACCCAGCCCTGCAGTGTAAGGACACAGACCTCTACAACACGCAGTCCTGTAGTGTAAGGACACAGACCTGTACAACACGCAGCCCTGCAGTATAAGGACACAGACCAGTACAACACACAGCCCTGCAGCGAAAGGAGACAGACCGGTACAGCATCCAGCCCTGCATCTTAAGGACACAGACCCGTACAACACACAGCTCTGCAGCATAAGCACACAGATCTGTACAACACACAGTCCTGCAGTGTAAGGACACAGACCTGTACAACACCCAGCCCTGCAGTGTAAGGACACAGACCTCTACAACACGCAGTCCTGTAGTGTAAGGACACAGACCTGTACAACACGCAGCCCTGCAGTATAAGGACACAGACCTGTACAACCCACAGACCTGCATTATAAGGACACTGTACAACTTAGAGCCCTACAGTGTAAGGACACAAACCTGTACAACACACAGCCCTGCAGTGTAACGACACAGACCTGTACAACACCCAGCCCTGCAGTGTAAATTCACAGACTGGTAAAACACACAGCCCTGCAGTGTAAGGACACAGAACTGTACAACACACAGCCCTGTAGTATAAAAACACAGACCTGTACATCATCCAGCCCTGCATTGTAAGGACACAGACCTGTTCAACATTCAGCCATGCAGTGTAAGGACACAGAACTGTACAACATCTAGCCCTGCAGTGTAAATTCACAGACCGGTATAACACTCAGCCATGCAATGTAAGGACACAGACCAGTACAACACGCAGCCCTGCAGTGTAATGACAAAGACGTGTACAACACACAGCACTGCATTGTAAGGTCACAGACCAGTAGTTCATCCAGCTCTGCAGTGGAAGGGCACACACCGGTACAACACACAGCCCTGCAGTTTAAGGAGACAGACCTGTACAACACCCTGCCCTGCAGTGTAAGAACACAGACCTGTACAACATCCATCCCTGCAGTGCAAGTACACAGACCCGTACAACATCCAGCCCTGCAGTGTATGGACACAGACCTGTACAACATGCAGACCTGCAGTGTAAGGGCACAGACCTGAACAACATCCAGCACTGCAGTGTATGGACACAGACCTGTACAACACACAGCCCTGCAGTGTTAGGGCACAGACCTGTACAATATCCAGAGCTGCAGTGAAAGGATACAGACCGGTACAACATCCAGTCCTGCTGGATAAGGATACAGATTGTGCACCATCCAGCCCTGCAGAGTAAGGACACAGACCTGTACAACACACATCCCAGCAGTGTAAGGACACAGACCTGTACAACATCCAGCCCTGCAGTGCAAGGACACAGACCTATACAACACAAAGCCCTGCAGTGTATGACACAGACCTGTACAACACG
The DNA here is from genome assembly GCF_052327205.1 of Somniosus microcephalus. Taxonomy (NCBI): domain Eukaryota; kingdom Metazoa; phylum Chordata; class Chondrichthyes; order Squaliformes; family Somniosidae; genus Somniosus; species Somniosus microcephalus. The sequence goes on from NW_028225183.1 coordinate 51,801,241, forward strand.
CAGCCCTGCAGTCAAAGGACAGAGACCGGTACAACACACAGCACTGCAGTGTAAGGATGCAGACAGGCACAACACACAGCCCTGCAGTGTAAGGAAACAGACCGGTTCAAAATCCAGCCCTGCAGTGTAAGGACAGTGACCTGTACAACACGCAGCCATGCAGTGTAAGGACACAGACCTGTACAACACTCAGCACTGCATTGTAAGTACAAAGACCAGTAGAACATCCAGCCCTGCAGTGGAATCGCACGCACCGGTATAACACACAGTCCTGCAGTGTAAGGAGACAGACCTGTACAACATCCAGCCGTGCAGTGTAATGGCACAGACCAGTACAACTTCCAGCCATGCAGTGGAAGGGCACACACCGGTACAACATCCCGCACTGCAGTGTAAGCAGACAGACCTGTACAACTTCCAGCCCTGCAGTGTAAGTACACAGACCGGTACTATATCCAGCCGTGCAGTGTAAGGACACAGACCAGTACAACATCCAGACCTGTACAACATCCAGCCCTGCAGTGGAAGGACGCAGACCAGTACAAAAGCCAGCCGTGCAGTGTAAGGACACAGACAGGTACAAATTCCAGCCCTGCAGTGGAAGGGCACAGAACTGTACAACTCGCAGCCCTGCAGTGTAAGGACACAGACCTGTACAACACACAGCCCTGCAGTGCAAGGGCACAGACATGTACGACACACAGCCCTGCATTGCAAGGACACAGACCAGTACAACAGGCAACCCTGCAGTGTAAGGGCACAGACCAGTACAACATCCAGCCCTGCAGTTTAAGGACACCGACCTGTTCAACATCTAGCCCTACAGTGTAAGGACACAGAACTGTACAATTCGCAGCCCTGCAGTGTAAGGACACAGATCTGTACAACACGCAGCCATGCAAAGAAAGGACACAGACCTGTACAACATCCAGCCGTGCAGTGTAAGGAAACAGACCGGTACAACACACAGCCCTGCAGTGTAAGGACACAGTCCTTTACAACATCCCGCCCTGCAGTGTAAGGACACAGACCGGTAAGACATCCAGCCCAGCAATGAAAGGACACAGATCGGTACAACACACAGTCCTTCTATGTAAGGACACAGTCCGGTATAACACCCAGCCCTGCAGTGTAAGGACAGAGACCTGTACAACACACAGCCCTGCTGTGTAAGGACACAGACCTGTACAACATCCAGCCCTGCAGTGTAAGGACACCGACCAGTGCAACACACAGCCCCGCCGTGTAAGTACACAGTCCTGTACGACACACAGCCCTGATGTGTAAGGGCACAAACCTGTACAACACGCAGCCCTGCAGTTTAAGGACACAGATCTGTACAAAACACAGCCCTGCAGTGTATGGACACCGATCTGTGCAACACACAGCCCTGCAGTGTAAGTACACAGACCTGTACAACACCCAGCCCTGCAGTGTAAGGACACAGACCTGTACAACACACAGCACTGCAGTGTAAGGACAAAGAATGTACAAAATCCCGCCCTGCAGTGTAAGGAGAAAGACCAGTACAACACACAGAACTGCAGTGTAAGGACACAGACTTGTACAACATCCAGCCCTGCAGTGTAAGGACACAGAACTGTGCAACATTAAAACCAGCGACCAGCGAGGCCCGAGAGCACTCGGCGCAGCGGGAGCAGCGGAGGAGGAGCCCGGTATAAAAACCGGCGACCAGCGAGGCCCGAGAGCACTCGGAGCAGCGGGAGCAGCGGAGGAGGAGCCGGGTATAAAAACCAGTGACCAGCGAAGCCCGAGAGCACTCGGAGCAGCGGGAGCAGCAGAGGAGGAGCCGGGTATAAAAACCGGCGACCAGCAAGGCCCGAGAGCACTCGGAGCAGCGGGAGCAGCGGAGGAGGAGCCCGGTATAAAAACCCGTGACCAGCGAGGCCCGAGAGCACTCAGAGCAGCGGGAGCAGCGGAGGAGGAGCCCGGTATAAAAACCCGTGACCAGCGAGGCCCGAGAGCACTCGGAGCAGCGGGAGCAGCGGAGGAGGAGCCCGGTATAAAAACCGCGACCAGCGAGGCCCGAGAGCACTCGGAGCAGCGGGAGCAACGGAGGAGGAGCCCGGTATAAAAACCAGCGACCAGCGAGGCTTGCCAACTCAGCAGCGGGGAGAGAGGTAAAAAGAAATCAGTGTGTGACGTCATCAGGGAGCAGGCAAGTGATTGGTTGGTGAGTATTTCGCTTTTTTAAACTTTAACTCTGTAGTTTATAGTTACTAGGGTCTTTTCTGGTGTAGCAGGTACTGTTGGTAGACTATACAAGCGCCTTAGAGATATCTTTAATTGGTGATAGTAAATTAATTTAAATTAATTAAAGGTAAGTCATGCCAGGAGAGCCCAGCCTCGTGATGTGCTCCTCCTGCTCCATGTGGGAATTCAGGGACACTGCCACTGGTGACTACGTGTGCAGGAAATGCATCCATCTTCAGCTACTAGCAGACCGCATTGAGGAGCTGGAGCTGCGGGTGGATGGGTTGTGGAGCATTCACGATGCTGAGAAGTTCGTGGATAGCACGTTTAGTGAGTTGATCACACCGCAGGGAAGGGCTGCACAGGAAGAAAGGAAAGGGGTGACCATCAGGCGGAGCAATAGAAGTAGGCAGGTAGTGCAGAAAACCCCTGTGACCATTCCCCTCTCAAACAAGCATACCGCTTTGGATACTGTTGAGGGGGATGATTCACCAGGGGAAGGCGGCAGCAGCCAGCTTCCTGGCACTGGGGGTGCTCATGCTGCCCAGGAAGGGAGGAAAAAGAGTGGGAGAGCAATAGTGGTAGGGGATTCTATAGTAAGGGGAACAGATAGGCGTTTCTGTGGCCGTAGACGTGAATCCAGGATGGTTTGTTGCCTCCCTGGTGCCAGGGTCAAGGATGTCACTGAGCGGCTGCAGGGCATTCTGGAGGGGGAGCGTGAACAGCCAGCGGTCGTGGTCCACATTGGTATCAACGACATAGGTAAAAAGAGGGATGAGGTCCTGCAGCAAGAATTTAGGGAGCTAGGGGCAAGATTAAGGAGCAGGACCTCAAAGGTTGTAATCTCTGGATTACTCCCAGTGCCACGTGCTAGTGAGTATAGGAATGGGAGGATAGAACAGATGAATGCGTGGCTAAAGGGATGGTGCAGGAGGGAGGGCTTTAGTTTCCTGGATCACTGGGTCTGCTTCTGGGACAGGTGGGACTTGTACTAGTCGGACGGTTTACACCTGAACCAGAGGGGAACCAATATCCTTGCGTGGAGGTTTGCTAGCACTGCTGGGGGCGGGTTTAAACTAACTCATGTAAGAAATCACACAACACCAGGTTATAGTCCAACAGCTTTATTTGAAATCACAAGCTTTCGGAGCGCTGCTCCTTCTTCAGGTGAAGTGGAGAAATGCGTAAAGACACAGCTTATATAGTCAGAGAATCATGTCAGATGTTTACAGGTAACCTTTCCAACTGCCATTTATCGCACCTCGGCAGAGAGATAATCACAGCAGTCAAAGGTGTGAATGGTGTCCAAACAGGTCAGTCACACTTAAACTAACTCGGCAGGGGGATGGGATACAGAGTGGAGCTATAGTAGGGGGTGATGTAAAGCCAAATACGGAGGAAAAAACAAGTCAGCAGGGAAGGCAGAGCAAAGATGTGAAGGCAAAAGGGAATATGGCAGGGCTGGAAGGCATTTATTTTAATGCAAGGAGTCTTGCAAATAAGGTGGATGAACTGAAGTTGTTGTTGAACACATGGGAGTACGATATTGTTGCTATCATGGAGACATGGTTGAGGGAGGGTCAGGACTGGCAGCTGAATATTCCGGGGTATAGAATCTTCAGGCGAGACAGAGGGGGGTGTAAAAGGGGAGGGGGTGTTGCAATATTAATTAAGGAGTCATGGTGTGGAGATGCCGGAGTTGGACTGGTGTGGACAAATGTAAGAAGTCACACAACACCAGGTTATAGTCCAACAGCTTTATTTGAAATCACAAGCTTTCGGAGCGCTGCTCCTTCACAGAATCACAGAATCACAGAAACCTTACAGTGCAGATAGAGGCCATTTCGGCCCATCGAGCCTGCACCGACACATATCCCACCCGATCCCCGTAACCCCTACACCAACACATATCCCACCCTATCCCCGTAACCCCACGTATTTAATCCCCCTAACACTAAGGGTCAATTTTTATCATAGCCAATGAACCTAACCTGCACATCTTTGGACTGTGGGAGGAAACCGGAGCACCCGGAGAAAACCCACGCAAACACGGGGAGAATGTGCAAACTCCACACAGACAGTCACCCGAGGCCGGATTCGAACCCGGGTCCCTGGCGCTGTGAGGCAACAGTGCTAACCACTATGCCACCGTTCTTCAGGTAAAGTGCAGAAATGCATAAAAACACAGCTTATATAGTCAGAGAATCATGTCAGATGTTTACAGGTAACCTTTCCAACTGCCATTTATCACACCTCGGCAGAGAGATAATCACAGCAGTCAAAGGTGTGAATGGTGTCCAAACAGGTCAGTCAGGGAAACATTACATCAAAGAACAATGAGGTGAGTTCACAAGGGGTCAAATATTGCAGATGCTGGTGTCTGTATGAAAAACAAAAAAACAGACAAAAACCATTTTTTTTGGCTGGAAATCACAGACATGATTCTTTGACTATATACGCTGTGTCTTTATGCATTTCTCCACTTCACCTGAAGAAGGAGCAGCGCTCCGAAAGCTTGTCATTTCAAATAAAGCTGTTGGACTATAACCTGGTGTTGTGTGACTTCTTACAATTAAGGAGTCAATTACTGCTGTAATGAGGGATGATATATTAGCGGGTTCCTCTAATGAGGCCATATGGGTAGAACTTAAAAACAAAAAGGGGTCAAGCACGTTGCTGGGAGTGTACTATAGACCCCCAAACAGTCAGGGGGAGATAGAGGAACAGATATGTAGGCAAATCTCAGAAAAGTGTGAAAATAATAGGGCAATAATAGTGGGGGATTTCAACTTCCCCAATATAAATTGGGATAGTCAGAGTGTGAAAGGCTTAGAGGGTGCAGAATTCTTAAAGTGCATCCAGGAGAGCTTTTTGAGCCAACATGTAGAAAGTCCTACAAGAGAGGGGGCGGTACTGGATCTAATTCTAGGGAATGTAGCCGGGCAGGTGGTGGAAGTGTCTGTAGGAGAGCATTTTGGCGATAGTGACCACAATTCGGTGAGATTTAAGGTGGTCATGGAGAAAGACAAAGACGGCCCGGAAATCAGGGTTCTAAATTGGGGGAAGGCCGATTTTAATAAGATAAGACAGGATCTGGCCAAAGTGGACTGGGAGCAGCTACTTACAGGAAAATCCACATCAAAACAGTGGGAGGCTTTCAGAAGGGAAATAGAGAGAGTACAACACCAACATGTTCCTGTAAAGGTCAAGGGTGGGACCAACAAGCAAAGGGAACCTTGGATGACAAGGGATATACAAAAATGCATTAGGAAAAAAAGGGGGCTTTTGGCAGTTACAAAAGACAAAAGACGGAGGAAGCCCTAGAGGAGTATAAAAGGTGCAGGGGCATACTTAAAAGGAAATTAGGAGGGCGAGGAGGGGCCATGAAATAACACTGGCGAGCAAAATAAAGGGAAATCCTAAGATGTTTTATATGTATATTAAGGGCAAGAGGATAACCAGGGAAAGGGTAGGGCCCATTAGGGACCAAAGTGGCAAGCTGTGTGTAGAGCCAGATGAAGTAGATGGGGTTTTAAATGAATTCTTTGCCTCTGTGTTCACTATGGAGAAAGACGATGTAGACATAGAAGTCGGGCAAGGGGACTGTGACATACTTGAACAGATTAGCATCGAGAGGGAGGAGGTACTAGCGGTTTTAGCAGGCCAAAAAGTGGATAAATCCCCAGGCCCGGACGAGATGTAACCCAGGCTGTTGTGTGAGGCAAAGGAGGAGATTGCAGGGGCTCTGACACAAATTTTCAGAACCTCTCTGGCCACAGGGGATGTACCAGAGGACTGGAGAACAGCTAACGTAGTACCATTATTCAAGAAGGGTAGCAGGGATAAACCAGGGAATTACAGGCCAGTGAGCCTAACATCTGTGGTAGGGAAATTATTGGAAAAAATGCTGAGGGACAAAATTAGTCTCCACTTGGAGAGGCAAGGATTAATCGGGAATAGTCAGCATGGCTTTGTCAAGGGTAAATCATGTCTGACCAATCTGATTGAATTTTTCGAGGGGGTGACTAGATGTGTGGATGAGGGAAATGCTGTGGATGTGGTTTACATGAACTTCAGTAAAGCTTTTGACAAAGTCCCGCATAGGAGACTGGTCAAGAAGGTAAGAGCCCATGGGATCCAGGGGGCCTTGGCGCATTGGATCCTAAACTGGCTGAGTGGCAGGAGGCAGATGGTGATGGTCGAAGGTTGCTTTTGTGACTGGAAGCCTGTGTCCAGTGGGGTACCTCAGGGATCGGTGCTGGGTCCCTTGCTGTTTGTGATCTACATTAATGATTTGGATGAGAATGTAAAGGGTATGATCAGTAAGTTCGCGGATGACACGAAAATTGGTGGGGTGGTAAATTGCGATGAGGAAAGCCTCAGGCTACAGGACGATATTAACGGGTTGGTCAGATGGGCGGAAAAGTGGCAAATGGAATTTAATCCGGAAAAGTGCGAGGTGATGCATTTTGGATGGACAAATAAGGCAAGGGAACATACAATGAGTGGTAGGACCCTAGGAAGTACAGAGGGTCAGAGGGACCTTGGTGTACATGTACATAGATCCCTGAAGGCAGCGGAACAGGTAGATAAGGTGGTTAAAAAGGCATATGGGATACTTGCCTTCATTAGCAGAGGCATAGAATATAAGAGCAGGGAGGTTATGATGGAGCTGTTCAAAACGCTGGTGAGGCCACAGCCGGAGTACTGTGTGCAGCTCTGGTCGCCTCACTATAGGAAGGATGTGATTGCTTTGGAGAGGGTGCAGAGAAGATTCACCAGGATATTACCTGGGATGGAGAGCCTCAGCTATGAAGAAAGACTCAACAGGCTGGGGTTGTTTTCCTTGGAGCAAAGGAGGCTGCGGGGGTCCTGATTGAGGTGTGCAAAATGATGAGGGGCATAGATAGGGTAGATAAAGAGGAACTTTTCCCCTTAGTAGGGGGGTCAATAACAAGGGGGCATAGATTCAGGGTAAAGGGCAGGAGATTCAGGGGGGATTTGAGGAGGAACTTTTTCACCCAGAGGGTGGTTGGAAGCTGGACCTCACTGCCTGAAAGGGTGGTAGAGGCAGGAACACTCACAACATTCAAGAAGCATTTGGATGGGCACTTGAAATGCCATTGCATACAAGGCTATGGAACAAATGCTGGAAAATGGGATTAGACTGGACAGGGATTGATGGACGGCGCAGACACGATGGGCCGAAGGGCCTCTTTCTGCGCTGTAAAACTCTATGACTATGAACATCCAGCCCTGCAGAGTAAGACACAGACCGGTACAACACACAGTCCTGCAGTTTAAGGACACAGACCAGTACAACATCCCGCCCTGCAGTGTAAGGATACAGACATGTACAACACACAGCCCTGCAGTGTGAGGACACAGACATGTACAACACGCAGCCCTGCAGTGTAAGGACACAGACCGGTACAACGCACAGCCCTGCAGTGTAAGGACACAGACAGATGCAACGCGCAACCCTGCAGTTTAAGGAGACAGACCTGTACAACATCCAGCCCTGCAGTGCAAGGACACAGACCTGTACAACATCCAACACTGCAGTGTAAGGACGCAGATATGTACAACATCCAGCAGTGCAATGTAAGGACACAGACCGGTACAACATCCAGCCCTGCAGTTTAAGGACACAGACATGTCCAACACACAATCCTGCATTGTAAGGACACAGACATGTACAACACACAGCCCTGCAGTGTAAGGACACAGACCTGTACAACATCCAATCCTGTAGTGTAAGGACACAGACCTGTAAAGCACACAGTCCTACAGTATAAGAGCACAGACCTGAACATCATCCAGCCCTGCAGTATTAGGACAGATAACTGTACAACATCCAGAACTGCAGTGTAATGGCACAGACCTGTACATCATCCAGCCGTGCAGTGTAAGGACACAGATCTGTACAACATCCAGCCCTGCAGTGAAAGGACACAGACCGGTACAACAAGCAGCCCTGCAGTGTAAGAGCACAGACCTGAACAACATCCAGCCCTGCAGTGTAAGGACACAGACCTGTACAACACACAGCCCTGCAGTGTAAGGAGACAGGCCGGTACAACACACAGCCCTGCAGTGTAAGTACACAGACCAGTCCAACTCGTAGCCCTGCAGTGTAAAAGCACAGACCTGTACAACTCCCAGCCCTGCAGTGTAAGGACACAGACTGGTACAACACGCAGCCCTGCAGTGTAAAAGCACAGGCCTGAACAACATCCAGCCCTGCAGTGTAAGGTCACAGACCTGTACAGCTTCCAGCGCTGCAGTGTAAGCACACAGACCTTTAGAACACACAGCCCTGCAGTGAAAGGACACAGACCGGACCAACACGTAGCCCTGCAGTGTAAGGACACAGGCCCTTACAGCACACAGCCCTGAAGTGTAACGAGACAGACCGGTACAACACACAGACCTGCACTGTAAGGACACAGATCGGTGCAACATACAGCCCTGCAGTGTAAGGACACTGACCAGTATAACATCCAGCGCTGGCGTGTAATGACACAAACCTGCACAACATCCAGCCCCGCAGTGTAAGGACACAGACCAGTAAAACATCCAGTCCTGTAGTGTAAGGACACAGACCTGTACAACACACATCCCTGCAGTGTAGGTACACAGACCTGGACAAAAAACAGCCCTGCAGTGTAAGGACACAGACGTGTGCAACACGCAGCCTTGCTGTGTAAAGGCACAGACCTGTACAACACACAGCCCTGCAGTGTAAGGACACAGACCTGTACAACATCCAGTCCTGCAGTGTAAGGACACAGACCAGTAAAACATCCAGTCCTGTAGTGTAAGGACACAGACCTGTACAACACACATCCCTGCAGTGTAGGTACACAGACCTGGACAAAAAACAGCCCTGCAGTGTAAGGACACAGACGTGTGCAACACGCAGCCTTGCTGTGTAATGGCACAGACCTGTACAACACACAGCCCTGCAGTGTAAGGACACAGACCTGTACAACATCCAGCCCTGCAGTGTAAGGACACAGACCTGTACAACATCCAGTCCTGTAGTGTAAGGACACAGACCTGTACAACGCACAGCCCTGCAGTGTAAGGACACAGACAGGTGCAACACGCAACCCTGCATCGTACGGAGACAGGCCTGTACAACATCCAGCCCTGCAGTGCAAGGACACAGACCTGTACAACATCCAGCAGTGCAATTTAAGTACACAGACCGGTATATCACACAGCGCTGCAGTATAAGGACAAAGACAGGTGCAACACGCAACCCTGCAGTGCAAGGACACAGACCTGTACAACATCCAGTCCTGCAGTGTAAGGACGCAGACCTGTACAACATCCAGCAGTGCAATGTAAGGACACAGACCGGTACAACATCCAGCCCTGCAGTTTAAGGACACAGACATGTACAACACACAGGTCTGCAGTGCAAGTGCACAGACCTGTACAACACACAACCCTGCATTGTAAGGACACAGACCAGTAGAACACGCAGCCCTGCAGTGTGAGGGCACAGACAGGTACAGCATCCAGCCCTGCAGTGTAAGGATAAGGATCTGTATAACTTCCAGCTCTACAGTGTAAGGGCACAGACGTGTACTACTCGCAGACCTGCACTGTAAGGACACAGACTTGTACAACAGCCAGACTACACCGTAAGGACACAGACCTGTAAAACACACAGCCCTGCAGTGTAAGGACACAGAACTGTACAACTTCCAGCCCTGCAGTGTAAGGGCACAGACCTGTACAACTCGCAGCCCTGCTGCGTAAGGACACAGACCTGTACAACACAAAGCCCTGCAGTGTAAGGACACAGACCTGTACAACATCCAATCCTTTAGTGTAAGGACACAGACCTGTACAACACACAGCCCTACAGTGTAAGAGCACAGACCTGTACAACACCCAGCCCTGCAGTGTAAGGACATAGACCTGTACAACATCCAGGCCTGCAGTGTAAGGACACAGACTGGTACAACACACAGCACTGTAGTATAAAAACACAGACCTGTACAACATCCAGCCCTGCATTGTAAGGACACAGACCTGTACACCATTCAGCCCTGCAGTGTAAGGACACAGAGCAGTACAAAACGCAGCCCTGCAGTGTAATGACAAAGACCTGTACAACACACAGCACTGCATTGTAAGGACACAGACTAGTAGTATATCCAGCCCTGCAGTGGAAGGGCACACACCGGTACAACGCACAGCCCTGCAGTGTAAGGAGAGAGACTCGTACAACATCCAGCCCTGCATTGTATGGAAACAGACCTGTACAACATGCAGACCTTCAGTGTAAGGACACAGACCGGTACAACATCCAGCACTGCAGTGTAAGGACACAGAGCTGTACAACACACTGTCCTGCAGTGTTAGGGCACAGACCTGTACAATCTCCATAGCTGCAGTGTAAGGACACAGACCGGTACAACATCCAGTCCTGCAGGATAAGGATACAGGCTTGTACACCATTTAGCCGTGCAGAGTAAGGACACAGACCTGTACAACACACAGTGCTGCAGAGTAACATCACAGACCGGTACAGTATCCAGCCCTGCAGTGTAAGGACACAGACCTGTCCAACACACAGCCCTGCAGTGTAAGGACACAGGCCTATACAACACACAGTCCTGCAGTGTAAGGACACAGACCTGTACAACACGCAGCCATGCAGTGTAAGGAGACAGACCAATAAAACACACAGCCCAGCAGTGTAAGGACACAGAGCTGTACAACACTCAGCCCTACATTGTAAGTACAAAGACCAGTAGAACATTCCGGCCCTGCAGAGGAAGGGCACACACCGGCACAACACAGAGTCCTGCAATGTAAGGAGACAGACCTGTACAACGCCCAGCCCTGCAGTGTAAGGACACAGACCTGTACAACGTCCAGCCCTGCAGTGTAAGGACAGAGAACTGTACAACACACAGCCCTGCAGTGTAAGAACACAGACCTGTACAACACACAGCCCAGCAGTGTAAGACACAGACCTGTACAACACACAGCCCTGCAGTGTAAGGATACAGTCCTGTACAACATCCCGCCCTGCAGTGTAAGGACATAGACCTGTACAACACACAGCCCTGCCGTGTGAGGACACAGACCTGTACAACACGCAGTCCTGCAGTGAAAGGATGCAGACCGGTACAACACACAGCCCTGCAGCGTAAGGACACAGACCGGTGCAACACGCAGCCCTGCAGTGTAAGGACTCAGACAGGTACAACACGCAGCACTGCAGTGTAAGGAGACAGACCTATACAACATCCAGCTCTGCAGTGTAAGAACACAGACCTGTACAACATCCAGCCCTGCAGTGTAAGGACGCAGACCGGTACAACATCCAGCCATGCAGTGTAAGGACACAGACCGGTAGAACTTCCAGCCCTTCAGTGGAAGGGCACAGAACTGTAAAACTCGCAGCCCTGCAGTGCAAGGGCACAGACATGTACAACACACAACCCTGCATTTTAAGGACACAGACCAGTACAACACGCAGCCCTGCAGTGTAAGGGCACAGGCAGGCAAAAGATCCACCCCTGCAGTGTAAGGATACAGACCTGTAAAGCTTCCAGCCCTACAGTATAAGGGCACAGACGTGTACTACTCGCAGCCCTGCACTGTAAGGACACAGACCTGTACAACACGCAGCACTGCAGTTTAAGGACACAGACCTGTACAACATCCAGCCCTACACTGTAAGGACACAAACCTGTAAAACACACAGCCCTGCAGTGTAAGAACACAGACCTGTACAACTTCCAGCCCTGCAGTGCAAGGACACAGAACTCTACAACTCGCAGCCCTGGTGTGTAAGGACACAGACCTGTAAAACACACAGCCCTGCAGTATATGGACACAGACCTGTACAACATCCAATCCTGTAGTGTAAGGACACAGACCTGTACAACACACAGCCCTACTGTGTAAGAGCACAGACCTGAACAACATCCAGCCCTGCAGTATTAGGGCAGAGAATTGCACAACATCCAGACCTGCAGTGTAATGGCACAGACCTGTACATCATCCAGCCGTGCAGTGTAAGGACACAGATCTGTACAACATCCAGCCCTGCAGTGTAAGGACACAGACTGGTACAACAAGCAGCCCTGCAGTGTAAGAGCACAGACCTGAACCACATCCAGCCCTGCAGTTTAAGTAGACAGGCCGATACAACACACAGCCCTGCAATATAAGGACACAGACCAGTCCAACACGTAGCCCTGCAGTGCAAGAGCACAGACCTGTACAACACCCAGCCCTGCAGTGTAAGGACACAGACCGGTACAACACGCAGCCCTGCAGTGTAAGGACATAGACCTGTACAGCTTCCAGCGCTGCAGTGTAAGCACACAGACCTTTACAACACACAGCCCTGCAGTTTAAGGACACAGACCGGTCCAACACGCAGCCCTGCAATGTAAGGACACAGGCCGGTACAACACACAGCCCTGAAGTGTAAGGAGACAGACCGGTACAACACACAGACCTGCACTGTAAGAACACAGATCGGTACAACATCCAGCCCGGCAGTGTAAGGACACAGGCCAGTACAACATCCAGCGCTGGTGTGTAATGAAACAAACCTGCACAAATTCCAGCCCTGCAGTGTAAGGACACAGACCGGTACAACATCCAGCCCTGCAGTGTAAGGACACAGACAGTTACAACATCCAGCCCTGCAGTTTAAGGACACAGACCTGTACAACACACAGCCCTGCAGTTTAAGGACACAGACCGGTCCAACACGCAGCCCTGCAATGTAAGGACACAGGCCGGTACAACACACAGCCCTGAAGTGTAAGGAGACAGACCGGTACAACACACAGACCTGCACTGTAAGAACACAGATCGGTACAACATCCAGCCCGGCAGTGTAAGGACACAGGCCAGTACAACATCCAGCGCTGGTGTGTAATGAAACAAAGCTGCACAAATTCCAGCCCTGCAGTGTAAGGACACAGACCAGTACAACATCCAGTCCTGTAGTGTAAGGACACAGACCTGTACAACACACATCCCTGCAGTGTAGGTACACAGACCTGGAAAAAAAACAACCCTGCTGTGTAAGGACACAGACGTGTGCAACACGCAGCCTTGCTGTGTAAGGAAACAGACCTGTATAACACACAGCCCTGCAGTGTAAGGACAAAGACCTGTACAACATCCAGTCCTGTAGTGTAAGGACACAGACCTGTACAACACACAGCCCTGCAGTGTAAGTACACAGACCTGTATATCACACAGCGCTGCAGTGCAAGGCCACATCCCTGTACATCACACAGCACTGCAGTATAAGGACAAAGACAGGTGCAACACGCAGCCCTGCAGTGTAAGGAGACAGACCTGTACAACATCCAGCCCTGCAGTGCAAGGACACAGACCTGTACAACATCCAGTCCTGCAGTGTAAGGACGCAGACCTGTACAACATCCAGCAGTGCAATTTAAGGACACAGACCGGTACAAAATCCAGCCCTGCAGTTTAAGGACACAGACCTGTACAACACACAACCCTGCATTGTAAGGACACAGACCAGTACAACACGCAGCCCTGCAGTGTAAGGGCACAGACATGTACAGCATCCAGCCCTGCAGTGTAAGGATAAGGATCTGTAAAACTTCCAGCTCTACAGTGTAAGGGCACAGACGTGTACTACTCGCAGACCTGCAGTGTAAGGACACAGAACTGTACAACTTCCAGCCCTGCAGTGTAAGGGCACAGACCTGTACAACTCGCAGCCCTGCTGTGTAAGGACACAGACCTGTACAACACAAAGCCCTGCAGTGTAAGGACACAGACCTGTACAACATCCAATCCTTTAGTGTAAGGACACAGACCTGTACAAGACACAGCCCTACAGTGTAAGAGCACAGACCTGTACAACACCCAGCCCTGCAGTGTAAGGGCATAGACCTGTACAACATCCAGGCCTGCAGTGTAAGGACACAGACTGGTACAACACACAGCACTGTAGTATAAAAACACAGACCTGTACAACACCCAGCCCTGCATTGTAAGGACACAGACCTGTACAACATTCAGCCCTGCAGTGTAAGGACACAGAGCAGTACAAAACGCAGCCCTGCAGTGTAATGACAAAGACCTGTACAACACACAGCACTGCATTGTAAGGACACAGACCAGTAGTATATCCAGCCCTGCAGTGGAAGGGCACACACCGGTACAACACACAGCCCTGCAGTGTAAGGAGAGAGACTCGTACAACATCCAGCCCTGCATTGTATGGACACAGACCTGTACAACATGCAGACCTGCAGTGTAAGGACACAGACCGGTACAACATCCAGCACTGCAGTGTAAGGACACAGAGCTGTACAACACACTGTCCTGCAGTGTTAGGGCACAGACCTGTACAATCTCCATAGCTGCAGTGTAAGGACACAGACCGGTACAACATCCAGTCCTGCAGGATAAGGATACAGACTTGTACACCATTTAGCCCTGCAGAGTAAGGACACAGACCTGTACAACACACAGCCCTGCAGTGTAAGGACACAGACCTGTACAACACGCAGCCCTGCAGTCTAAGGACAGAGACAGGTACAACACACAGCACTGCAGTGTAAGGATACAGACAGGCACAACACACAGCCCTGCAGTGTAAGGAGCAGACCGGTACATAATCCAGCACTGCAGTGTATGTACACAGACATGTACAACACACAGTGCTGCAGAGTAACATCACAGACCGGTACAGTATCCAGCCCAGCAGTGTAAGGACACAGACCTGTCCAACACACAGCCCTGCAGTGTAAGGACACAGGCCTATTCAACACACAGTCCTGCAGTGTAAGGACACAGACCTGTACAACACGCAGCCATGCAGTGTAAGGAGACAGACCAATACAACACACAGCCCAGCAGTGTAAGGACACAGAGCTGTACAACACTCAGCCCTACATTGTAAGTACAAAGACCAGTAGAACATTCCGGCCCTGCAGAGGAAGGGCACACAGCGGCACAACACAGAGTCCTGCAGTGTAAGGAGACAGACCTGTACAACGCCCAGCCCTGCAGTGTAAGGACACAGACCTGTACAACGTCCAGCCCTGCAGTGTAAGGACAGAGAACAGTACAACACACAGCCGTGCAGTGTAAGAACACAGACCTGTACAACACACAGCCCTGCAGTGTAAGACACAGACCTGTACAACACACAGCCCTGCAGTGTAAGGATACAGTCCTGTACAACATCCCGCCCTGCAGCATAAGGACACAGACCGGTGCAACACGCAGCCCTGCAGTTTAAGGACACAGACAGGTACAACACGCAGCACTGCAGTGTAAGGAGACAGACCTATACAACATCCAGCTCTGCAGTGTAAGAACACAGACCTGTACAACATCCAGCCGTGCAGTGTAAGGACACAGACTGGTAGAACTTCCAGCCCTGCAGTGGAAGGGGACAGAACTGTAAAACTCGCAGCCCTGCAGTGTAAGGACACAGACCTGTTCAACACACAGCCCTGCATTGTAAGGACAGAGACCAGTACAACACGCAGCCCTGCAGTGTAAGGACACCGACCTGTTCAACATCCTGCCCTACAGTGTAAGGGCACAGAACTGTCCAATTCGCAGCCCTGCAGTGTAAGGACATAGACCTGTGCAACACGCAGCCCTGCAGTGTAAGGACACAGACCTGTAAAACACACAACCCTGCAGTGTAAGGACACAGATCTGTACAACAGACAGCCCTACATTGTAAGGACACACACCTGTACAACATCCAGCCCTGCAGAGAAAGAACATAGACCTGTACAACATCCAGCCCTGCAGAGTAAGGAAACAGACCGGTACAACACACAGCCCTGCAGTGTAAGACACAGACCTGTACATCTACCAGCCCGGCAGATTAAGTACACCGACCAGTGCAACACACAGCACTGCAGTGTAAGGACACAGTCCTGTTCAACACACAGCCCTGCAGTGTAAGGGCACAGTCCTGTACAACACGCAGCCCTGCAGTGTTAGGCCACAGGCCTGTACAAAACACAGCCCTGCGGCTAAGGACAGCGATCTGTGCAACACACAGCCCTGCAGAGTAAGGACCCAGACCTGTGCAACATCCCGCCCTGCAGTGTAAGGAAACAGACCTGTACAACATCCCGCCCTGCAGTGTAAGGACACAGACCTGTACAACACACAGTCCTGCCGTGTGAGGACACAGACCTGTACAACACGCAGGCCTGCAGTGAAAGGACGCAGACCGGTACAACACACAGCCCTGCAGTATAAGGACACAGAGTCAATGAGTCATAGAGTTATACAGCACAGAAAGGGGCCCGTCGGCCCATCGTGTCTGCGCCGTCCATCAATCCCTGTCCAGTATAATCCCATTTTCCAGCATTTGGTCCATAGCCTTGTATGCAATGGCATTTCAAGTGCTCATCCAAATGCTTCTTGAATGTTATGAGAGTTCATGCCTCTACCGCCCTATCAGGCAGTGAGTTCCAGATTCCAACCACCCTCCGGGTGAAAAGGTTCCTCCTCAAATCCCCTCCAAACCTCCTGCCCCTTACCTTGAATCGATGCCCCCTTGTTATAGACCCCCTTACTAAGGGGAAATGTTCCACTTTAGCTATCCTATCTATGCCCCTCATCATTTTGTACACCTCTATCAGGTCCCCGCTCAGCCTTCCTTGCTCCAAGGAAACCAACCCCAGCCTGTTTAGTCTTTCTTCATAGCTGAGGCGCTCCTTCCCAGGTAACATCCTGGTGAATCTTCTCTGCACCCTCTCCAAAGCAATCACATCCTTCCTATAGTGAGGCGACCTGAACTGCACACAGGACTCCAGCTGTGGCCTCACCAGCGTTTTGTACAGCTCCATCATATCCTCCCTGCTCTTATAATCTATCCCTCGGCTAATGAAGGCAAGTATCCCATATGCCTTTTTAACCACCTTGTCTACCTGTTCCGCTGCTTTCAGGGATCTATGTACATGTACACCAAGGTCCCTCTGACCCTTTGTACTTCCTAGGGTCCTACCACTCCTTGTGTATTCACTTGCCTTATTTGTCCGTCCAAAATGCATCACCTCGCACTTTTCATGGTTAAATTCCATTTGCCACTTTTCCGCCCATCTGACCAATCTGTTTATATCGTCCTGTAGCCTGAGGCTTTCCTCCTCGCAATTTACCACTCCACCAATTTTCGTGTCATCTGCGAACTTACTGATCATACCTTTTACATTCTCATCCAAATCATTTATGTAGATCACAAACAGACCTGTACAACATCCAGCCCTGCAGTGTAAGGACACAGCTGGTACAACATGCAGCCCTGCAGTGTAAGGCGACAGCCTTGTACAACATCCAGCCCTGCAGTGTAAGAACACAGACCGGTACAACATCCAGCCCTGCAGTGTAAGGACACAGACCGGTACATCTTCCAGCCCTGCAGTGGAAGGGCACAGAACTGTACAACTCGCAGCCCTGCAGTGTAAGGACACAGACCTGTACAACACACAGCCCTGCAGTGCAACGGCACATACATGCACAACACACAGCCCTGCATTATAAGGACACAGACCAGTACAACATCCAGCCCTGCAGTGTAAGGACACCGACCTGTTCGACATCCAGCCCGACAGTGTAAGGGCACAGAAATGTACAATTCGCAGCCCTGCAGTGTAAGGACACAGACCTGTACAGCACGCAGCCCTTCAGTGTAAGGACACAGACCTGAACAACATCCAGCCCTACGGTGTAAGGACACAGACCTGTAAAACACACAACCCTGCAGTGTAAGGACACAGACCTGCACAACACACAGCCCTGCAGTGTAAGGACACAGACCTGGACAACATCCCACCCTGCAGAGTAAGAACACAGACCTGTACAACTTACAGTCCGGCAGTGTAAGGACACAGGCCGGTAAAGCATCCAGCCCAGCAATGTAAGGACACAGACCAGTACAACGTGCAGTCCTTCTATGTAAGGACATAGTCCGGTACAACACACAGACCTGCAGTGTAAGGACACAGACCGGTACAACACGCAGTCCTTCTATGTAAGGACACAGTCCAGTACAACACCCAGCCATGCAATGTAAGGACAGAGACCTGTACAACACACAGCCCTGCAGTGTAAGGACACAGACCTATACAACATCCAGCCCTGCAGTGTAAGGACACCGACCAGTGCAACACAGAGCCCTGCAGTGTAAGGGCACAGTCCTGTACAACACGCAGCCCTGCAGTGTAATGACACAGGCCTGTACAAAACACAGCCCTGCGGTTTAAGGACAGCGATCTGAGCAACACACAGCCCTGCAGTGTAAGGAAACAGACCTGTACAACATCCCGCCCTGCAGTGTAAGGACACAGACCTCTACAAAACACAGCCCTGCCGTGTGAGGACACAGACCTGTACAACACACAGGCCTCAAGTGAAAGGACACAGACCGGTGCAACATGCAGCCCTGCAGTGTAAGGACACAGACCTGTACAACATCCAGCCCTGCAGTGTTACGACACAGACCGGGACAACGCGCAGCCCTGCAGTGTAAGGAGATAGATCTGTACAACATCCAGCCCTGCAGTGTAAGAACACAGACCTGTACAACATCCAGCCCTGCAGTGTAAGGACGCAGACCGGAACAACATCCAGCCGTGCAGTGTAAGGACACAGACCGGTACAACACAAAGCCCTGCAGTGCAAGGGCACAGACATATGCAACACACAGCCCTACATTCTAAGGACACAGACCAGTACAACATCCAGCCCTGCAGTGTAAGGACACCGACGTGTTCAACATCCAGCCCTACAGTGTAAGGACACAGAACTGTACAATTCGCAGCACTGCATTCTAAGGACACAGACCTGTACAACACGCAGCCCTGCAGTGTAAGGACACAGACCTGAACAACATCCAGCCCTACGGTGTAAGGACACAGACCTGTAAAACACACAACGCTGCAGTATAAGGACACAGACCTGTACAACAGACAGCCCTACAGTGTAAGGACATAGACCTGTACAACATCCAGCCCTGCAGAGAAAGGACACAGACCTGTACAACATCCAGCCTGGCAGAGTAAGGAAACAGACCGGTAGAACACACAGCCCTGCAGTGTAAGGACACAGACCTGTACAACACCCCGCCCTGCAGTGTAAGGACAGAGACCTGTACAACTTCTAGCTCGGCAGTGTAAGGACACTGACCGGTACAACACACAGCCCTGCAGTGTAAGGACACAGACCTGTACAACATCCCGCCCTGCAGTGTAAGGACACAGACCTGTACAACATCCCGCCCTGCAGT
The DNA here is from genome assembly GCF_052327205.1 of Somniosus microcephalus. NCBI lineage: Eukaryota > Metazoa > Chordata > Chondrichthyes > Squaliformes > Somniosidae > Somniosus > Somniosus microcephalus. Next base: position 51,820,751 of record NW_028225183.1, read on the forward strand.
GTAAGGACACAGACCTGTACAACATCCCGCCCTGCAGTGTAAGGACACAGAGTGGTACAATGCGCAGTCCTTCTATGTAAGGACACAGTCCGGTACAACACCCAGCCCTGCAGTTTAAGGACAGGGACCTGTACAACATCCAGCCCTGCAGTGTAATAACACCGACCAGTGCAACACACAGCCCTGCCGTGAAAGGACACAGTCCTGTACGACACACAGCCCTGCAGAGTAAGGAAACAGACCTGTACAGCACGCAACCCTGCAGTGTAAGGACACAGTCTTGTACAACATCCCGCCCTGCAGTGTAAGGACACAGACCTGTACAACACACAGCCCTGCAGTATAAGACACAGACCTGTACAACATCCATCCCTGCAGTGTAAGGACACCTTCCAGTGCAACACACAGCCCTGCAGTGTAAGGGCACAGTCCTGTACAACATGCAGCCCTGCAGTTTAAGGACACAGGCCTGTACAAAACACAGCCCTGCGGTTTAAGGACAGCGATCTGTGCAACACACAGCCCGGCAGTGTAAGGACACAGACCTGTACAACTCCCAGCCCTGCAGTGTAAGGACACAGACCTGTACAACATTCCGCCCTGCAGTGTAAGGACACAGACCTCTACAACACACAGCCCTGCCGTGTGAGGACACAGACCTGTACAACACGCAGCACTGCAGTGTAAGGACACAGACCGGTGCAACACGCAGCCCTGCAGTGTAAGGACACAGACCTGTACAACATCCAGCCCTGCAGTGTTACGACACAGACCGGTACAACGCGCAGCCCTGCAGTGTAAGGAGATAGACCTGTACAACATCCAGCCCTGCAGTGTTACGACACAGACCGGTACAACACGCAGCCCTGCAGTGTAAGGACACAGACCTGTACAACATCCAGCCCTGCAGTGTAAGAACACAGACCTGTACAACATCCAGCCCTGCAGTGTAAGGACACAGACCGGTACAACTTCCAGCCCTGCAGTGGAAGGGCACAAAACTGTACAACTCGCAGCCCTGCAGTGTAAGGACACCGACCTGTTCAACATCCAGCCCTACAATGTAAGGGCACAGAACTGTACAATTCGCAGCCCTGCAGTGTAAGAACACAGACCTGTACAACACGCAGCCCTGTAGTGTAAGGACACAGACCTGTACAACATCGAGCCCTACAGTGTAAGGACACAGACCTGTACAACATCCAACCCTGCAGAGAAAGGACACAGACCTGTACAACATCCAGCCCTGCAGAGTAAGGAAACAGACCGGTACATCACACAGCCCTGCAGTGTAAGGACACAGACTGGTGCAACATGCATTCCTGCAATGTAAGGACACAGTCCGGTATAACACGCAGCCCTGCAATGTAAGGACACAGACCTGTACAACACACAGCCCTGCAGTGTAAGACACAGACTTGTACAACATCCAGCCCTGCAGTCTAAGGACACAGTCCTGTTCAACACGCAGCCCTGCAGTGTAAGGACACAGACCTGTACAACATCCAGCCCTGCAGTGTTACAACACAGACCGGTACAAGGCACAGCCCTGCAGTATAAGGAGATAGAGCTGTACAACATCCAGCCCTGCAGTGTAAGAACACAGACCTGTACAACATCCAGCCCGGAAGTGTAAGGACGCAGACCGGAACAACATTCAGCCGTGCAGTGTCAGGACACAGACCGGTACAACTTCCAGCCCTGCAGTGGAAGGGCACAGAACTGTACAACTCGCAGCCCTGCAGTGTAAGGACACAGACCTGTACAACATCCAGCCCTGCAGTGTAAGGACACCGACCTGTTCAACATCCAGCCCTACAGTGTAAGGGCACAGAACTGTACAATTCGCAGCCCTGCAGTGTAAGGACACAGACCTGTACAACATCCAGCCCTACAGTGTAAGGACACAGACCTGTAAAATACACAACTGTGCATTGTAAGGACACAGACGTGTACAACACACAGCCCTGCAGTGTAAGGGCACAGTCTTGTACAACACGCAGCCCTGCAGTATAAGGCCACAGGCCTGTACAAAACACAGCCCTGCGGCTAAGGACAGCGATCTGTGCAACACACAGCCCTGCAGTGTAAGGACACAGACCTGTACAACAACCAGCCCTGCAGTGTAAGGACACAGACCTGTACAACAAACAGCCCTGCAGTGTAAGGACACAGACCTGTACAACATCCAGCCCTGCAGTGTAAGGACACCGACCTGTTCAACATCCAGCCCTACAGTGTAAGGGAACAGAACTGTACAATTCGCAGCCCTGCAGTGTAAGGCGGCAGACCTGTACAACATCCAGCCCTGCAGTGAAAGAACACAGACCTGTACAACATCCAGCCCTGCAGTATACGGGCGCAGACCGGTAGAACATTCAGCCGTGCAGTGTAAGGACACAGACCGGTACAACTTCCAGTCCTGCAGTGGAAGGGCACAGAACTGTACAACTCGCAGCAATGCAGTGTAAGGACACAGACCTGTACAACACACAGCGCTGCAGTGCAAGGGCACAGACATGTACAATACACAGTCCTGCATTGTAACGACACAGACCAGTACAACATCTAGCCCTGCAGTGTAAGGACACCGACCTGTTCAACTTCCAGCCCTACAGTGTAAGGGCACAGAACTGTACAATTCGCAGCACTGCATTCTAAGGACACAGACCTGTACAACACGCAGCCCTGCAGTGTAAGGATACAGACCTGAACAACATCCAGCCCTACGGTGTAAGGACACAGACCTGTAAAACACACAACGCTGCAGTGTAAGGACACAGACATGTACAACAGACAGCCATACAGTGTAAGGACATAGACCTGTACAACATCCAGCCCTGCAGAGAAAGGACACAGGCCTGTACAACATCCAGCCTTGCAGAGTAAGGAAACAGACCGGTACAACACACAGCCCGGCAGTGTAAGGACACAGACCTGTACAACATCCCGCCCTGCAGTGTAAGGACAGAGACCTGTACAACTCCTAGCCCGGCATTGTAAGGACACAGACCTGTAAAACATCCAGCCCAGCAATGTAAGGACACAGACCGGTACAACACGCAGTCCTTCTATGTAAGGACACAGTCCGGTACAACACCCAGCCCTGCAGAGTAAGGACAGAGACCCGTACAACACACAGCCCTGCAGTTTAAGGACACAACCTGTACAACATCCAGCCCTGCAGTGTAATAACACCGACCAGTGCAACACACAGCCCTGCCGTGTAAGGACACAGTCCTGTACGACACACAGCCCTGAAGTGTAAGTTCACAGACCTGTACAGCACGCAGCCCTGCAATATAAGGACACAGACTTGAACAAAACACAGCCGTGCAGTGTAAGGACACCGATCTGTGCAACACACAGCCCTGCAGTGTAAGTACACAGACCTGTACAACACCCAGCCCTGCAGTGTAAGGAAACAGACCTGTACAACACACAGCACTGCAGTGTAAGGACACAGAATGTACAAAATTCGGCACTGCAGTATAAGGACACAGACCGGTACAACACTCAGCACTGCAGTGTAGGGACACAGTCTTGTACAAGATCCAGCCCTGCAGTGTAAGGACACAGAACTGTACAACATCCCGCAAAGCAGTGTAAGGACACAGACCTGCACAACACACAGCCCTGCAGTGTTAGGACACCGTCCAGTGCAACACACAGCCCTGCAGTGCAAGGGCACAGTCCTGTACAACACGCAGCCCTGCAGTGTAAGGACACAGGCCGGTACAAAACACAGCCCTGCGGGTTAAGGACAGCGATCTGTGCAACACACTGCCCTGCAGTGTAAGTACACAGACCTGTACAACATTCCGCCCTGCAGTGTAAGGACACAGACCGGTGCAACACGCAGCCCTGCCGTGTAAGGACACAGACCTGTACAACATCCAGCCCTGCAGTGTTACGACACAGACCGTACAACGCGCAGCCCTGCAGTGTAAGGAGATAGACCTGTACAACATCCAGCCCTGCAGTGTAAGAACACAGTCCTGTACAACATCCAGCCCTGCAGTGTAAGGACACAGACCTGTACAACATCCAGCCCTGCAGTGTAAGAACACAGACCTGTACAACATCCAGCCCTGCAGTGTAAGAACACAGACCTGTACAACATCCAGCCCTGCAGTGTAAGGACACAGACCGGTACAACATCCAGCCGTGCAGTGTAAGGACACAGACCTGTACAACACACAGCTCTGCATTTTAAGGACACAGACCAGTACATCATCCAGCCCTGCAGCGTAAGGACACCGACCTGTTCAACATCCAGCCCTACAGTGTAAGGGCACAGAACTGTACAATTCGCAGCCCTGCATTGTAAGAACACAGGCCTGTACAACACGCAGCCCTGTAGTGTAAGGACACAGACCTGTACAACATCCAGCCCTACAGTGTAAGGACACAGACCTGTAAAATACACAACCCTGCATTGTAAGGAGACAGACCTGTACAACAGACAGCCCTACAATGTAAGGACACAGACCTGTACAACATCCAACCCTGCAGAGAAAGGACACAGACCTGTACAACATCCAGCCCTGCAGAGTAAGGAAACAGACCGGTACATCACACAGCCGTGCAGTGTAAGGACACAGACTGGTGCAACATGCGTTCCTGCAATGTAAGGACACAGACTTGGACAACATCCAGCCCTGCAGTGTAAGGACACAGTCCTGTTCAACACACAGCCCTGCAGTGTAAGGCCACAGGCCTGTACAAAACACAGCCCTGCGGCTAAGGACAGCGATCTGTGCAACACACAGCCCTGCAGTGTAAGGACACAGACCTGTACAACAACCAGCCCTGCAGTGTAAGGACACAGACTGGTGCATCACGCAGCCCTGCAGTGTAAGGAGGCAGACCTGTACAACATCCAGCCCTGCAGTGAAAGAACACAGACCTGTACAACATCCAGCCCTGCAGTATACGGGCGCAGACCGGTAGAACATTCAGCCGTGCAGTGTAAGGACACAGACCGGTACAACTTCCAGTCCTGCAGTGGAAGGGCACAGAACTGTACAACTCGCAGCAATGCAGTGTAAGGACACAGACCTGTACAACACACAGCGCTGCAGTGCAAGGGCACAGACATGTACAATACACAGTCCTGCATTGTAACGACACAGACCAGTACAACATCCAGCCCTGCAGTGTAAGGACACCGACCTGTTCAACATCCAGCCCTACAGTGTAAGGGCACAGAACTGTACAATTCGCAGCACTGCATTCTAAGGACACAGACCTGTACAACACGCAGCCCTGCAGTGCAAGGATACAGACCTGAACAACATCCAGCCCTACGGTGTAAGGACACAGACTTGCAAAACACACAACGCTGCAGTGTAAGGACACAGACATGTACAACAGACAGCCATACAGTGTAAGGACACAGACCTGTACAACATCCCGCCCTGCAGTGTAAGGACAGAGGCCTGTACAACTCCTAGCCCGGCAGTGTAAAGACACAGACCGGTAAAACATACAGCCCAGCAATGTAAGGACACAGACCGGTACAACACGCAGTCCTTCTATGTAAGGACACAGTCCGGTACAACACCCAGCCCTGCCGAGTAAGGACAGAGACCTGTACAACACACAGCCCAGCAGTTTATGGACACAACCTGTACAACATCCAGCCCTGCAGTGTAATAACACCGACCAGTGCAACACACAGCCCTGCCGTGTAAGGACACAGTTCTGTACGACACACAGCCCTGAAGTGTAAGTTCACAGACCTGTACAGCACGCAGCCCTGCAATATAAGGACACAGACTTGTACAAAACACAGCCGTGCAGTGTAAGGACACCGATCTGTGCAACACACAGCCCTGCAGTGTAAGTACACAGACCTGTACAACACCCAGCCCTGCAGTGTAAGGAAACAGACCTGTGCAACACACAGCACTGCAGTGTAAGGACACAGAATGTACAAAATCCCGCACTGCAGTATAAGGACACAGACCGGTACAACACTCAGCACTGCAGTGTAAGGACACAGTCTTGTACAAGATCCAGCCCTGCAGTGTAAGGACACAGAACTGTACAACATCCAGCCCTGCAGAGTAAGGACACAGACCTGTACAACACACAGCCCTGCAGTATAAGACACAGACCTGTACAACATCCAGCCCTGCAGTGTAAGGACACCGACCTGTTCAACATCCAGCCCTACAGTGTAAGGGCACAGAACTGTACAATTCGCAGCCCTGCAGTGTAAGGACACAGACCTGTACAACATCCAGCCCTACAGTGTAAGGACACAGACCTGTAAAATACACAACTGTGCATTGTAAGGACACAGACGTGTACAACACACAGCCCTGCAGTGTAAGGGCACAGTCTTGTACAACACGCAGCCCTGCAGTATAAGGCCACAGGCCTGTACAAAACACAGCCCTGCGGCTAAGGACAGCGATCTGTGCAACACACAGCCCTGCAGTGTAAGGACACAGACCTGTACAACAACCAGCCCTGCAGTGTAAGGACACAGACCTGTACAACAAACAGCCCTGCAGTGTAAGGACACAGACCTGTACAACATCCAGCCCTGCAGTGTAAGGACACCGACCTGTTCAACATCCAGCCCTACAGTGTAAGGGAACAGAACTGTACAATTCGCAGCCCTGCAGTGTAAGGCGGCAGACCTGTACAACATCCAGCCCTGCAGTGAAAGAACACAGACCTGTACAACATCCAGCCCTGCAGTATACGGGCGCAGACCGGTAGAACATTCAGCCGTGCAGTGTAAGGACACAGACCGGTACAACTTCCAGTCCTGCAGTGGAAGGGCACAGAACTGTACAACTCGCAGCAATGCAGTGTAAGGACACAGACCTGTACAACACACAGCGCTGCAGTGCAAGGGCACAGACATGTACAATACACAGTCCTGCATTGTAACGACACAGACCAGTACAACATCCAGCCCTGCAGTGTAAGGACACCGACCTGTTCAACTTCCAGCCCTACAGTGTAAGGGCACAGAACTGTACAATTCGCAGCACTGCATTCTAAGGACACAGACCTGTACAACACGCAGCCCTGCAGTGTAAGGATACAGACCTGAACAACATCCAGCCCTACGGTGTAAGGACACAGACCTGTAAAACACACAACGCTGCAGTGTAAGGACACAGACATGTACAACAGACAGCCATACAGTGTAAGGACATAGACCTGTACAACATCCAGCCCTGCAGAGAAAGGACACAGGCCTGTACAACATCCAGCCTTGCAGAGTAAGGAAACAGACCGGTACAACACACAGCCCGGCAGTGTAAGGACACAGACCTGTACAACATCCCGCCCTGCAGTGTAAGGACAGAGACCTGTACAACTCCTAGCCCGGCATTGTAAGGACACAGACCTGTAAAACATCCAGCCCAGCAATGTAAGGACACAGACCGGTACAACACGCAGTCCTTCTATGTAAGGACACAGTCCGGTACAACACCCAGCCCTGCAGAGTAAGGACAGAGACCCGTACAACACACAGCCCTGCAGTTTAAGGACACAACCTGTACAACATCCAGCCCTGCAGTGTAATAACACCGACCAGTGCAACACACAGCCCTGCCGTGTAAGGACACAGTCCTGTACGACACACAGCCCTGAAGTGTAAGTTCACAGACCTGTACAGCACGCAGCCCTGCAATATAAGGACACAGACTTGAACAAAACACAGCCGTGCAGTGTAAGGACACCGATCTGTGCAACACACAGCCCTGCAGTGTAAGTACACAGACCTGTACAACACCCAGCCCTGCAGTGTAAGGAAACAGACCTGTACAACACACAGCACTGCAGTGTAAGGACACAGAATGTACAAAATTCGGCACTGCAGTATAAGGACACAGACCGGTACAACACTCAGCACTGCAGTGTAGGGACACAGTCTTGTACAAGATCCAGCCCTGCAGTGTAAGGACACAGAACTGTACAACATCCCGCAAAGCAGTGTAAGGACACAGACCTGCACAACACACAGCCCTGCAGTGTTAGGACACCGTCCAGTGCAACACACAGCCCTGCAGTGCAAGGGCACAGTCCTGTACAACACGCAGCCCTGCAGTGTAAGGACACAGGCCGGTACAAAACACAGCCCTGCGGGTTAAGGACAGCGATCTGTGCAACACACTGCCCTGCAGTGTAAGTACACAGACCTGTACAACATTCCGCCCTGCAGTGTAAGGACACAGACCGGTGCAACACGCAGCCCTGCCGTGTAAGGACACAGACCTGTACAACATCCAGCCCTGCAGTGTTACGACACAGACCGTACAACGCGCAGCCCTGCAGTGTAAGGAGATAGACCTGTACAACATCCAGCCCTGCAGTGTAAGAACACAGTCCTGTACAACATCCAGCCCTGCAGTGTAAGGACACAGACCTGTACAACATCCAGCCCTGCAGTGTAAGAACACAGACCTGTACAACATCCAGCCCTGCAGTGTAAGAACACAGACCTGTACAACATCCAGCCCTGCAGTGTAAGGACACAGACCGGTACAACATCCAGCCGTGCAGTGTAAGGACACAGACCTGTACAACACACAGCTCTGCATTTTAAGGACACAGACCAGTACATCATCCAGCCCTGCAGCGTAAGGACACCGACCTGTTCAACATCCAGCCCTACAGTGTAAGGGCACAGAACTGTACAATTCGCAGCCCTGCATTGTAAGAACACAGGCCTGTACAACACGCAGCCCTGTAGTGTAAGGACACAGACCTGTACAACATCCAGCCCTACAGTGTAAGGACACAGACCTGTAAAATACACAACCCTGCATTGTAAGGAGACAGACCTGTACAACAGACAGCCCTACAATGTAAGGACACAGACCTGTACAACATCCAACCCTGCAGAGAAAGGACACAGACCTGTACAACATCCAGCCCTGCAGAGTAAGGAAACAGACCGGTACATCACACAGCCGTGCAGTGTAAGGACACAGACTGGTGCAACATGCGTTCCTGCAATGTAAGGACACAGACTTGGACAACATCCAGCCCTGCAGTGTAAGGACACAGTCCTGTTCAACACACAGCCCTGCAGTGTAAGGCCACAGGCCTGTACAAAACACAGCCCTGCGGCTAAGGACAGCGATCTGTGCAACACACAGCCCTGCAGTGTAAGGACACAGACCTGTACAACAACCAGCCCTGCAGTGTAAGGACACAGACTGGTGCATCACGCAGCCCTGCAGTGTAAGGAGGCAGACCTGTACAACATCCAGCCCTGCAGTGAAAGAACACAGACCTGTACAACATCCAGCCCTGCAGTATACGGGCGCAGACCGGTAGAACATTCAGCCGTGCAGTGTAAGGACACAGACCGGTACAACTTCCAGTCCTGCAGTGGAAGGGCACAGAACTGTACAACTCGCAGCAATGCAGTGTAAGGACACAGACCTGTACAACACACAGCGCTGCAGTGCAAGGGCACAGACATGTACAATACACAGTCCTGCATTGTAACGACACAGACCAGTACAACATCCAGCCCTGCAGTGTAAGGACACCGACCTGTTCAACATCCAGCCCTACAGTGTAAGGGCACAGAACTGTACAATTCGCAGCACTGCATTCTAAGGACACAGACCTGTACAACACGCAGCCCTGCAGTGCAAGGATACAGACCTGAACAACATCCAGCCCTACGGTGTAAGGACACAGACTTGCAAAACACACAACGCTGCAGTGTAAGGACACAGACATGTACAACAGACAGCCATACAGTGTAAGGACACAGACCTGTACAACATCCCGCCCTGCAGTGTAAGGACAGAGGCCTGTACAACTCCTAGCCCGGCAGTGTAAAGACACAGACCGGTAAAACATACAGCCCAGCAATGTAAGGACACAGACCGGTACAACACGCAGTCCTTCTATGTAAGGACACAGTCCGGTACAACACCCAGCCCTGCCGAGTAAGGACAGAGACCTGTACAACACACAGCCCAGCAGTTTATGGACACAACCTGTACAACATCCAGCCCTGCAGTGTAATAACACCGACCAGTGCAACACACAGCCCTGCCGTGTAAGGACACAGTTCTGTACGACACACAGCCCTGAAGTGTAAGTTCACAGACCTGTACAGCACGCAGCCCTGCAATATAAGGACACAGACTTGTACAAAACACAGCCGTGCAGTGTAAGGACACCGATCTGTGCAACACACAGCCCTGCAGTGTAAGTACACAGACCTGTACAACACCCAGCCCTGCAGTGTAAGGAAACAGACCTGTGCAACACACAGCACTGCAGTGTAAGGACACAGAATGTACAAAATCCCGCACTGCAGTATAAGGACACAGACCGGTACAACACTCAGCACTGCAGTGTAAGGACACAGTCTTGTACAAGATCCAGCCCTGCAGTGTAAGGACACAGAACTGTACAACATCCAGCCCTGCAGAGTAAGGACACAGACCTGTACAACACACAGCCCTGCAGTATAAGACACAGACCTGTACAACATCCATCCCTGCAGTGTAAGGACACCGTCCAGTGCAACACACAGCCCTGCAGTGTAAGGGCACAGTCCTGTACAACACGCAGCCCTGCAGTGTAAGGACACAGGCCTGTACAAAACACAGCCCTGCGGTTTAAGGACAGCGATCTGTGCAACACACAGCCCTGCAGTGTAAGGACACAGACCTGTACAACATTCCGCCCTGCAGTGTAAGGACACAGACCGGTGCAACACGCAGCCCTGCAGTGTAAGGACACAGACCGGTGCAACACGCAGCCCTGCAGTGTAAGGACACAGACCTGTACAACATCCAGCCCTGCAGTGTTACGACACAGACCGTACAACGCGCAGCCCTGCAGTGTAAGGAGATAGACCTGTACAACATCCAGCCCTGCAGTGTAAGGACGCAGACCGGTACAACAACCAGCCGTGCAGTGTAAGGACACAGACCGGTACAACTTCCAGCCCTGCAGTGGAAGGGCACAGAACTGTGCAACTCGCAGCCCTGCAGTGTAAGGACACAGACCTGTACAACACACAGCTCTGCATTTTAAGGACACAGACCAGTACATCATCCAGCCCTGGAGTGTAAGGACACCGACCTGTTCAACATCCAGCCCTACAGTGTAAGGGCACAGAACTGTACAATTCGCAGCCCTGGAGTGTAAGAACACAGACCTGTACAACACGCAGCCCTGTAGTGTAAGGACACAGACCTGTACAACATCCAGCCCTACAGTGTAAGGACACAGATCTGTAAAATACACAACCCTGCATTGTAAGGAGACAGACCTGTACAACAGACAGCCCTACAATGTAAGGACACAGACCTGTAGAACATCCAACCCTGCAGAGAATGGACACAGACCTGTACAACATCCAGCCATGCAGAGTAAGGAAACAGACCGGTACATCACACAGCCGTGCAGTGTAAGGACACAGACTGGTGCAACATGCATTCCTGCAATGTAAGGACACAGTCCGGTATAACACGCAGCCCTGCAGTGTAAGGACACAGACCTGTACAACACAAAGCCCTGCAGTGTAAGACACAGACTTGGACAACATCCAGCCCTGCAGTGTAAGGACACAGTCCTGTTCAACACACAGCCCTGCAGTGTAAGGCCACAGGCCTGTACAAAACACAGCCCTGCGGCGATGGACAGCGATCTGTGCAAAACACAGCCCTGCAGTGTAAGGACACAGACCTGTACAACAACCAGCCCTGCAGTTTAAGGACACAGACTGGTGCATCACGCAGCCCTGCACTGTAAGGACACAGACCTGTACAACATCCAGCTCTGCAGTTTAAGGACACAGACCGGTACAACACGCAGCCCTGCAGTGTAATGCGGCAGACCTGTACAACATCCAGCCCTGCAGTGAAAGAACACAGACCTGTACAACATCCAGCCCGGCAGTATACGGGCGCAGACCGGTAGAACATTCAGCCGTGCAGTGTAAGGACACAGACCGGTACAACTTCCAGTCCTGCAGTGGAAGGGCACAGAACTGTACAACTCGCAGCAATGCAGTGTAAGGACACAGACCTGTACAACACACAGCCCTGCAGTGCAAGGGCACAGACATGTACAATACACAGTCCTGCATTGTAACGACACATACCAGTACAACATCCAGCCCTGCAGTGTAAGGAAACCGACCTGTTCAACATCCAGCCCTACAGTGTAAGGGCACAGAACTGTACAATTCGCAGCAATGCAGTGTAAGGACACAGACCTGTACAACACACAGCCCTGCAGTGCAAGGGCACAGACATGTACAATATACAGTCCTGCAGAGAAAGGACACAGGCCTGTACAACATCCAGCCCTGCAGAGAAAGGACACAGGCCTGTACAACATCCAGCCTTGCAGAGTAAGGAAACAGACCGGTACAACACACAGCCCTGCAGTGTAAGGACACAGACCTGTACAACAACCCGCCCTGCAGTGTAAGGACAGAGACCTGTACAACTTCCAGCCTGCCAGTGTAAGGACACAGACCGGTAGAACATCCAGCCCAGCAATGTAAGGACAAAGAGTGGTACAACACACAGCCCAGCAATGTAAGGACACTGTCCGGTACAACACCCAGCCCTGCAGAGTAAGGACAGAGACCTGTACAACACACAGCCCTGCAGTTTAAGGACACAACCTGTACAACATCCAGCCCTGCAATGTAATAACACCGACCAGTGCAACACACAGCCCTGCCGTGTAAGGACACAGTCCTGTACGACACACAGCCCTGAAGTGTAAGGTCACAGACCTGTACAGCACGCAGCCCTGCAATTAAAGGACACAGACTTGTACAAAATACAGCCGTGCAGTGTAAGGACACCGATCTGTGCAACACACAGCCCTGCAGTGTAAGTACACAGACCTGTACAACACCCAGCCCTGCAGTGTAAGGAAACAGACCTGTACAACACACAGCACTGCAGTGTAAGGACACAGAATGTACAAAATCCCGCCCTGCAGTATAAGGACACAGAACTGTACATCATCCAGCCCTGCAGAGTAAGGAAACAGACCGGTGCAACACACAGCCCTGCAGTGTAAGGACACAGACATGTACAACATCCCGCCCTGCAGTGTAAGGACACAGACCTATACAACATCCATCCCTGCAGTGTAAGGACACCGTCCAGTGCAACACACAGCCCTGCAGTGTAAGGGCACAGTCCTGTACAACACGCAGCCCTGCAGTGTAAGGACACAGGCCTGTACAAAACACAGCCCTGCGTTTTAAGGACAGCGATCTGTGCAACACACAGCCCTGCAGTGTAAGGACACAGACCTGTACAACTCCCAGCCCTGCAGTGTAAGGACACAGTCCTGTTCAACACACAGCCCTGCAGTATAAGGCCACAGGCCTGTACAAAACACAGCCCTGCGGCTGAGGACAGCGATCTGTGCAAAACACAGCCCTGCAGTGTAAGGACACAGACCTGTACAACATCCAGCCCTGCAGTGTAAGGACACAGACTGGTGCAACACGCAGTCCTGCAGTGTAAGGACACAGACCTGTACAACATCCAGCCCTGCAGTGTAAGGACACAGACCGGTACAACACGCAGCCCTGCAGTGTAAGGCGGCAGAGCTGTACAACATCCAGCCCTGCAGTGAAAGAACACAGACCTGTACAACATCCAGCCCTGCAGTGTAAGGACACAGACCGGTACAACACGCAGCCCTGCAGTGTAAGGCGGCAGAGCTGTACAACATCCAGCCCTGCAGTGAAAGAACACAGACCTGTACAACATCCAGCCCTGCAGTGTAAGGAGACAGACCGGTACAACTTCCAGCCCTGCAGTGGAAGGGCACCGACCTGTTCAACATCCAGCCCTACAGTGTAAGGGCACAGAACTGTACAATTCGCAGCACTGCATTCTAAGGACACAGACCTGTACAACACGCAGCCCTGCAGTGTAAGGACACAGACTTGAACAACATCCAGAACCGAAGGTGTAAGGACACAGACCTGTAAAACACACAACGCTGCAGTGTAAGGACACAGACCTGTACAACAGACAGCCCTACAGTGTAAGGACATAGACCTGTACAACATCCAGCCCTGCAGAGAAAGGACACAGACCTGTACAACATCTAGCCTTGCAGAGTAAGGAAACAGACCGGTACAACACACAGCCCTGCAGTGTAAGGACACAGAGCTGTACATAATCCCGCCCTGCAGTGTAAGGACAGAGACCTGTACAACTTCCAGCCCGCCAGTGTAAGGACACAGACCGGTAAAACATCCAGACCAGCAATGTAAGGACACAGAGCGGTACAACACACAGTCCTTCTATGTAAGGACACAGTCCGGTACAACACCCAGCCCTGCAGAGTAAGGACAGAGACCTGTACAACACACAGCCCTGCAGTGTAAGGACACAACCTGTACAACATCCAGCCCTGCAGTGTAAGGACACCGACCAGTGCAACACACAGCCCTGCCGTGTAAGGTCACAGTCCTGTACGAGACACAGGCCTGAAGTGTAAGGGCACAGACCTGTACAAAACGCAGCCCTGCAATTTAAGGACACAGACTTTTACAAAACACAGCCGTGCAGTGTAAGGACACCGATCTGTGCAACACACAGCCCTGCAGTGTAAGTACACAGACCTGTACAACACCCAGCCCTGCAGTGTAAGGAAACAGACCTGTACAACACACAGCACTGCAGTGTAAGGACACATAATGTACAAAATCCCGCCCTGCAGTATAAGGACACAGACCGGTACAACACACAGCACTGCAGTGTAAGGACACAGTCTTGTACAAGATCCAGCCCTGCAATGTAAGGACACAGAACTGTACAACATCCAGCCCTGCAGAGTAAGGACACAGACAGGTACAACACACAGCGCTGCAATTTAAGGACACAGACCTGTACAACATCCAGCCCTGCAGTGTGAGGACACAGACAGGTGCAACAGGCAGCCCTGCAGTGTAAGGAGACAGACCTGTACAACATCCAGCCCTGCAGTGCAAGGACACAGACCTGTGCAATATCCAACCCTGCAGTGTAAGGACGCAGACGTGTACAACATCCAGCCATGCAATCACAGAATCGCAGAATCACAGAAACCCCACAGTGCAGATAGAGGCCATTTCGGCCCATCGAGTCTGCACCGACACATATCCCACCCGATCCCCGTAACCCCTACACCAACACATATCCCACCCTATCCCCGTAACCCCACATATATAATCCCCTAACACTAAGGCTCAATTTATCATAGCCAATCAACCTAACCTGCACATCTTTGGACTGTGGGAGGAAACCGGAGCACCCAGAGGAAACCCACGCAAACACAGGGTGAATGTGCAAACTCCACACAGACAGTCAAACGAGGCCGGATTCGAACCCGGGTCCCTGGCGCTGTGAGGCAACAGTGCTAACCACTATGCCACCGTGCTGCAATGTAAGGACACAGAACGGTACAACATCCAGCCCTGCAGTTTAAGGACACAAACATGTACAACACACAGGCCTGCAGTGCAAGGGCACAGACATGTACAGCACATAACCCTGCATTGTAAGGACACAGATCAGTACAACACGCAGCCCTGCAGTGTAAGGGCACAGACCGGTACAACATCCAGACCTGCAGTGTAAGGATACAGACCTGTAAATCTTCCAGCCCTACAGTGTAAGGGCACAGACGTGTACTACTCGCAGCCCTGCAATGTAAGGACACAGACCTGTACAACACTCAGCCCTGCAGTGAAAGGACACAGACCTGTACAACACCCAGCCCTACATTGTAAGGACACAGACCTGTAAAACACACAGCCCTGCAGTGCAAGGACACAGACCAGTACAACATCCAATCCTGTAGTGTAAGGACACAGACCGGTCCAACACGCAGCCCTGCAGTGAAAGGACACAGGCAGGTACAACACACAGCCCGGAAGAGTAAGGAGACACACCCGTGCAACGCACAGCCCTGCAGTGTAAGGACACAGACCGGTACACCTTCCAGCCCTGCAGGGTAAGGACACAGACCTGTACAACATCCGGCCCTGCAATGTAAGGACACAGACAGGTACAACGCACAGACCTGCAGTTTAAGGACACAGACCGGTACAACATCCAGTCCTGCAGTGTAAGGACACAGACCTGTACAACACACAGCCCTGCAGTGCAAGTGCTCAGACCTGTGCACCATCCAGCCTTGCAGCGTAAGAAAACAGACCTGTAAACACCCAGCCCTGCAGTGTAAGAGCACAGGCCAGTACACCATCCAGCCCTGCAGTGTAAGGACACGACCTGTAAATCTCGCAGCCCTGCTGTGTAAGAACACAGACCTGTACATCACACAGCGCTGCAATGTAAGGACACAGATATGTACATCACACAGCCCTGCAGTGTAAGGACACCAACCTGTACAACACACAGCCCTGCAGTGTAAGGACACAGACCTGTACAACACACTGCACTGCAGTTTAAGGAAACAGACCAGAATAACACCCAGCCCTGCAGTGTAAGGAGACCGACCGGTACAACACACAGCCCTGCAGTGTAAGGACACAGACCTGTACAACATCTAGCCCTGCAGTGTAAGGATACAGACGTGTACAACACCCAGCCCTGCAGTTTAAGGACATAGACTTGTACAACATCCGGCCCTACAGTTTAAGGACACAGACCGGTACAACATCCAGCCCTGCAGTGTAAGGACACAGACCGGTACAACATCCAGCCCTGCAGTTTAAGGACATAGACTTGTACAACATCCGGCCCTACAGTTTAAGGACACAGACCGGTACAACATCCAGCCCTGCAATGTAAGGACACAGACTGGTACAACACAAAGCCCTGCAGTTTAAGGACAGAGACCGGTACAACATCCAGTCCTGCAGTGTAAGGACACAGATCTGTACAACCCCCAGCCCTGCAGTGTAAGTGCACAGACCTGTACACCATACAGCCCCGAAGTGTAAGGTCACAGACCTGTAGAACTTACAGCCCTGCCGTGTAAGGACGCAGACCAGTGCAACATCCAGCCCTGCAGTGTAAGGACACAGACCAGTACAACACGCAGCGCTGCAGTGTAAGGACACAGAGCTGTACACCATCCAGCCCTGCAGTGTTAGGACACAGAGCAGTAAAACATCCAGCCATGCAGTGTAAGGACACAGACCTGTACAACATACAGCCGTGAAGTGTAAGGAAACAGAGCAGTACAACATCCAGCCCTGCAGTTTAAGGACACAGACCGGTACAACACACAGCCCTGCAGTGTAAGGACACAGATCTGTGCACCCTCCAGCCCTGCAGTTTAACGACACAGACCTGTACAACATCCAGCCCTGCAGTGTAAGTACACAGACCCGTACAACATCCAGCCCTGCAGTGTAAAGACACAGACCTGTACAACATGCAGACCTGCAGTGTAAGGACACAGACCGGTACAACATCCAGCAATGCAGTGTAACGACACAGACCTGTACAACATCCAGGCCTGCAGAGTAAGGACACAGACCTGTACAACACACAGCCCTGCAGCGTAAGGACACAGACCTGTACATCATCCAGCCCTGCAGTGCAAGGACAGAGACGATTACAACACACAGCCCTGCAGGGTAAGGACACACATTGGATCAACACGCAGCCCTGCAGTTTAAGGACACAGACCAGTACAACACACAGACCTGCAGTGTAACACACAGAGCGGTACAACATGCAGCCCTGCAGTGCAAGGACAGACACCTGTACAACACGCAGCCCTGCAGCGTAAGGGCACAGATCTGTACAACACACAGCCCTGCAGTGTAAGGACACAGACATGTACAACACACAGCCCTGCAGTGTAAGGGCGCAGATCTGTACAACACATAGCCCTGCAGTGTAAGGACACAGACGTGTACAATGCGCGGCACTGCAGTGTAAGGACACAGACCTGTACAACATCCAGCCCTGCAGTGTAAGGACACAGACCTGTACAACATCCAGTCCTGCAGTTTAAGGACACAGACCTGTACAACATCCAGCCCTGCAGTGCAAGGACACAGACCTGTAAAACATCCAGTCCTGCAGTTTAATGACACAGACCTGTACAACATCCAGCCCTGCAGTGTAAGGACACAGACCTGTACAACATCCAGTCCTGCAGTGTAAGGACACAGACCTGTACAACATCCAGTCCTGCAGTTTAATGACACAGACCTGTACAACATCCAGCCCTGCAGTGTCAGGACACAGACCTGTACAACATCCAGTCCTGCAGTTTAATGACACAGACCTGTACAACATCCAGCCCTGCAGTGTAAGGACACAGACCTGTACAACATCCAGTCCTGCAGTTTAATGACACAGACCTGTACAACATCCAGCCCTGCAGTGTCAGGACACAGACCTGTAAAACATCCCGCCCTGCAGTGTAAGGGCACAGACCTGTAAAACATCCAGCGCTGCATTGTAAGTACGCAGACCTTTACAATACACAGCCCTGCAGTGTAAGGCACAGACCAGAACATCACACAGCCCTGCAGTGTAAGGACACAGAGCTGTACAACATCCTGCCCTGCATTTTAAATTCAAAGATGCGGTAAAACACACAGCCCTGCAGTGTAACGACACAGACCGGTACAACACACAGCCCTGTAGTATAAAAACACAGACCAGTACAACATCCGGTCCTGCATTGCTAGGACACAGACCTGTACAACATTCAACCCTGTAGTGTAAGGACAGAGACCTGTACAATACACAGCCCTGCATTGTAAGGACACAGACCAGTAGCACATCCAGCTCTGCAGTGGAAGTGCACACAACGGTACAACACAGAGCCCTGCAGTGTAAGGAGACAGACCTGTACAACACCCAGCCCTGCAGTGTAAGGACACAGACCTGTACAACATCCAGCCCTGCAGTGTAAGTGCACGGACCCGTACAACATGCAGACCTGCAGTGTAAGGACACAGACATTTACAACACACAGCCCTGCAGTGTAAGGACACAGACCTGTACAACACACAGCCCTGCAGTGTAAGGACAAAGACCTGTACAACACGCAGCCCTGCAGAGTAAGGACAGAGAACGGTTCAACACACAGCAATGCAGTGTATGGATACAGACAGGCACAACACACAGCCCTGCAGTGTAAGGAAACAGACCGCTACAAGATCCAGCCCTGCAGTGTAAGGACACAGACATGTACAACACACAGCCCTGTAGAGTAAGTACACAGACCGGTACAATATCCAGCCCTGCAGTGTGAGGACACAGACATGTACAACACACAGCCCTGCAATGTAAGGACACAGACCTGTACAGCATCCAGCACTGCAGTGTAAGGACACAGACTGGTACAACATCCAGTCCTGCAGTTTAAGGACACAGACCTGTACAACATCCAGCCCTGCAGTGTAACGACACCGAACTGTACAACATCCAGCCCTGCAGTGTAAGGGCACAGACCTGTACAACATCCAGCCCTGCAGTGTAAGTACACAGACCGGTACAACACAGAGCCCTGCAGTGTAAGTGCACAGACCTTTACAACACACAGCCCTGCCGTGTGAGGATACAGACCTGTACAACACGCAGCACTGCAGTGTAAGGACACAGGCCTGTACAACATCCAGCCCTGCAGTGTAAAGTCACAGAACGGTAAAACACACAGCCTAGCAATGTAAGGACACAGAACTGTAAAAAGTCAGCCCTGCTGTGTATTGACACAGACCTGTACAACACGCAGCCATGCAGTGTTAGGACACAGACCAATACAACACGCAGCCCAGCAGTGTAAGGTCACGGGCCTGTACAACACTCAGCCCTGCATTGTAAGTACAAAGATCAGTAGAACATCCAGCCCTGCAGTGGAAGGGCACACACCGGTACAACACACAGCCCTGCAGTGTAAGAAGGCAGACCTGTACAACACCCAGCCCTGCAGTGTAAGGACACAGACCTGTACAACATCCAACCCTGCAGTGTAAGGACAGAGAACTGTACAACATGCAGCCCTGCAGTGTAAGGACACAGGCCTGTACAAGACACAGCCCTGCAGTGTAAGGACACAGACTGGTACAACATGCTTTCCTGCAATGTAAGGACACAGTCCGGTACAACATGCAGCCCTGCAGTGTAAAGGGCACAGACCTTTACAACACACAGCTCTGCAGTGTAAGACACAGACCTGTACAACATCCAGCCCTGCAGTGTAAGGACACCGACCAGTGCAACACACAGCCCTGCAGTGTAAGGACACAGTCCTGTTCAACACAAAGCCCTGCAGTGTAAGGGCACAGTCCTGTTCAACACGCAGCCCTGCAGTGTAAGGACACAGACCTATACAAAGCACAGCCCTCATAGAGTCATAGAGTAATACAGCACGGATCGAGGCCCTTCGGCCCATCGTGTCCGCGCCGGTCATCAAGCCCTGTCTAATCTAATGCCATATTACAGCATTTGGTCCGTAGCCTTGTAGGCTATGGCATTTCAAGTACTCATCCAAATGCTTCTTAAATGTTGTGAGAGTTCCTGCCTCCACAACCCTTTCAGGCAGTGAGTTCCAGACTCCAACCACCCTCTGGGTGAAAAATTCTTTCTCAAATCCCCTCTAAACCGTCCGCCCTTTACCTTGAATCTATGCCCCCTTGTTATTGACCCTTCTACTAAGGGAAAAAGCTCCTTAGTATCCATCCTATCTATGCCCCTCATAATTTTGTACACCTCAATCATGTCCCCCCTCAGCCTCCTCTGCTCCAAGGAAAACAAACCCAATCTGCCCAGTCTCTCTTCATAGCTGAAGCGCTGCAGCCCTGGTAACATCCTGGTGAATCTCCTCTGCACAATCTCCAAAGTGATCACGTCCTTCCTGTAGTGTGGCGACCAGAACTGCACACAGTATTCCCGCTGTGGCCTAACCAGTGTTTTATACAGCTCCATCATAACCTCCTTGCTCTTATATTCTATGCCTCGGCTAATGAAGGCAAGTATCCCATATGCCTTTTTTACCACCTTATCCACCTGTTCCGCCGCCTTCAGGGATCTGTGTACTTGCACACCCAGATCCCTCTGACCCTCCGTCTTGCCTAGGGTCTTACCATTCATTGTGTATTCCCTTGCCTTTTTAGTCCCCCCAAAGTGCATCACCTCGCACTTTTCTGGGTTAAATTCTGTTTGCCACTGTTCCGCCCATCTGACCAACCCATCTATATCGTCCTGCAGACTGAGACTACCCTCCTCGCTATTTACCACCCTAACAATTTTTGTATCATCCGCGAACTTACTGATCATACCTTTTACATTCATATCCAAGTCATTAATGTAGACCACAAACAGCAAGGGACCCAGCACCGATCCCTGTGGTACCTCACTGGCCACAGGCTTCCAGTCACAAAAACAACCTTCGACCATCACCCTCTGCCTTCTGCCACTAAGCCAGTTTGGTATCCAGTGTGCCAAGGCACCCTGGATTCCATGGGCTCTTACCTTCTTGACCAGTCTCCTGTGCGGGACTTTATCGAAGGCCTTACTGAAATCCATGTATACCACATCCAATGTGTTACCCTCATCCACACACCTAGTCATCCCCTCAAAAAATTCAATCAACTTAGTCAGACATGATCTTCCCTTGACAAAGCCATGTTGACTATCCCTGATTAATCCTTGCCTCTCCAAGTGGAGACTAATTTTGTCCCTCAGAAGTTTTTCCAATAATTTACCTTCCACTGATGTTAGGCTCACTGGCCTGTAGTTCCCCGGTTTTTCGCTACTCCCCTTCTTGAATATTGGTACGACATTAGCGGTTCTCCAGTCCTCTGGCACATCCCCTGTGGCCATAGAGGTTCTGAATATATGTGTTAGAGCCCCCGCAATCTCTTCCTTTGCCTCACAAAGCAGCCTGGGATACATTTCGTCCGGGCCTGGGGATTTATCCATTTTTAGGCCTGCTAAAGCCGCCAATACCTCCTCCCTCTCGATGTTAATATGTTCGAGCATATCACAGTGCCCCCGCCCTATTTTTTTGTCTACATCGTCCTTCTCCATAGTGAAAACAGATGCAAAAAATTCATTTAGAACCCCTCCTACATCTTCCAGCTCCACACACAGATTGCCACTTTTGTCCCTAATGGGCCCTATTTTTCCCCTAGTTATCCTCTTACCCTTTATATACTTATAAAACATCTTAGGATTTTCCTTTATTTTGCTCGCCAGTGTTATTTAATGGCCCCTCCTTGATCTCCTAATTTCTTTTTTAAGTATCCCCCTGCACTTTTTGTACTCCCCCAGGGCTTCCTCCGTCTTTAGCCTTTTGTATCTGCCAAAAGCCCTCCTTTTTTTCCTAATCCATTCTCGCATATCCCCTGACATCCAAGGTTCCCTGTGGTTTTTGGAACCACTCTTGACCTTTACGGGAACATTTTGCCATTGTATGATCTCAATCTCCCTTCTGAAAGCCTCCCATTGCTCCGATGCGGATTTTCCTACAAGTAGCTGATCCCAGTCCATTTTGGCCAGATCCTGCCTTATCCTATTAAAATCGGCCTTCCCCCAATTTAGAACCCTTATTTCCGGCCCATCCCTGTCCTTTTCCATGACCACCTTAAATCTCACCATATTATGGTCACTGTCACCAAAGTGCTCACCTACTAGCACTTCTTCCACTTGGCCGGCCACATTCCCTAGAATTAGGTCCAGTACCGCCCCCTCTCTTGTAGGACTTTATACATGCAGGCTCAAAAAGCTCTCCTGGATGCACTTTAAGAATTCTACACCCTCTGAGCCTTTCACACTCTGACTATCCCAGTTAATATTGGGAAGTTGAAATCCCCCATTATTATTACCTTATTATTTGCACATTTCTCTGAGATTTGCCTACATATCTGTTCCTCTATCTCCCCCTGACTGTTTGGAGGCCTATAGTACACTCCCAGCAAAGTGCTTGCTCCCTTTTTGTTTTTAAGCTCCACCCATATGGCCTCATTAGAGGAAGCTGCTAATATATCATCCCTCCTTACTGCAGTAATTGACTCCTTAATTAATATTGCGACACCCCCTCCTCTTATACCTCCCCCTCTGTCTCGCCTGAAGATTCTGTACTCCGGAATATTGAGCTGCCAGTCTTGCCCCTCCCTCAACCATGTCTCCGTGATAGCAACAATATCATACTCCCATGTGTTTATCAACACCTTCAGTTCATCCACCTTATTTGCAAGACTCCTTGCATTAAAATAGATGCCATCCAGACTTGCCCTTATATATTTGCCCTGTCTACCAAGCTGACTTGTTTTTTTCTCTATAATTGGCAGCACATCACCCCCTATTTCAGCTCCCCTCTGTATCCGATCCCCCTTCCAAGTTAGTTTAAACCCCCCCCCAACAGTGCTAGCAAACCTCCCCGCAAGGATATTTGTCCCGCTCTGGTTCAGGTGCAACCCGTCCGACTTGTACAAGTCCCACCTTTCCCAGAAGGAGGCCCAGTGATCCAGATACTAAAACCCTCCCTCCTACACCAACTCTTTAGCCACGCATTCATCTGTTCTATCCTTCTATTCCTATACTCACTAGCACGTGGCACTGGGAGTAATCCAAGGATTACAACCTTTGAGGTCCTGCTCTTTAATCTGCTACCTAGCTCCCTAAATTCTTGATGCAGGACCTCATCCCCCTTCCTACCTATGTCGTTGGTCCCAATGTGGACCACGACCTCTGCCTGCTCACCCTCCCCCTCCAGAATGCCCTGTAGACGCTCAGTGACATCCATGACCCTGGCCCCAGGGAGGCAACAAACCATCCTGGAGTCATGTTTGCGGCCACAGAAACGCCTATCTGTTCCCCTTACGATAGAATCCCCTACCACTATTGCTCTCCCACTCTTTTTCCTCCCTTTCTGAGCAGCAGAATCGTCCCTGGTGCCAGGAAGTTGGCTACTGCTGCGTTCCCCTGGTGAGTCATCCCCCTCCACAGTATTCAACTTGGTATACCTGTTTGAAAGTGGGATGACCGCAGGGGTCCACTGCACTTCCTGCCTGCCTCTGTTGCTCCGCCTGATGGTCACCCAATTCCTTTCTGCCTGTGCAGCCCTACCCAGCGGTGTGAACAACTCGCTAAACGTGCTATCCACGACCCTCTCAGCATCGCACATGCTCCAAAACTCATCCACCCGCAGCTCGAGTGCCGCAATGCGGTCTACAAGTAGCTGCAGCTGGATGCATTTCGTGCACACATGGTCGTCAGGGATACTGGCAGCGTCCCTGACTTCCCACATGGAGCAAGAGAAGCAGAACACGGGGCTGAGCTCTCCTGCCATGACTTACTCCTTTAATTAATTAAAAAATTTATTCAGTACCCCAGTTACAGGTATACTCTAGGGCGCTCTATTTACCAACTGTCCCCACTACACCACAGAGACCCTAGAAAATTAAAACCACAGAATTCAAGCTTGTACTGAAAAGAGAGAAATACTCACCAACCAATCACTTACCTGCTTCCTGCTGACATTACACTTGGATTACTTTTTACCTCTCGCCTGGAACCTGGATTGGTATGCCTCGGGTTGCTCCCTTTTATCCTCCGCCGCCTCGGGCTGCTCCCATGCAGGTCCGCTGCTTTTCCGGTCTCGGGGCTCTGGGCCTCGCTGACTCGGGTTGCTCCCTTTTTGCTTCCGCCGCCTCGGGCTGCTCCCGCGCAGGTCCACTGCTTCTCCGGTCTCGGGGCTCTGGGCCTCGCTGCCTCGGGTGCCTCCCTTTTTGCCTCCGCTGCCTCGGGCTGTTCCCTCGCAGGTCCGCTGCTTCTCCGGTCTCGGGGCTCTGGGCCTCACTGCCTCGGATTGCTCCCTTTTATCCTCCGCCACCTCGGGCTGCTCCCGCGAAGGTCGGCTGCTTCTCTCATCTCGGGGCTCTGGGCCTCGCTGCCTCGGGTTGCTCGCTTTTATCCTCCGCCGCCTCGGACTGCTCCCGCGCCAGTCCGCTGCTTCTACAGTCTTGGGGCTCTGGGCCTCGCTGCCTCGAGTTGCTCCCTTTTATTCTCCGCCGCCTCGGGCTGCTCCCGCGCAGGTCTGCTGCTTCTCTGGTCTTGGGGCTCTGGGCCTCGCTGCCTCGGGTTGCTCCCTTTTATCCTCCACCGTTCGGGCTGCTCCCGCGCAGGTCCGCTGCTTCTCCGGCCTCGGGGCTCTGGGCCTCGCTGCCTCGGGTTGCTCCCTTTTATCCTCCAACCCTCGGGCTGCTGCCACGCAGGTCCGCTGCTTCTCCGGTCTCGGTTTAACGACAGCGATCTGTGCAACACACAGTCCTGCAGTGTAAGGACACAGACCTGTAGAAGACCCAGCCCTGCAGTGTAAGGACACAGACCTGTACAACATCCCGCCCTGCAGTGTAAGGACACAGACCCGTAAAACACGCAGGCTTGCAGTGAAAGGACACAGACCGGTACAACACACAGCCCTGCAGTGTAAGTACACAGACTGGTGCAACACGCAGCCCTGCAGTGTAAGGACACAGACCTGTACAGCATCCAACCCTGCAGTGTAAGGACACAGACCGGTACAACACGCAGCCCTGCAGTGTAAGGAGACGGACCTGTACAACATCCAGCCCTGCAGTGTAAGAACACAGACCTGTACAACATCCATTCCTGCAATGTAAGGACACAGACCTGTACAACATCCCGCCCTGCTGTGTAAGTGCACAGACCTGTACAACCTCCAGCCCTGCAGTGTAAGGATACTGATCGGTATAACACGCAGCCCTGCAGTGTAAGATCACAGACCTGTACAACACACAGCCCTGCACTGCAAGGACACAGTCGTGTACAACATCCAGACCTGCAGTGTAAGTACAACGACCTGTGCAACACAAATCCCTGCAGTGTAAGCACACAGTCCTCTACAACACACAACCCTGCAGTGTAAGGACACAGATATGTACAACACACAACCCTGCGGTGTAAGGACACCGAACTGTGCAACACACAGCCCTGCAGTGTAAGGACACAGACCTGTAAAATACACAGCACTGCAGTGTAAGGACACAGACCTGTACAACACACAGCACTGCAGTGTAAGGAGACAGAATGTACAAAATCCAGCCCTGCAGTGTAAGGACACAGACTGTTACAACACACAACTCTGCAGTGGAAGGACACAGACCGTTGCAGCAACCAGCTCTGCAGTGTAAGGACACAGATGTGTACAACACACAGCCCTGCATTATAAGGACACAGACCTGTACAACATCCAGCCCTGCAGTGGAAGGGCGCAGGCCATTACAACACACAGCCCTGCAGTGTAAGGACAGAGACTTTTACAACACCCAGCCCTGCAGTGTAAGGGCACAGGTCTGTACAACACACAGCCCTGCTTTGTAAGGACACAGACCTGTACAACATCCCGCCCTGCAGTGTAAGGACACAGACCTGTACAACACACAGCCCTGCCGTGTGAGGGCACAGACCTGTACAACACGCAGGCCTGCAGTGAAAGGACACAGACGGGTACAACACACAGCCCTGCTGTGAAAGGACACGGACCGGTGCTTCACGCAGCCCTGCAGTGTAAGGAAACAGACCTGCAGTGTAAGGTCACAGACCAGTGCAACCCGCAGCCCTGCAGTGTAAGGAGACAGACCTGTACAACATCCAGCCCTGCATTTTAAGCACGCAGACCTGTACAACTTCCAGCCGTGCAGTTCAAGGACACAGACCAGTACAACTTCTGGCACTGCAGTGGAATTGCACAGAACTTTACAACTCGCAGCCCTGCAGTGTAAGGACACAGACCTCTAAAACACACAGCCCTGCAGTGCAAGGGCACAGACATGTACAACACACAGCCCTGCATTGTAAGGACACAGACATGTACAACACACAGCCCTGCATTGTAAGGACACAGACCAGAACAACATCCAGCCCTGCAGTGTAAGGACACAGACCTGTTCAACATCCAGTCCTACAATGTAAGGGCACAGAACTGTGCAACGCGCAGCCCTGCAGTGTAAGGACACAGATCGGTACAACACACAGCCCTGCAGTGTAAGGTCACAGACCAGTACAGCCCGCAGCCCTGCAGTGTAAGGTCACAGACCAGTACAACACACAGCCCTGCAGTGGAAGGGCACAGATCGGTACAATACACAGCCCTGCAGTGTAAGGTCACAGACCAGTGCAGCCCGCAGCCCTGCAGTGTAAGGAGACAGACCTGTACAACATCCAGCCCTGCAGTGTAAGAACACAGACCTGTACAACAACCAGCCCTGCAGTTTAGCACGCAGACCTGTAAAACTTCCAGCCGTGCAGTGTAAGGACACAGACCTGTACAACTTCTAGCCCTGCAGTGGAATTGCACAGAACTGTACAACACGCAGCCCTGCAGTTTAAGGACACAGACCTGTACAACATCCAGCCCTAAGGTGTACGGACACAGACCTGTAAAACACACAACCCTGCAGTATAAGTACACAGACCTGTACAACAGACAGCCCTACAATGTAAGGACACAGAACTGTACAACATCCAGCCCTGCAGAGAAAGGACACAGACCTGTACAACATCCAGCCTTGCAGAGTAAGGAAACAGACCGGTAGAACACACAGCCCTGCAGTGTAAGGACACGGACCTGTACAACATCCAGCCCGGCAGTGTAAGGACACAGAGCGCTAAAACATCCAGCCCAGCAATGTAAGGACAAAGACCTGTACAACACACAGCACTACAGTGTAAGGACACAGACCTGTACAACATCCAGCCTGCAGTGTAAATTCACAGACCGGTAAATCACACAGCACTGCAGTGTAAGGACACAGACCTGTAAAACAGACAGCCCTACAGTGTAAGGGCACAGACCTGCACAACACACAGCCCTACAGTGTAAGGACACAGACCTGTACAACATCCAGCCCTGCAGTGTAAGGACACAGACCTGTACAACACACAGCCCTGCCGTGTCTGGAAACAGACCTGTACAACACACAGGCCTGCAGTGAAAGGACACAGACCAGTACAACATCCAGCCCTGCAGTGTAAGGACACAGACCTGTACAACACACAGCCCTGCCGTGTCTGGAAACAGACCTGTACAACACACAGGCCTGCAGTGAAAGGACACAGACCAGTACAACACACAGCCCTGCACTGTAAGGACACATTCCGGTGCAACACGCAGCCCTGCAGTGGAAGGGCACAGATCTGTACAACATTCAGCCCTGCAGTGTAAAGTCACAGACAGGTAAAACACACAGCCATGCAGTGTAAGGACACAAACCTGAACAACACACAGCCCTGCAGTGTAAGGACACAGACCTGTACAACATCCAGCCCTGCAGTGTAAGGACACAGAACTGTACAACATCCAGCCCTGCAGTGTAAGGACACAGACCTTTTCAACATCCAGTCCTACAATGTAAGGGCACAGAACTGTACAACTCGCAGCCCTGCAGTTTAAGGACACAGACCAGTACAACACACAGCCCTGCAGTGTAAGGACACAGACCTGTACAACATCCAGCCCTGCAGTGTAAGGACACAGACCTGTACAACACGCAGCCCTGCAGTGTAATGACACAGACCTGTACAGCACACAGCCCTGCAGTGTAAGGACACAGACCTGTAAAACACACAGCCCTGCAGTGTAAGTGCACGGACCTGGACAACACGCAGTCCTGCAATGTATGGACACAGTCCGGTACAACACGCAGCCAAGCATTGTAAGATCACAGACCTCTACAACACACAGCCCTGCAGTGTAAGGACAAAGTCGTGTACAACATCCAGCCCTGCAGTGTAAGTACACCGACCTGTGCACCACAAATCCATGCAGTGTAAGCAAACAGTCCTGTACAACACGCAGCCCTGCAGTGTAAGGACACAGACCTGTACAACACGCAGGCCTGCAGTGTAAGGACACAGATATGTAAAACACCAGCACTGCAGTGTAAGGACATAGACCTGTACAACACACAGCCCTGCAGTGGAAGGACATAGACCTGTACAACACACAGCCATGCAGTGTAAGGACACAGAATGTACAAAATCCAGCCCTGCAGTGTAAGGACACAGACCGGTACAACACACAGCCCTGCAGTGGAAGGACGCACACCGTTACAACAACCAGCTCTGCAGTGTATGGACACAGATCTGTACAACACACAGCCCTGCATTATAAGGACACAGACCGTTACAACACACAGCCCTGCAGTGTAAGGACACAAACCTGTACAACACACAGCCCTGCTTTGTAAGGGCACAGACCTGTACAAAACGCAGCTCTGCAGTGTTAGGACACAGATCGGTACAACACACAGCCCTGCAGTGTAAGGACACAGACCTGTACAACACACAGCCCTGCTTTGTAAGGGCACAGACCTGTACAAAACGCAGCTCTGCAGTGTTAGGACACAGATCGGTACAACACGCAGCCCTGCAGTGTAAGGACACAAATCTGAACAAGACACAGCCCTGCAGTGTAAGGACACAGACCTGCACAACATCCCGCCCAGCGGTGTAAGGACACAGACCTGTACAACACGCAGGCCTGCAGTGAAAGGACAGAGACCTGAACAACACACAGCCCTGCAGTGTAAGGACACAGAGCTGCAGTGTAAGGTCACAGAGCGGTACAACCCGCAGCCCTGCAGTGTAAGGAGACAGACCTGTACAACATCCAGCCCTGCAGTGTAAGAACACAGACCTGTACAACAACCAGCCCTGCAGTTTAAGCACGCAGACCTGTACAACATCCCGCCGTGCAGTGCAAGGACACAGACCGGTACAACTTCCAGACCTGCAGTGGAATTGCACAGAACTGTACAACTCGCAGCCCTGCAGTGTAAGGACACAGACATCGAAAACACACAGCCCTGCAGTGCAAGGGCACAGACATGTACAACACACAGACCTGCATTGTAAGGACACAGACCAGTACAACACGCAGCCCTGCAGTGTAAGGTACAGACCGGGACAACATTCAGTCCTGCAGTGTAAGGACACAGACCTGTAAAACAGACAGCCCTACAGTGTAAGGACACAGAGCTGTACAACATCCAGCCCTGCAGAGAAAGGACACAGACCTGTACAACATCCAGCCCTGCAGAGTAAGGAAACAGACCGGTACAACACACAGCCCTGCAGTGTAAGTTCCCCGACCTGTACAACATCCCTACCTGCTGTGTAAGGATACAGACCTGTACAACATCCAGCCCGGCAGTGTAAGGACACAGACCGGTAAAACATCCAGCCCAGCAATGTTAGGACACAGACCTGTACAACACACAGCACTACAGTGTAAGGACACAGACCTGTACAACATCCAGCCCTGCAGTGTAAATTCACAGACCGGTAAAACACACAGCCCTGCAGTGTAAGGACACAGACCTGTAAAACAAACAGCCCTACAGTGCAAGGACACAGACCTGAACAACACACAGCCCTGCAGTGTAAGTACACAGACCTGTACAACACCCAGCCCTGCAGTGTAAGGACACAGACCAGTACAACACACAGCCCTGCATTGTAAGGGCACAGACCTGTACAACACGTAGCTCTGCAGTGTAAGGAGACAAACCTGAACAACACACAGCCCTGCAGTGTAAGGACACAGAACTGTACAACATCCCGCCCTGCAGTGTAAGGACACAGACCTGTACAACACACAGCCCTGCCGTGAGAAGACACAGACCTGTACATCACGCTGGCCTGCAGTGAAAGGACACAGACCGGTACAACACACAGCCCTGCAGTGTAAGGACACAGACCGGTGCAACACGCAGCCCTGCAGTGTAAGGAGACAGACATGTGCAACATGAAGCCCTGCAGTGTAAGGAGACAGACATGTGCAACATGAAGCCCTGCAGTGTAAGGAGACAGACATGTGCAACATCCAGCCGTGCAGTGTAAGAACACAGACCTGTACAACATCCAGCCCTGCAGTGTAATGACGCAGACAGGTACAACATCCCGCCCTGCAGTTTAAGGACACAGACCTGTACAAAACACAGCCCTGCCGTGTGAGGACACAGACCTGTACAACACGAAGGCCTGCAGTGAAAGGACACAGACCGGTACAACACACAGCCATGCAGTGTAAGGACACAGACCGGTGCAACACGCAGCCCTGCAGTGTAAGGACACAGACATGTACAACATCCAGCCCTGCATGTAAGGGCACTGAACTGTACAACTCGCAGCCCTGCAGTGTAAGGACACAGGCCTGTACAACACGCAGCCCTGCAGTGTAAGGACACAGACCTGTACAACAGCCAGCCATGCAGTGTAAGGACACAGACCAGTACAACACATAGCCCTGCTTTGTAAGGGCACCGACCTGTACATGACGCAGCTCTGCAGTGTTAGGACACAGATTGCCACAACACGCAGCCCTGCAGTGTAAGGACACAAACCTGAGTAACACACAGCCCTGCTTTGTAAGGGCACCGACCTGTACATCACGCAGCTCTGCAGTGTTAGGACACAGATCGGTACAACACACAGCCCTGCAGTGTAAGGACACAGAACTGTACAACATCCCGCCCTGCAGTTTAAGGACACAGAACTGTACAACACACAGCCCTGCCATGTGAGGACACAGACCTGTACATCACGCAGCCCTGCAGTGTAAGGTACAGACCGGGACAACATTCAGTCCTGCAGTGTAAGGACACAGACATGTTCAACATCCAGCCCGACAGTGTAAGGGCACAGAACTGCACAACTCGCAGCCCTGCAGTATAAGGACACATACCAGTACAAAACGCAGCCCTGAAGTGTAAGGACACAGACCTGTACAACAGACAGCCCTACAGTGTAAGGACACAGAACTGTACAACATCCAGCCCTGCAGAAAAAGGACACAGGCCGGTACAACACACAGCCCTGCAGTGTAAGGACGCCGACCTGTACAACATCCCTACCTGCTGTGTAAGGATACAGACCTGTACAACATCCAGCCCGGCAGTGTAAGCACACAGACCGGTAAAACATCCAGCCCAGCAATGTTAGGACACAGACCTGTACAACACACAGCCCTGCAGTGTAAGGACACAGAACTGTACAACATCCCGCCCTGCAGTTTAAGGACACAGAACTGTACAACACACAGCCCTGCCATGTGAGGACACAGACCTGTACATCACGCAGCCCTGCAGTGTAAGGACACAAACCTGAACATCAAGCAGCCCTGCAGTGCAAGGGCACAGACATGTACAACACACAGCCCTGCATTGTAAGGCAACAGACCAGTTTAACACGCAGGCTGCATTGTAAGGGCACAGACAGGTACAACATCCAGCCCTGCAGTGTAAGGGCACTGAACTGCACATCACGCAGCTCTGCAGTGTTAGGACACAGATCGGTACAACTTCCAGCCCTGCAGTGGAAGTGCACCGCACTGTACAAATCGCAGCACTGCAGTTCAAGTGCACAGACATGTACAACACACAGCCCTGCAGTGTAAGGACACAGGCCTGTACAACACAGCCCTGCAGGGTAAGGACACAGACATCGAAAACACACAGCCCTGCAGTGCAAGGGCACAGACATGTACAACACACAGACCTGCATTGTAAGGACACAGACCAGTACAACACGCAGCCCTGCAGTGTAAGGTACAGACCGGGACAACATTCCGTCCTGCAGTGTAAGGACACAGACATGTTCAACATCCAGCCCGACAGTGTAAGGGCACAGAACTGCACAACTCGCAGCCCTGCAGTATAAGGACACATACCAGTACAAAACGCAGCCCTGAAGTGTAAGGACACAGACCTGTACAACAGACAGCCCTACAGTGTAAGGACACAGAACTGTACAACATCCAGCCCTGCAGAAAAAGGACACAGGCCGGTACAACACACAGCCCTGCAGTGTAAGGACGCCGACCTGTACAACATCCCTACCTGCTGTGTAAGGATACAGACCTGTACAACATCCAGCCCGGCAGTGTAAGCACACAGACCGGTAAAACATCCAGCCCAGCAATGTTAGGACACAGACCTGTACAACACACAGCACTACAGTGTAAGGACACAGACCTGTACAACATCCAGCCCTGCAGTGTAAATTCACAGACCGGTAAAACATCCAGCCCTGCAGTGTAAGGACACAGACCTGTAAAACAAACAGCCCTACAGTGTAAGGACACAGACCTGAACAACACACAGCCCTGCAGTGTAAGTACACAGACCTGTACAACACCCAGCCCTGCAGTGTAAGGACACAGACCTGTAAAACAAACAGCCCTACAGTGTAAGGACACAGACCTGAACAACACACAGCCCTGCAGTGTAAGTACACAGACCTGTACAACACCCAGCCCTGCAGTGTAAGGACACAGACCAGTACAACACACAGCCCTGCATTGTAAGGGCACAGACCTGTACAACACGTAGCTCTGCAGTGTAAGGAGACAAAACTGAACAACACACAGCCCTGCAGTGTAAGGACACAGAACTGTACAACATCCCGCCCTGCAGTATAAGGACACAGACCTGTACAACACATAGCCCTGCCGTGAGAAGCCTGCAGTGAAAGGACACAGACCGGTGCAACACGCAGCCCTGCAGTGTAAGGAGACAGACATGTGCAACATGAAGCCCTGCAGTGTAAGGACACAGACCTGTACAACACGAAGGCCTGCAGTGAAAGGACAAGAACTGTACAGCATCCCGCCCTGCAGTTTAAGGACAAAGACCTGTACAAAACACAGCCCTGCTGTGTGAGGACACAGACCTCTACAACACGAAGGCCTGCAGTGAAAGGACACAGACCGGTACAACACACAGCCATGCAGTGTAAGGACACAGACCGGTGCAACACGCAGCCCTGCAGTGTAAGGACACAGACCTGTACAACACACAGCCCTGCAGTGTAAGGACACAGACCTGTAAAACACACAGCACTGCAGCGTAAGGGCACAGACCTGTACAACAAACAGCCACGCAGTTTAAGTAAAAAAAACTGTACAACACGCTGCCCTGCAGTGTAAGGACACAGACCGGTTCTACATCCAGCCGTTCATTGTAAGGTCACAGAACTGTACAACACGCAGTCCTGCAGTGTAAGGACACAGACTGTACAACACACAGCCCTGCAGTGTAAGCACACAGCCCGTTACAAAACACAACCCTGCAGTGTTAGGTAACAGTCCTGTAGAACATCCAGAATTGCAGTGTTAGAACACAGACCTGTATAACATCCAGCCATGCAGTGTAAGAACACAGACCCGAACAACATCCAGCCCTGCAGTGTAAGGGCAGAGACCTGTACAACACACAGCCCTGCAGTGTAAGAACACAGACCTGCACAACACTCAGCCCTGCACTGTAAGGACACAGAACTGTAAACCACACAGCCCTGCAGTGTAAGTACACAGACCTGTACAACACAAAGCCCTGCAGTGTAAGGACACAGACCTGTAAAACACACAGCCCTGCAGTGTAAGTGCACAGACCTGTGCAACATTCAGCCCTGCACAGTAAGGACATAGACCTGTACAACACACAGCCCTGCAGTGTACGGACACCGACCTGTACAACACACAGCCCTGCAGTGTAAGGACACAGACTGTTCAACATCCAGCCCTGCAGTGTAATGACCCAGACCTGTACAACACACAGTCCTGCAGTGTACGGACACCGACCTGCACAACATCCAGCCCTGCAGTGTAAGTTCACAGACCTGTACAGCTCACAGCCCTGCAGTGTAAGTTTACAGATCGGTACAACATCCAGCCCTGCAGTGTAAAGACACAGACCTGTAAAACATACAGACCTGCAGTGTAAGAGGACAGACCTGTACAACACACAGCCCTGCAGTGTAAGGACACAGACCTGTACAACACACAGCCCTGCAGTGTAAGGACACAGACCTGTAAAACACACAGCACTGCAGCGTAAGGGCACAGACCTGTACAACAAACAGCCACGCAGTTTATGTAAAAAAAACTGTACAAAACGCTGCCCTGCAGTGTAAGGACACAGACGGGTTCTACATCCAGCCGTTCATTGTAAGGTCACAGAACTGTACAACATCCAACCCTGCAGTTTAAGGACACAGACCGGTACAACACACAGCCCTGTAGTGCAAGGACACAGACCTGTACAACACGCAGCCTTGCAGTGTAAGGCCACAGACCTGTACAACATGCAGCACTGCAGTGTAAGTGTACAGACCTGTACAACACAAAGCCCTGCCGTGTAAGGACACAGACCTGTACAACATCCAGCCGTGCAGTGTAAGGACACATTGCTGTAAAACACACAGCCCTCTAGTATAAGGACACAGACCTGAGAAACACGCAGCCTGCAGTGTAAGTACACAGACCTGTACAACACACAGCCCTGCAGTGTAAGGACACAGACCTGTACAACACACAGCCCTGCAGTGTAAGCACACAGACCGTTACAAAACACAACCCTGCAGTGTTAGGGGACAGTCCTGTAGAACATCCAGCCCTGCAGTGTTAGAGCACAGACCTGTATAACATCCAGCCCTGCAGTGTAATGACACAGACCTGTACAACATCCAGCCCTGCCATGTAAGAACATGGCCTGTACGGCACAAAGCCCTGCAGTGTAAGGACACAGACCAATACAACATCCAGCCATGCAGTGTAAGAGCACAGACCCGTACAACATCCAGCCCTGCAGTGTAAGGACATAGATCTGTACAACACACAGCCCTGCAGTGTAAGGATACTTACCTGTACAACAAGCAACCCTGCATTGTAAGGACACATACATGTACAACACACAGCCCTGCATTGTAAGGACACAGACCTGTACAACACACAGCCCTGCAGTGGAAGGACACCGACCTCTACAATACCCAGCCCTGCAGAGTAAGGACACAGACCTATACAACATCCAGCCCTGCAGTGTAAGGTCACAGACGTGTACAAATCACAGCCCTGCAGTGTAAGTTCACAGACAATTACAACATCCAGCGTTGCAGTGTAAGGGCACAGACCGGTACAACATCCAGACCTGCAATTATGACACAGACCTGTACAACACACAGCCATGCAGTGTAAGGACACAGACCAGTACAAAACGCAGCCCTGCAGTGTAAGGACACAGACCAGTACAACACGCACCCTGCAGTGTAAGGACACAGAGCTTTACAACATCCAGCCCTAAAGTGTAAGGAGACAGACCTGTAAAACACAAAGCCCTGCAGTGTAAGGACACAGACCTGTACACACACACAGACCTACAGTGTAAGGACACAGACTTGTACAACATCTATCCCTGCAGAGTAAGGACACAGACCTGTACAACACCCAGCCCTGCAGTGTAGGGACACAGACCTGTACAAAATACAGCCCTGCAGTATAAGGACAGAGACCGGTACATCACACAGCCCTGCAGTGTAAGGACACAAACCTGTACAGCATGCAGCCCTGCAGAGTAAGAACACAGACCGGTACAACACACTGCCCTGCAGTGTAAGGACACAGACCTGTACAATAACCCGCCCTGCAGTGTAAGGACACAGACATTCACAACACACAGCCCTGCAGATTAAGGACACAGACCGGTACAACACTCAGCTCTGCAGTGTAAGGACACAGACCAGTACACCACGCAGCCCTGCAGTGTGAGGAGACAGACGTGTACAACATCCAGTCCTGCGGTGTAAGGGCACAGACCTGTACAACGTCCTGCCCTGCAGTGTAAAGACACAGAGCGGTACAACATCCAGCACTGCAGTGTAAGAACACAGACCTGCACAACACACAGCCCTGCAGTGTAAGGGCACAGACCTGTACAACATTCAGCCCTGCAGTGTAAGGACACAGACCGGTACAACATGCAGCCCTGCAGTCTCAGAACACAGACTTGTAAAACACACAGCCCTACAGTGTAGGGACACAGACCTGTACAACATCCAGCCCTGCAGTGTAAGCACACAGACCTGTACAACACACAGCCCTGCAATGTAAGGACACAGACCGGTGCAACATCCAGCCCTGCAGTTTAAGGACACAGACCTGTACAACACACAGCCCTACAGTGTAAGGACACAGACCTTTACAACATCAAGCCCTGCAGTGTAAGGACACAGACCTCTACAACACACAGCCCTGTATTGTAAGGACACAGACCGGTACAACATCCAGTCCTGCAGTGCAAGTACAAAGACCTGTACAACACACAGGTCTGCAGTGTAAGGTCACAAAACTGTAAAACATCCAGCCCTGCAGTGCAAGGACACAGACCGGAACAACACACAGCCCTGCAGTGTAAGGACACAGACCGGTAAAACAGGCAGCCCTGCAGTGTGAGGTCATAGACCTGTATTACACACAGCCCTGCAGTGTAAGGAAACAGACCTGAACAACAACCCGCCCTGCAGTGTAAGGACACAGACATGAACAACACACAGCCCTGCAGATTAAGGACACAGACCGGTACAACACTCAGCTCTGCAGTGTAAGGGCACAGACCATTATACCACGCAGCCCTGCAGTGTGAGGAGACCGACGTGTACAACATCCAGTCCTGCGGTGTAAGGGCACAGACCTGTACAACATCCAGCCCTGCAGTTTAAGAACACAGATCTGTACAACATCCTGCCCTGCAGTGTAAAGACACAGAGCGGTACAACATCCAGCACTGCAGTGTAAGAACACAGACATGCACAACACACAGCCCTGCAGTGTAAGGGCACAGACCTTTACAACATCCAGCCCTGCAGTGCAAGGACACAGACCGGTACAACATCCAGCCCTGCAGTGTAAGGACACAGACAGTTACAACATCCAGCCCTGCAGTTTAAGGACACAGACCTGTACAACACACAGCCCTACAGTGTAAGGACACAGACCTTTACAACATCCAGCCCTGCAGTGTAAGGACACAGACCTGTACAACACACAGCCCTGCATTGTAAGGACACAGACCGGTACAACATCCAGTCCTGCAGTGCAAGGACAAAGACCTTTACAACACACAGGTCTGCAGTGTAAGGTCACAAAACTGTATAACATCCAGCCCTGCAGTGCAAGGACACAGACCGGAACAACACACAGCCCTGCAGTGTAAGGACACAGGTCGGTAAAACAGGCAGCCCTGCAGTGTGAGGTCATAGACCTGTACTACACACAGCGCTGCAGTGAAATGACACTGACCTGCATAGCACGCAGCCCCGCAGTGAAAAGACACAGACCCGTACAACATCCAGCCCTGCAGTGTAAGAACACAGACCTGTACAACACACAGCCCTGCAGTGTAAGGACACAGACCTGTAGAACATCCCGCCCTGCAGTGTAAGGACACAGATCTGTACAACATCCAGCCCTGCAGTGCAAGGACACAGACGTGTTCAACATGCAGCCCTGCAGTGTAAGGACACAGAACTTTACAACACACAGCCCTACAATGTAAAGACACAGAACTGTACAAAATTCAGCCCTGCAGAGTAAGGATACTGACCTGTACAACACCCAGCCCTGCAGTGTAAGGACACAGACCTCTACAAAATCCAGCCCTGCAGTGCAAGGACACAGGCCGGTACATCACACAGCCCTGCAGTTTAAATTCACAGATTTGTACAACATCCAGCCCTGCAGTGTAAGGACACAGACCTGTACAACATTCAGCCCTGCAGCGTAAGGACATAGACCTGTACAACACACAGCCCTGCAGTGTACAGACACCGACCTGTACAACACACAGCCCTGCAGTGTAAGGACACAGACCTGTACAACACACAGCCTTGCAGTGTAAGGGCACAGACCTGTACAACACACAGTCCTGCAGTGTACGGACACCGACCTGCACAACATCCAGCCCTGCAGTGTAAGTTCACAGACCTGTACAGCTCACAGCCCTGCAGTGTAAGTTCACAGAGCGGTACAACATCCAGCCCTGCAGTGTAAAGACACAGACCAGTAAAACATACAGACCTGCAGTGTAAGAGCACAGACCTGTACAACACACAGCCCTGCAGTGTAAGGACACAGACCTGTACAACACACAGCCCTGCAGTGTAAAGACACAGACCTGTACAACAAACAGCCATGCAGTTTAAGTAAAAAAAACTGTACAGCACGCTGCCCTGCAATGTAAGGACACAGGCCGGTTCTACATCCAGCCGTTCAGTGTAAGTGCACAGACCTGTACAACACACAGCCCTGCCGTGTAAGGACACAGACCTGTACAACATCCAGCCGTGCAGTGTAAGGACACATTCCTGTACAACACACAGCCCTCTAGTGTAAGGACACAGATCTGTGAAACACGCAGCCCTGCAGTGTAAGTACACAGACCTGTACAACACACAGCCCTGCAGTGTAAGGACACAGACCTGTACAACTCACAGCCCTGCAATGTAAGCACACAGACCGTTACAAAACACAGCCCTGCAGTGTTAGGGAACAGTCCTGTAGAACATCCAGCCCTGCAGTGTCAGAACACAGACCTGTATAACATCCAGCCCTGCAATGTAAGAACAAGGCCTGTACGACACATAGCCATGCAGTGTAAGGACACAGACCCGAACAACATCCAGCCCTGCAGTGTAAAGACACAGATCTGTACAACACACAGCCCTATAGTATAAGGATACTTACCTGTACAACAAGTAGCCCTGCATTGTAAGGACACAGACCAGTACAACACACAGCCCTGCAGTGTAAGGACACCGAACTATACAATACCCAGCCCTGCAGAGTAAGGACACAGACCTATACAACATCCAGCCCTGCAGTGTAATGTCACAGACGTGTACAAATCACAGCCCTGTAGTGTAATTTCACAGACCATTACAACATCCAGCGTTGCAGTGTAAGAACAGAGACCGGTACAACATCCAGACCTGCAATTATGACACAGATCTGTACAACACACAGCCCTGCAGTGTATGGGCACAGACATGTACAACACACAGCCTTGCATTGTAAGGACAAAGACCAGTACAACACGCAGCCCTGCAGTGTAAGGACACAGACCAGTACAACACGCACCCTGCAGTGTAAGGTCACAGAACTTTACAACATCCTGCCCTAAAGTGTAAGGAGACAGACCTGTAAAACACACAGCCCTGCAGTGTAAGGACACAGACTTGTACACAAACACAGACCTAAAGTGTAAGGACACAGACTTGTACAACATCTATCACTGCAGAGTAAGGACACAGACCTGTACAACACCCAGCCCTGCAGTGTAGGGGCACAGACCTGTACAAAATCCAGCACTGCCGTGTAAGGACACAGACCGGTACATCACACAGCCATGCAGTGTAAGGACAAAGACTTGTACGACATCAAGCCCTGCAGTGCAAGGACACAAACCCGTACATCATGCAGCCCTGCAGAGTAAGAACACAGACCGGTACAACACACAGCCCTGCAGTGTAAGGAAACAGACCTGAACAACAACCCGCCCTGCAGTGTAAGGACACAGATATGAACAACACACAGCCCTGCAGATTAAGGACACAGACCGGTACAACACTCAGCTCTGCAGTGTAAGGGCACAGACCATTACACCACGCAGCCCTGCAGTGTGAGGAGACCGACGTGTACAACATCCAGTCCTGCAGTGTAAGGGCGCAGACCTGTACAACATCCAGCCCTGCAGTTTAAGAACACAGATCTGTACAACATCCTGCCCTGCAGTGTAAAGACACAGAGCGGTACAACATCCAGCACTGCAGTGTAAGAACACAGACATGCACAACACACAGCCCTGCAGTGTAAGGGCACAGACCTTTACAACATCCAGCCCTGCAGTGCAAGGACACAGACGTGTACAACATTCAGCCCTGCAGTGTAAGGACACAGACCGGTACAACATCCAGCCCTGCAGTGTAAGGACACAGACCGTTACAACATCCAGCCCTGCAGTGTAAGGACACAGACCTGTACAACACACAGCCCTACAGTGTAGGGACACAGACCTGCATAACACACAGCCCTGCAATGTAAGGACACAGACCGGTACAACATCCAGCCCTGCAGTGTAAGGACACAGACCTGTACAACACACAGCCCTGCAGTGTAAGGGCACAGACCTATACAACATCCAGCCCTGCAGTGCAAGGACACAGACCTGTACAACATTCAGCCCTGCAGTGTAAGGACACAGACCGGTACAGCATCCAGCCCTGCAGTGTAAGGACACAGACAGTTACAACATCCAGCCCTGCAGTGTAAGGACACAGACCTGTACAACACACAGCCCTACAGT
The DNA here is from genome assembly GCF_052327205.1 of Somniosus microcephalus. Taxonomy (NCBI): domain Eukaryota; kingdom Metazoa; phylum Chordata; class Chondrichthyes; order Squaliformes; family Somniosidae; genus Somniosus; species Somniosus microcephalus. The sequence goes on from NW_028225183.1 coordinate 51,861,882, forward strand.
TTAAGGACACAGACCTGCACAACACACAGCACTGCAGTGTAAGGTCACAAAAATGTAAAACATCCAGCCGTTCAGTGTACGTGCACAGACCTGTACAACACACAGCCCTGCCGTGTAACGGCACAGACCTGTACAACATCCAGCCGTGCAGTGTAAGGACACATTCCTGTACAACTCACAGCCCTCTAGTGTAAGGACACAGACCTGTGAAACACGCAGCCCTGCAGTGTAAGTGCACAGACCTGTACAACACACAGCCCTGCAGTGTAAGCACACAGACCGTTACAAAACACATCCTTGCAGTGTTAGGGAACAGTCCTGTAGAACATCCAGCCCTGCAGTGTCAGAACACAGAACTGTATAACATCCAGCCCTGCAATGTAAGAACAAGGCCTGTACGACACATAGCCATGCAGTGTAAGGACACAGACCCGAACAACATCAAGCCCTGCAGTGTAAAGACACAGATCTGTACAACACATAGCCCTATAGTATAAGGATACAACACACAACAAGCAGCCCTGCATTGTTAGGACACAGACCAGTACAACACACAGCCCTGCAATGTAAGGACACCGACCTATACAATACCCAGCCCTGCAGAGTAAGGACACAGACCTATACAACATCCAGCCCTGCAGTGTAATGTCACAGACGTGTACAAATCACAGCCCTGCAGTGTAATTTCACAGACCATTACAACATCCAGCGTTGCAGTGTAAGAACAGAGACCGGTACAACATCCAGACCTGCAATTATGACACAGATCTGTACAACACACAGCCCTGCAGTGTATGGGCACAGACATGTACAACACACAGCCTTGCATTGTAAGGACAAAGACCAGTACAACACGCAGCCCTGCAGTGTAAGGACACAGACCAGTACAACACGCACCCTGCAGTGTAATGTCACAGAACTTTACAACATCCTGCCCTAAAGTGTAAGGGGACAGACCTGCAAAACACACAGCCCTGCAGTGTAAGGACACAGACCTGTACACACACACAGACCTAAAGTGTAAGGACACAGACTTGTACAACATCTATCCCTGCAGAGTAAGGACACAGACCTGTACAACACCCAGCCCTGCAGTGTAGGGACACAGACCTGTACAAAATCCAGCACTGCCGTGTAAGGACACAGACCGGTACATCACACAGCCATGCAGTGTAAGGACAAAGACTTGTACAACATCCAGCCCTGCAGTGTAAGGACACAAACCTGTACATCATGCAGCCCTGCAGAGTAAGAACACAGACCGGTACAACACACAGCCCTGCAGTGTAAGGAAACAGACCTGAACAACAACCCGCCCTGCAGTGTAAGGACAGAGACATGAACAACACACAGCCCTGCAGATTAAGGACACAGACCGGTACAACACTCAGCTCTGCAGTGTAAGGGCACAGACCATTACACCACGCAGTCCTGCAGTGTGAGGAGACCGACGTGTAAAACATCCAGTCCTGCGGTGTAAGGGCACAGATCTGTACAACATCCTGCCCTGCAGTGTAAGGTCACAGAACTTTACAACATCCTGCCCTAAAGTGTAAGGAGACAGACCTGTAAAACACACAGCCCTGCAGTGTAAGGACACAGACTTGTACACAAACACAGACCTAAAGTGTAAGGACACAGACTTGTACAACATCTATCACTGCAGAGTAAGGACACAGACCTGTACAACACCCAGCCCTGCAGTGTAGGGGCACAGACCTGTACAAAATCCAGCACTGCCGTGTAAGGACACAGACCGGTACATCACACAGCCATGCAGTGTAAGGACAAAGACTTGTACGACATCAAGCCCTGCAGTGCAAGGACACAAACCCGTACATCATGCAGCCCTGCAGAGTAAGAACACAGACCGGTACAACACACAGCCCTGCAGTGTAAGGAAACAGACCTGAACAACAACCCGCCCTGCAGTGTAAGGACACAGATATGAACAACACACAGCCCTGCAGATTAAGGACACAGACCGGTACAACACTCAGCTCTGCAGTGTAAGGGCACAGACCATTACACCACGCAGCCCTGCAGTGTGAGGAGACCGACGTGTACAACATCCAGTCCTGCAGTGTAAGGGCGCAGACCTGTACAACATCCAGCCCTGCAGTTTAAGAACACAGATCTGTACAACATCCTGCCCTGCAGTGTAAAGACACAGAGCGGTACAACATCCAGCACTGCAGTGTAAGAACACAGACATGCACAACACACAGCCCTGCAGTGTAAGGGCACAGACCTTTACAACATCCAGCCCTGCAGTGCAAGGACACAGACGTGTACAACATTCAGCCCTGCAGTGTAAGGACACAGACCGGTACAACATCCAGCCCTGCAGTGTAAGGACACAGACCATTACAACATCCAGCCCTGCAGTGTAAGGACACAGACCTGTACAACACACAGCCCTACAGTGTAGGGACACAGACCTGCATAACACACAGCCCTGCAATGTAAGGACACAGACCGGTACAACATCCAGCCCTGCAGTGTAAGGACACAGACCTGTACAACACACAGCCCTGCAGTGTAAGGGCACAGACCTATACAACATCCAGCCCTGCAGTGCAAGGACACAGACCTGTACAACATTCAGCCCTGCAGTGTAAGGACACAGACCGGTACAGCATCCAGCCCTGCAGTGTAAGGACACAGACAGTTACAACATCCAGCCCTGCAGTGTAAGGACACAGACCTGTACAACACACAGCCCTACAGTTTAAGGACACAGACCTGCACAACACACAGCACTGCAGTGTAAGGTCACAAAAATGTAAAACATCCAGCCGTTCAGTGTACGTGCACAGACCTGTACAACACACAGCCCTGCCGTGTAACGGCACAGACCTGTACAACATCCAGCCGTGCAGTGTAAGGACACATTCCTGTACAACTCACAGCCCTCTAGTGTAAGGACACAGACCTGTGAAACACGCAGCCCTGCAGTGTAAGTGCACAGACCTGTACAACACACAGCCCTGCAGTGTAAGCACACAGACCGTTACAAAACACATCCTTGCAGTGTTAGGGAACAGTCCTGTAGAACATCCAGCCCTGCAGTGTCAGAACACAGAACTGTATAACATCCAGCCCTGCAATGTAAGAACAAGGCCTGTACGACACATAGCCATGCAGTGTAAGGACACAGACCCGAACAACATCAAGCCCTGCAGTGTAAAGACACAGATCTGTACAACACATAGCCCTATAGTATAAGGATACAACACACAACAAGCAGCCCTGCATTGTTAGGACACAGACCAGTACAACACACAGCCCTGCAATGTAAGGACACCGACCTATACAATACCCAGCCCTGCAGAGTAAGGACACAGACCTATACAACATCCAGCCCTGCAGTGTAATGTCACAGACGTGTACAAATCACAGCCCTGCAGTGTAATTTCACAGACCATTACAACATCCAGCGTTGCAGTGTTAGAACAGAGACCGGTACAACATCCAGACCTGCAGTGTAAGGACAAAGACCTGTACAACACACAGCCCTGCAGTGTAAGGACACCGACCTATACAATACCCAGCCCTGCAGAGTAAGGACACAGACCTATACAACATCCAGCCCTGCAGTGTAATGTCACAGACGTGTACAAATCACAGCCCTGCAGTGTAATTTCACAGACCATTACAACATCCAGCGTTGCAGTGTAAGAACAGAGACCGGTACAACATCCAGACCTGCAATTATGACACAGATCTGTACAACACACAGCCCTGCAGTGTATGGGCACAGACATGTACAACACACAGCCTTGCATTGTAAGGACAAAGACCAGTACAACACGCAGCCCTGCAGTGTAAGGACACAGACCAGTACAACACGCACCCTGCAGTGTAATGTCACAGAACTTTACAACATCCTGCCCTAAAGTGTAAGGGGACAGACCTGCAAAACACACAGCCCTGCAGTGTAAGGACACAGACCTGTACACACACACAGACCTAAAGTGTAAGGACACAGACTTGTACAACATCTATCCCTGCAGAGTAAGGACACAGACCTGTACAACACCCAGCCCTGCAGTGTAGGGACACAGACCTGTACAAAATCCAGCACTGCCGTGTAAGGACACAGACCGGTACATCACACAGCCATGCAGTGTAAGGACAAAGACTTGTACAACATCCAGCCCTGCAGTGTAAGGACACAAACCTGTACATCATGCAGCCCTGCAGAGTAAGAACACAGACCGGTACAACACACAGCCCTGCAGTGTAAGGAAACAGACCTGAACAACAACCCGCCCTGCAGTGTAAGGACAGAGACATGAACAACACACAGCCCTGCAGATTAAGGACACAGACCGGTACAACACTCAGCTCTGCAGTGTAAGGGCACAGACCATTACACCACGCAGTCCTGCAGTGTGAGGAGACCGACGTGTAAAACATCCAGTCCTGCGGTGTAAGGGCACAGATCTGTACAACATCCTGCCCTGCAGTGTAAAGACACAGAGCGGTACAACATCCAGCACTGCAGTGTAAGAACACAGACATGCACAACACACAGCCCTGCAGTGTAAGGGCACAGAACTTTACAACATCCAGCCCTGCAGTGCAAGGACACAGACCTGTACAACATTCAGCCCTGCAGTGTAAGGACACAGACCTTTACAACATTCAGCCCTGCAGTGCAAGGACACAGAACTTTACAACATCCAGCCCTGCAGTGCAAGGACACAGACCTGTACAACACACAGCCCTGCAGTGTAAGGACACAGACCTTTACAACACACAGCCCTACAATGTAAGGCACAGAACTGTACAACATTCAGCCCTGCACAGTAAGGACACAGACCTGTACAACACCCAGCCCTGCAGTGTAAGGACACAGACCTGTACAAAATCCAGCCCTGCAGTTTAAGGACACAGGCAGGTACATCACACAGCCATGCAGTTTAAATTCACAGATTTGTACAACATCCAGCCCTGCAGTGTAAGGTCACTGACCTGTACAACATTCAGCCCTGCAGCGTAAGGACATAGACCTGTACAGCACACAGCCCTGCAGTGTAAGGACACAGAACTGTACAACATCAAGCCCTGCAGTGTAAGGACCCAGACCTGTACAACACACAGCCCTGCAGTGTACGGACACCGACCTGTACAGCACACAGCCCTGCAGTGTAAGGACACAGAACTGTACAACATCAAGCCCTGCAGTGTAAGGACCCAGACCTGTACAACACACACCTCTGCTGTGTAATGACACAGACCTGTACAACACACAGTCCTGCAGTGTACGGACACCGACCTGCACAACATCCAGCCCTGCAGTGTAAGAGCACAGACCTGTACAGCACACAGCCCTGCAGTGTAAGGACACAGACCTGTAAAACACACAGCCCTGCAGTGTAAGGACACAGACCTGTAAATCACACAGCCCTGCAGCGTAAGGGCACAGACCTGTACAACAAACAGCCACGCAGTTTAAGTAAAAAAAACTGTACAACACGCTGCCCTGCAGTGTAAGGACACAGACCGGTTCTACATCCAGCCGTTCAGTGTAAGGGCACAGAACTGTAAATCATCCAACCCTGCAGTGTAAGGACACAGACCGGTACAACACACAGCCCTGTAGTGTAAGGACACAGACCTGTACAACACTCAGCCCTGCAGTGTAAGTCCACAGACCTGTACAACATGCAGCACTGCAGTGTAAGTGCACAGTCCTGTACAACACACAGCCCTCTAGTGTAAGGACACAGACCTGTGAAACACGCAGCCCTGCAGTGTAAGTACACAGATCTGTACAACACACAGCCCTGCAGTGTAAGGACACAGACCTGTACAACATTCAGCCCTGCAGTGTAAGGACACAGACTGGTACAGCATCCAGCCCTGCAGTGCAAGGACACAGACCTGTACAACACACAGCCCTACAGTGTAAGGACACAGACCTGTACAACATCCAGCCCTGCAGTGTAAGGACACAGACCTGTACAACACACAGCCCTGCAATGTAAGGACACAGACCGGTACAACATCCAGTCCTGCAGTGCAAGGACAAAGACCTGTACAACACACAGCTCTGCAGTGTAAGTTCACAAAACTGTAAAACATCCAGCCCTGCAGTGCAAGGACACAGACCGGAACAACACACAGCCCTGCAGTGTAAGGACACAGACCGGTAAAACAGGCAGCCCTGCAGTGTGAGGTCATAGACCTGTACTACACACAGCGCTGCAGTGAAAGGACACAGACCCGTACAACATCCAGCCCTGCAGTGTAAGAATACAGACCTGTACAACATCCCGCCCTGCTGTGAAAGGACGCAGACCTGTACAACATCCAGCCCTGCAGAGTAAGGACACAGTCCTGTATAACATTCAGCCCTGCAGTGTAAGGACACACACCTGTACAACATCCAGTCCTGCAGTTTAAGGACACAGGCCTGTACAACACACAGCCCTACACTGTAAGGACAGAGAACTGTACAACATTCAGCCCTGCAGAGTAAGGACAGAGAACTGTACAACACACAGCCCTGCAGTGTAAGGACACAGAACTGTACAACATGCAACCCTTCAATGTAAGTACACAGACCGGTACAACACACAGCCCTGCAGTGTAAGGACACAGACCTGCACAACACACAGCCCTGCTGTTTAAGGACACAGAACTCTACAACATTTAGCACTGCAGTGTAAGGACAACGATCTGTACAATACCCAGCCCTGCAGAGTAAGGACACAGATCTGTACAACATCCAGCACTGCAGGGGAAGGTCACAGACGTGTACAAATCACAGCCCTGCAGTGTAAGCTCACAGAGCGGTACAACATCCAGCACTGCAGTGTAAGGGCACAGGCCGGTACAACAACCAACCCTGCTGTGTAAGGACACAGAACTGTACAACACACAGCCCTGCAGTGTAAGGACACAGACCGGTACAACATCCAGCCCTGCAGTGTAAGGGAACAGAACTGTACAAAATCCAGCCCTGCAGTGCAAGGACACAGAACTGTCCAAAGTCCAGTACTGCAGTGTAATGACACAGACCTGCAAAACACAGCCTTTCAGTGTAAGGACACAGTCCTGTACAACACCCAGCCCTGCAGTGTAAGAACACAGACCTGTACAACACACAGCCCTGCAGTGTAAGGACACAGACCTGTACAACATCCAGCCCTGCAGTGGAAGGACACACCCCTGTACAACATCCAGCCCTGCAGTTTAAGGACACAGACCTGTACAACACACAGCCCTACAATGTAAGGACACAGAACTGTACAACATTCAGCCCTGCAGAGTAAGGACACAGACATGTACAACACCGAGCCCTGCAGTGTAAGGACACAGAACTGTACAACACGCAGCCCTTCTGTGTAAGTACACAGACCGGTACATCACACAGCCCTGAAGTTTAAGGACACAGATTTGTACAACATCCAGCCCTGCAGTGTAAGGACGCAGACCTGTACAACACACAGCCCTGCTGTGGAAGGACACATACCTGTACAATACGCAACCCTGCGATGTAAGGACAAAGACCTGTACATCACGCCGACATGCAGTGTAAGGACACAGAACTGTACAACACGCAGCCCTTCAGTGTAAGTACACAGATCGGTACAACACACAGCCCTGCAGTGTAAGGACACAGAACTGCACAACACACAGCCCTGCAGTTTAAGGACACACACCTGTACAACATTCAGCACTGCAGTGTAAGGACACAGACATTTACAACACACAGCCCTGCAGTGTAAGGACAACGATCCGTACAATACCCAGCCCTGCAGAGTAAGGACACAGATCTGTACAACATCCAGCCCTGCAGTGTAAGGTCACAGACGTGTACAAATCACAGCCCTGCAGTGTAATCTCACAGACCGGTACAACATCCAACCCTGCAGTGTAAGGACACATAATTGTTCAACACACAGCCCTGCAGTGCAAGGACACAGACCGGTACAACATCCAGCCCTGCAGTGTAAGGACACAGACCTGTACAACACACAGCCCTGCAATGTACGGACACAGACCGGTACAAAATCCAGTCCTGCAGTGCAAGGACAAAGACCTGTACAACACAAAGCTCTGCAGTGTAAGGACACAGAACTGTAAAACATCCATCACTGCAGTGCAAGGACACAGACCGGAACAACACACAGCCCTGCAGTGCAAGGACACAGGCCGGTAAAACAGGCAGCCCTGCAGTGTGAGGTCACAGACCTGTACTACACACAGTGCTGCAGTGAAAGGACACAGACCTGCATAGCACGCAGCCCTGCAGTGTAAGGACACAGACCCGTACAACATCCAGCCCTGCAGTGTAAGAACACATACCTTTACAATACACAGCCCTGCAGTGTAAGGACACAGACCTGTACAACATCCAGCCCTGCAGTGTAAGGACACAGACCGGTACAACATCCAGCCCTGCAGTGTAAGAACACAGAGCAGTACAACTTTCAGCCCTGCAGTGTAAGGACACACACCTGTACAACATCCAGCCCTGCAGTTTAAGGACACAGACCTGTACAACACACAGCCCTGCAGTGTAAGAACACAGACCTTTACAACACACATCCCTACAATGTAAGGACACAGAACTGTACAACATTCAGCCCTGCAGAGTAAGGACACAGTCCTGTACATCACCCAGCCCTGCAGTGTAAGGACACAGACCTGTACAAAATCCAGCCCTGCAGTGTAAGGACACAGGCCGGTACATCACACAACCCTGCAGTTTAAGGACACAGATATGTACAAGATCCAGCCCTGCAGTGTAAGGACACAGACCTGTACAACACCCAGCCCTGCAGAGTAAGGACACAGACCGGCTCAACTCGCGGCCCTGCAGTGTAAGGACACAGACCAGTACAACACGCAGACCTGCATTGAAAGGACACATACCTCTACAACATCCAGCCCTGCAGTGTAAAGGACACAGAACTGTACCAAACGCAGGCCTGCAGTGTAAGGACACAGACCGGGAAACACGCAGCCCTGCAATGTAAGGACACATACTGTATAACATCCAGCCCTGCAGTGAAAGGACGCAGACCTGTACAACACACAGCCCTGCACTGGAAGGACACAGACCTGTACAACACACAGCCCTGCAGTGTAAAGACACAGACCTGTACAACACACAGCCCTGCAGTTTAAGGACACAGACCTGTACAACCTTCAGCACCGCAGTGTAAGGACACAGACCTTTACAACACACAGCCCTGCAGTGTAAGGACACCGATCTGTACAGTACCCAGCCCTGCAGAGTAAGGACACAGATCTGTACAACATCCAGCCCTGCAGGGTAAGGTCACAGACGTGTACAAATCACAGCCCTGCAGTGTAAGCTCACAGACCCGTACAACATCCAGCCCTGCAGTGTAAGGACACAGACCGGTACAACACGCAGGCCTGCAGTGTAAGTGCACAGACCGGTACAACATCCAACCCTGCAGTGTAAGAACACAGAACTGTACAACACACAGCCCTGCAGTTTAAGGACACAGACCTGTACAACATCCAGACGTGCATTGTAAGGGAACAGAACTGTACAACATCCAGCCCTGCAGTGTAAGGACACAGAACTGTACAATCTCCAGTACTGCAGTGTAATGACGCAGACCTGTACATCACCCAGTCCTGCAGTGTAAGGACACAAACCTGTAAAACACAGCCCTTCAGTGTAAAGACACAGTCCTGTACAACACCCAGCCCTGCAGTGTAAGAACACAGACCTGTACAACACACAGCTCTGCAGTGTAAGGAAAAAGACATGTACAACACGCAGCCCTGCAGTGTAAGGACACAGAACTGTGCAACACACAGACCTGCAGTGTAAGGACACAGTCCTGTTCAACATCCATCCCTACAGTGTAAGGACTCAGACCTGTGCAAAACAAAACCCTGCAGTTTAAGGACACAGACCTATACAACATCCAGCCATGCAGTGGAAGGGCACAGGCCTGTACTTCACACAGCCCTGCATTGTAAGGACACAGACCTGTACAACACGCAGCCCTGCAGTGTAAGGACACAGACCTGTAAAACACGCAGCACTGCAGTGTAAGGACACAAAACTGTACAACATCCAGAACTGCAGTGTTAGGACACAGACAGGTACAACACAACCCTGCAGTTTAAGCACACAGACTGGTACAAAACGCAGCCCTGCAGTGTAAGGACACAGACCTGTACAACACGCAGCCCTGCAGTGTAAGGACACTGACCCAAACAACATCCAGCCCTGCTGTATAGGTACAAAGACCAGTACAATACACAGCCCTGCTGTGTAAGGACACAGACCTGTACAACATCCAGCCCTGCGGTGTAAGGACACAGACCGGTAGAATATCCAGCCCTGCAGTGTAAGGACACAGACCTGTACAACATCCATCCCTGCAGGGTAAGGACACAGACTGGTACAACACGGAGCCATGCAGGGTAAGGGCACAGGCCGGTACAACATCCAGCCCCGCAGTGTAAGCACACAGAACTGTAAAAAACGCAGCCCTGCAGTGTAAGGACACAAATCGGTACAACACATAGCCATGCAGTGTAAGGGCACAGACATGTGCAACATCCCGCCCTGCAGTGTAAGGACACAGATCTGTACAACACACGGCCCTGCAGTATAAGGACACAGACCTGTACAACACGCAGCCCTGCAGCGTAAGGACTGAGACCTGTACAACAGGCAGCCCTGCAATGTAAGGACACAGACCTACACAACACACAGCCCTGCAGTATAAGGTCACAGACCTGTACAACATGCAGCCCTGCAGTGTAAGGACACAGAACTGTAAAACACACAGCCCTGCAGTGTAAGTACACGAACCTGTACAACACACAGACCTGCAGTGTAAGGACACAGACCAGTACAACATTCAGGCCTGCAGCGTAAGGACATAGTCCTGTACAACACACAGCCCTGCAGTGTACGGACACCGACCTGTACAACACACAGCCACTGCAGTTTAAGGACACAGATCTGTACAACACGCAGCCCTGCAGTATAACGACTGAGACCTGTACAACAGGCAGCCCTGCAGTGTAAGGCACAGACCAGTACAACACACGGCCCTGCAGTGTAAGGACACAGACCTGAACAACACACAGCCCTGCAGTGTAAGAGCACAGACCTGTAGAACACACAGACCTGCAGTGTAAGGACACAGACCAGTACAACATTCAGCCCTGCAGTGGAAGGACATAGAACTGTACAACACACTGCCCTGCAGTGTACGGACACCGACCTGTACAACACACAGCCCAGCAGTGTAAGGACAGAGACCTGTACAACATACAGCCCTGCAGTGTAAGGACACAGACAAGTACAACATCCAGCCATGCAGTGTAAGGCAACAGACCTGTACAACACAAAGCCCTGCATTATGAGGACACTCACCCGTACAACACGCAGCCCTGCAGTTTAATGACACAGACTGGTACAACACACGGCCCTGCAGTGTACGGACACAGACCTGTACAACACCCAGCCCTGCAGTGTAATGGCACAGACCTGAACAACACACATCCCTGCAGTGTAAGGACACAGACCTGTACAACACACATCCCTACAGAGTAAGGTCACAGACGTGTAAAGCACACAGAACTGCATTGTAAGGACACAGACCTGTACAACACACAGCCCCGCAGTGTAAGGTCACAGACCTGTACAACACACAGCCCTGCAGTGTAAGGACACAGACCTGTACAACATCCAGCCGTGCAGTGTAAGAGCACAGACGTGTACAACACAAAGCCCTGCAGTGTAAGCACACAGACCGTTACAGCACACAACCCTGAAGTTTAAGGGCACAGACTTGTTCAACATCCAGCCCGGCAGTGTAAGGACACAGACCTGTACGTAACATGGCCCTGCAGTGTAAGGACACAGATCTATACAACAGCCAGTCATGCAGTGTAAGACAAAGACCTGGACAACACGCAGCCCTGCAGTGTAAGGACACAGACCTGTACAACACGCGGCCCTGCAGTGTAAGGACACACACCTGTACAACAAGCAGCCCTGCAGTGTAAGGGCACAGACCTGTACAACACACAGCCCTGCAGTGTAAGGACACAGACCTGTACAACACGCGGCCCTGCAGTGTAAGGACACAGACCTGTACAACATGCGGCCCTGCAGTGTAAGGACACAGACCTGTACAACACACAGCCCTGCAGTGTAAGGGCACAGACCTGGAGAACACAGAGACCTGCAGTGTAACGACACAGACCTGCACAACACACAGCCCTGCACTGTAAGGTCAAAGACGTGTACAACATACAGCCCTGCATTGTAAGGACACAGACCTGTACAACACAAAGCCCTGCATTGTAAGCACACAGACCGTTGCAGCACACAAACCTAAAGTTTAAGGGCACAGACCTGTACAACATCCTGCCCTGCAGTGTAAGGACACAGACATGTACAACATCCAGCCCGGCAGTGTAAGGACACAGACCTGTACGTAACACAGCCCTGCAGTGTAAGGGCACAGATCTATACAACATCCAGCCATGCAGTGTAAGGGCACAGACCCATACAACATCAAGCCCTGCAGTGTAAGAGAAAGGCCTGTACAACACCCAGCCCTGTAGTGTAAGGTCACATACCTGTACAACAAGCAGCCCTGCAGTGTAAGGACACAGACCTGTACAACATACAGCCCTGCAGTGTAAGGTCACAGATCTGTACAACGCACAGCCCGGAAGTGTAAGTTCACAGACCTGTACAACACACAGACCTGCAGTTTGAGGACACAGACCTGTAAAACACACAGCCCTGTAGTGTAGGGGCACAGACCTGTACAACACCCAGCCCTGCAGTGTAAGAACACAGGCCTGTACAACATCCATCCCTGCAGGGTAAGGACACTGACCGGTACAACACTGAGCCATGCAGAGTAAGGGCACAGACCGGTACAACATCAAGCCCCGCAGTGTAAGGACACAGACCTGTACAACACAAAGCGCTGCAGTGTAATGGCACAGACCTGTACATCACACATCCCTGCAGTGTAAGGACACAGACATGTACAACACACAGCCCTACAGTGTAAAGTCACAGACCTGTAAAACACACAGTCCTGCAGTGTAACGACACAGACATGTAAAACACACAGCCCTGCAGATGAAGGGCACAGACCTGTACAACACACAGCCCTGCAGTGTAAGAACACATGCCTGTACAACATCCAGCCGCGCAGTGTAAGGACACATACCTGTACAACACACAGCCCTCCAGTAAACGGACACAGATCTTATACAACACGCAGCCCTGCAGTGTAAGGACACAGACCTGTAAAACACACTGCCCTGCAGTGTAAGGACACAGACCTGTACAACACAAAGCCCTGCAGTGTAAGCACACAGACCGTTACAGCACACAACCCTGAAGTTTAAGGGCACAGACCTGTACAACATCCAGCCCTGCAGAGTAAGGACACAGACCTGTACAACATACAGCCCTGCACTGTAAGGGCACAGGCCTGTACAACACACAGCCCGGTCGTGTAAATTCACAGACCGTACAACACACAGCCCTGCAGTGTAAGGACACAGACCTGTAAAACACTCAGCCCTGTAGTGTAAGGGCACAGACCTGTACAACACACAGCCCTGCAGTGTAAATACACAGACCTGTACAACATCCAGTCGTGCAGTGTAAGGACACAGACCTGTACAACACACAGCCCTGCAGTGTAAGGACACAGACCTGTACAACACACAGCCCTCCAGTGTAAGGGCACAGACCTGTACAACACAAAGCCCTGCAGTGTAAATACAGAGACCTGTACAACATCCGGTCGTGCATTGTAAGGACACAGACCTCTACAACACGCAGCCCTGCAGTGTAAGGACACAGACCTGTACAACATACAGCCTTGCAGTGTAAGGACACAGACCTGTACATAACACAGCCCTGCAGTGCAAGGACAAAAGCATGTGCAACACAAAGCTCTGCAGTGTAAGGACACAGAGCTGTAAAACACACAGCCCTGCAGTGTAATGTCACAGACCTGTACAACACACAGCCCTGCAGTGTAAGGATACAGACCTGTACAACACAAAGCCCTGCAGTGTAAGTACACAGTCATGTACAACATCCAGCCCTGCAGTGTAAGGACACAGACCTGTAGATAACACAGCCCTGCAGTTTAAGGGCACAGACCTGTACAACATTCAGCCCTGCAATGTAAGGACACTGATCTGTACAACACACAGCCCTGCAGTTTACGGACACCGGCCTGTACAACATCCAGCGCTGCTGTGTAAGCTCACAGATCTGTACAACTCAAAGCCCTGCAGTGTAAGTTTACAGACCGGTACAACATCCAGCCCTGCAGTGTAAGGACACAGACCGGTACAACACGCAGCCATGCAGTGTAAGGACACAGACCGGTACAACACGCAGCCATGCAGTGTAAAGGCACAGACCGGTACAACACGCGGCCCTGCAATGTAAGGAAACAGACCTCTACAAAATCCAGCCGTGCCGTGTAAGGACACAGACATGTATAACACAATTTTTTTTTTTTTTTTACAATTCAAATCGCTTTATTGGCATGATAAGTTACATCTTATGTTGCCAAAGCATCAAAATACATTTATGGTTGAGCACATAAACGCAGTTCTATTCATACAGTGTATAAACAGGTATATCCCTGAGTGTATAACGCACAGACCTGCAGTGTAAGGACACAGACCTGTACAACACACAACCCTGCAGTGTAAGTACACAGAACTGTACAACACACAGACCTGCAGTGTATGGACACAGAACTGTAGAATATCCAGCCCTGCAGTGTAAGAGCACAGACATGTACATCACACAGCCCTGCAGTGTATATGCGCAGACCTGTACAACATCCAGCCCTGCAGTGTAAGTACACAGACCTGTACAACATCCAGCCCTGCAGTGTAAGGACACTGACCTGTACAACTCACAGCCCTGCAGTGTAAGGATACAGACGTATACAACATCCAGCCATGCAGTGTAAGGGCACAGACCGGTACAACACACAGCCCTGCAGTGTAAGGACATAGAACTGTACAACACACAGCCCTGCTGTGTAAGGCCACAGACCTGTACAATACCCAGCCCTGCAGTGTAAGGACACCGACCTTACAACAAGCAGCCCTGCAGTGTAAGGCCACATACCTGTACAACACAAAGGGAGCAGTCAGAGGCACCGAGGCCCACAGCCGCGAGACCGGAGAAGCAGCGGACCTGCGCGGGAGCAGCCCGAGGCAGGAGAGCTTAAAGGCTTGAGAGGGAGCAGTCAAAGGCCCCGAGGCCCACAGCCCCGAGACCGGAGAAGCAGCGGACCTGCGCGGGAGCAGCCCGAGGCGGGAGAGCTTAAAGGCTAGAAAGGGAGCAGTCAGAGGCACTGAGGCCCACAGCCCCGAGACCGGAGAAGCAGCGGACCTGCGCGGGAGCAGCCCGAGGCGGGAGAGGTACTTAAGGAGCAGTCAGAGGCACCGAGGCATACCAATCCAGGTTCCAGGAGAGAGGTAAAAAGTAATCCAAGTGTGACGTCACCAGGGAGCAGGTAAGTGATTGGTTGGTGGGTATTTCTCTCTTTTCAATACAAGCTTGAATTCTGTGGTGTTAAATTTCTGTGGTGTAGTGGGGACAGTTGGTAAATAAACGCCCTAGAGTATACCTGTAACTGGGGAATTGAATAATTTTTTTAATTAATTAAATGAGTAAGTCATGGCAGGAGAGCTCAGACCCGTGTTCTGCTCCTCTTGCTCCATGTGGGAAGTCAGGGATGCTGCCAGTTTCCCTGACGACCATGTGTGCGGGAAATGCATCCAGCTGCAGCTACTTGTAGACCGCATTGTGGCGCTCGAGCTGCGGGTGGATGAATTTTGGAGCATGTGTGATGCTGAGAGGCTCGTGGATAGCATGCTTAGCGAGTTGTTCACGCCTCAGGGCAGGGCAGCACAGGGGGTGACCATCAGGCGGAGCAACAAAGGCAGGCATGTAGTGCAGGGAACCCCTGAGGACATCCCCCTTTCAAACAACTATACCGCTTTAGATACTGTTGAGGGGGATGATTCACCAGGGGAAGGCAGCAGCATCCAACTTCCTGGCACTGAGGGTGCTCCTGCTGCCCAGGAAGGGGGGAAAAAGAGTGGGAGAGCAATAGTGGTAGGGGATTCTATTGTAAGGGGAACAGATAGGCGTTTCTGTGGCCGTAGACGTGAATCCAGGATGGTTTGTTGCCTCCCTGGTGCAATGGTCAAGGATGTCACTGAGCGGCTGCAGGGCATTCTGGAGGGGGAGGGTGAACAGCCAATGGTCGTGGTCCACATTGGTACCAACGACATAGGTAAAAAGAGGGATGAGGACCTGCAGCAAGAATTTAGGGAGCTAGGTGAAGGATTAAGGAGCAGGACCTCAATGGTTGTAATCTCTGGATTACTCCCGGTGCCACGTGCTAGTGAGTATAGGAATAGGAAGATAGAACAGATGAATGCATGGCTAAAGGGCTGGTGCAGGGGGGAGGGCTTTAGTTTCCTGGATCACTGGGTCTGCTTCTGGAAAAGTGGGACTTGTACAAGTCGGACGGTTTACACCTGAACCAGAGGGGATCCAATATCCTTGCGGGGAGGTTTGCTAGCACTGCTGGGGGGGTTTAAACTAACTTGGCAGGGGGATGGGGTACAGAGTGGAGCTATAGTAGGGGGTGATTTACAGCCAAATACAGGGGGAAAAACAAGTCAGCTGGGCAGGCAGAGCAAATATGTGAAGGCAAAAGAGAATATGGCAGGTCTGGAAGGCATTTATTTTAATGCAAGGAGTCTTGCAAATAAGGTGGATGAACTGAAGTTGTTGTTGAACACATGGGAGTACGATATTGTTGCTATCACGGAGACATGGTTGAGGGAGGGTCAGGACTGGCAGCTCAATATTCCGGGGTACAGAATCTTCAGGCGAGACAGAGGGGGGTGTTAAAGGGGAGGGGGTGTTGCAATATTAATTAAGGAGTAAATTACTGCTGTAAGGAGGGATGATATATTAGCGGGTTCCTCTAATGAGGCCATATGGGTAGAACTTAAAAACAAAAAGGGGGCAAGCACTTTGCTGGGAGTGTACTATAGGCCCCCAAACAGTCAGGGGGAGATAGAGGAACAGATATGTAGGCAAATCTCAGAAAAGTGCGAAAATAATATGGTAATAATAGTGGGGGATTTCAACTTCCCCAATATAAATTGGGATAGTCAGAGTGTGAAAGACTTAGAGGGTGCAGAATTCTTAAAGTGCATCCAGGAGAGCTTTTTGAGCCAACATGTAGAAAGTCCTACAAGAGAGGGGGCGGTACTGGACCTAATTCTAGGGAATGTAGCCGGGCAAGTGGTGGAAGCGTCAGTAGGAGAGCATTTTGGCGACAGTGACCATAATTCGGTGAGATTTAAGGTGGTCATGGAAAAGGACAAAGACGGCCCGGAAGTAAGGGTTCTAAATTGGGGGAAGGCCGATTTTAACATGATAAGGCAGGATCTGGCCAAAGTGGACTGGGAGCAGCTACTTATAGGAAAATCCACATCAAAACAGTGGGAGACATTCAGAAGGGAAATAGAGAGAGTGCAACGCCAACATGTTCCTGTAAAGGTCAAGGGTGGGACCAACAAGCAAAGGGAACCTTGGATGAAAAGGGATATACAATAATGCATTAGGAATAAAAGGGGGGCTTTTGGCAGTTACAAAAGACTAAGACGGAAGAAGCCCTAGAGGAGTATAAAAAGTGCAGGGGCGTACTTAAAAAAGAAATTAGGAGGGCGAGGAGCGGCCATGAAATAACACTGGCGAGCAAAATAAAGGAAAATCCTAAGATGTTTTATAAGTATATTAAGGGCAAGCGGATAACCAGGGAAAGGGTAGGGCCCATTAGGGACCAAAGTGGCAATCTGTGTGTAGAGCCAGATGAGGTAGGCGGGGTTTTAAATGAATTTTTTGCATCTGTGTTCACTATGGAGAAAGACGATGCAGACATAGAAATCGGGCAAGGGGACTGTGACATACTTGAACATATTAGCATCGAGAGGGAGGAGGTGCTAGCGGTTTTAGCAGACCAAAACGTGGATAAATCTCCAGGCCCGGACGAGATGTGTCCCAGGCTGCTGTGGGAGGCAAAGGAGGAGATTGCAGGGGCTCTGACACAAATTTTCAGAACCTCTCTGGCCACAGGGAATGTACCAGAGGACTGGAGAACAGCTAACGTAGTAACATTATTCAAGAAGGGTAGCAGGGATAAACCAGGGAATTACAGGCCAGTGAGCCTAACATCTGTGGTAGGGAAATTATTGGAAAAAATTCTGAGGGACAAAATTAGTCTCCACTTGGAGAGGCAAGGATTAATCGGGGATAGTCAGCATGGCTTTGTCAAGTGTAAATCATGTCTGACAAATCTGATTGAATTTTTTGAGGGGGTGACTAGGGGGGTGGATGAGGGAAATGCTGTGGATGTGGTTTACATGGACTTCAGTAAAGCTTTTGACAAAGTCCCGCATAGGAGACTTGTCAAGAAGGTAAGAGCCCATGGGACCCAGGGTGCCTTGGTGCGTTGGATCCTAAACTGGCTGAGTGGCAGGAGGCAGAGGGTGATGGTCGAAGGTTGCTTTTGTGACTGGAAGCCTCTGTCCAGTGGGGTACCTCAGGGATCGGTGCTGGGTCCCTTGTTGTTTGTGATCTACATAAATGATTTGGATGAGAATGTATAAGGTATGATCAGTAAGTTCGCAGATGACACGAAAATTGGTGCGGTGGTAAATTTCGAGGAGGAAAGCCTCAGGCTACAGGACGATATAAACGGGTTGGTCAGATGGGCGGAAAAGTGGCAAATGGAATTTAACCCTGAAAAGGGCGAGGTGATACATTTTGGACGGACAAATAAGGCAAGGGAATACACAATGAGTGGTAGGACCCTAGGAAGTACAGAGGGTCAGAGGGACCTTGGTGTACATGTACATAGATCCCTGAAGGCAGCGGAACAGGTAGATAAGGTGGTTAAAAAGGCATATGGGATACTTGCCTTCATTAGCCAAGGCATAGAGTATAAGAGCAGGGAGGTTATGATGGAGCTGTACAGAACGCTGGTGAGGCCACAGCTGGAGTATTGTGTGCAGTTCTGGACGCCTCACTATAGGAAGGATGTGATTGCTTTGGAGAGGGTGCAGAGAAGATTCACCAGGATGTTACCTGGGATGTAGCGCCTCAGCTATGAAGAGAGGCTGGACAGGCTGGGGTTGTTTTCCTTGGAGCAAAGAAGGCTGAGGGGGGACCTGATTGAGGTGTACAAAATGATGAGGAGCATAGATAGGGTAGATAAAGAGGAACTTTTCCCCTTAGTAGGGGGGTCTATAACAAGGGGGCATAGATTCAGGGTAAGGGGCAGGAGATTTAGAGGGGATTTGAGGAGCAACTTCTTCACCCAGAGGGTGGTTGGAATGTGGAACTCAATGCCTGAAAGGGTGGTAGAGGCAGGAACCCTCACAACATTCAAGAAGCATTTGGTTGAGCACTTGTAATGCCATTGCATACAAGGCTATGGAGCAAATGCTGGAAAATGGGATTAGACTGGACAGGGATGGATGGGCGGCGCAGACACGATGGGTCAAAGGGCCTCTTTCTGTGCTGTAAAACTCTATGATTCTATGACTCTATGACCTTACAACACGCAGCCCTGCAGTGTAAGGCCACATAACTGTACAACACAGAGCTCTGAATTGTAAAGACACTCACCTGTACAACACGAAGCCCTGCAGTTTAAGGACACAGACTGTTACAACATGCGGCACTGCAGTGTAAGGACACAGACCTGTACAACACACAGCCCTGCAGTGTAAGGATACAGACCTGTACAACACAAAGCCCTGCAGTGTAAGTACACAGTCATGTACAACATCCAGCCCTGCAGTGTAAGGACACAGACCTGTAGATAACACAGCCCTGCAGTTTAAGGGCACAGACCTGTACAACATTCAGCCCTGCAATGTAAGGACACTGATCTGTACAACACACAGCCCTGCAGTTTACGGACACCGGCCTGTACAACATCCAGCGCTGCTGTGTAAGCTCACAGATCTGTACAACTCAAAGCCCTGCAGTGTAAGTTTACAGACCGGTACAACATCCAGCCCTGCAGTGTAAGGACACAGACCGGTACAACACGCAGCCATGCAGTGTAAGGACACAGACCGGTACAACACGCAGCCATGCAGTGTAAAGGCACAGACCGGTACAACACGCGGCCCTGCAATGTAAGGAAACAGACCTCTACAAAATCCAGCCGTGCCGTGTAAGGACACAGACATGTATAACACAATTTTTTTTTTTTTTTTACAATTCAAATCGCTTTATTGGCATGATAAGTTACATCTTATGTTGCCAAAGCATCAAAATACATTTATGGTTGAGCACATAAACGCAGTTCTATTCATACAGTGTATAAACAGGTATATCCCTGAGTGTATAACGCACAGACCTGCAGTGTAAGGACACAGACCTGTACAACACACAACCCTGCAGTGTAAGTACACAGAACTGTACAACACACAGACCTGCAGTGTATGGACACAGAACTGTAGAATATCCAGCCCTGCAGTGTAAGAGCACAGACATGTACATCACACAGCCCTGCAGTGTATATGCGCAGACCTGTACAACATCCAGCCCTGCAGTGTAAGTACACAGACCTGTACAACATCCAGCCCTGCAGTGTAAGGACACTGACCTGTACAACTCACAGCCCTGCAGTGTAAGGATACAGACGTATACAACATCCAGCCATGCAGTGTAAGGGCACAGACCGGTACAACACACAGCCCTGCAGTGTAAGGACATAGAACTGTACAACACACAGCCCTGCTGTGTAAGGCCACAGACCTGTACAATACCCAGCCCTGCAGTGTAAGGACACCGACCTTACAACAAGCAGCCCTGCAGTGTAAGGCCACATACCTGTACAACACAAAGGGAGCAGTCAGAGGCACCGAGGCCCACAGCCGCGAGACCGGAGAAGCAGCGGACCTGCGCGGGAGCAGCCCGAGGCAGGAGAGCTTAAAGGCTTGAGAGGGAGCAGTCAAAGGCCCCGAGGCCCACAGCCCCGAGACCGGAGAAGCAGCGGACCTGCGCGGGAGCAGCCCGAGGCGGGAGAGCTTAAAGGCTAGAAAGGGAGCAGTCAGAGGCACTGAGGCCCACAGCCCCGAGACCGGAGAAGCAGCGGACCTGCGCGGGAGCAGCCCGAGGCGGGAGAGGTACTTAAGGAGCAGTCAGAGGCACCGAGGCATACCAATCCAGGTTCCAGGAGAGAGGTAAAAAGTAATCCAAGTGTGACGTCACCAGGGAGCAGGTAAGTGATTGGTTGGTGGGTATTTCTCTCTTTTCAATACAAGCTTGAATTCTGTGGTGTTAAATTTCTGTGGTGTAGTGGGGACAGTTGGTAAATAAACGCCCTAGAGTATACCTGTAACTGGGGAATTGAATAATTTTTTTAATTAATTAAATGAGTAAGTCATGGCAGGAGAGCTCAGACCCGTGTTCTGCTCCTCTTGCTCCATGTGGGAAGTCAGGGATGCTGCCAGTTTCCCTGACGACCATGTGTGCGGGAAATGCATCCAGCTGCAGCTACTTGTAGACCGCATTGTGGCGCTCGAGCTGCGGGTGGATGAATTTTGGAGCATGTGTGATGCTGAGAGGCTCGTGGATAGCATGCTTAGCGAGTTGTTCACGCCTCAGGGCAGGGCAGCACAGGGGGTGACCATCAGGCGGAGCAACAAAGGCAGGCATGTAGTGCAGGGAACCCCTGAGGACATCCCCCTTTCAAACAACTATACCGCTTTAGATACTGTTGAGGGGGATGATTCACCAGGGGAAGGCAGCAGCATCCAACTTCCTGGCACTGAGGGTGCTCCTGCTGCCCAGGAAGGGGGGAAAAAGAGTGGGAGAGCAATAGTGGTAGGGGATTCTATTGTAAGGGGAACAGATAGGCGTTTCTGTGGCCGTAGACGTGAATCCAGGATGGTTTGTTGCCTCCCTGGTGCAATGGTCAAGGATGTCACTGAGCGGCTGCAGGGCATTCTGGAGGGGGAGGGTGAACAGCCAATGGTCGTGGTCCACATTGGTACCAACGACATAGGTAAAAAGAGGGATGAGGACCTGCAGCAAGAATTTAGGGAGCTAGGTGAAGGATTAAGGAGCAGGACCTCAATGGTTGTAATCTCTGGATTACTCCCGGTGCCACGTGCTAGTGAGTATAGGAATAGGAAGATAGAACAGATGAATGCATGGCTAAAGGGCTGGTGCAGGGGGGAGGGCTTTAGTTTCCTGGATCACTGGGTCTGCTTCTGGAAAAGTGGGACTTGTACAAGTCGGACGGTTTACACCTGAACCAGAGGGGATCCAATATCCTTGCGGGGAGGTTTGCTAGCACTGCTGGGGGGGTTTAAACTAACTTGGCAGGGGGATGGGGTACAGAGTGGAGCTATAGTAGGGGGTGATTTACAGCCAAATACAGGGGGAAAAACAAGTCAGCTGGGCAGGCAGAGCAAATATGTGAAGGCAAAAGAGAATATGGCAGGTCTGGAAGGCATTTATTTTAATGCAAGGAGTCTTGCAAATAAGGTGGATGAACTGAAGTTGTTGTTGAACACATGGGAGTACGATATTGTTGCTATCACGGAGACATGGTTGAGGGAGGGTCAGGACTGGCAGCTCAATATTCCGGGGTACAGAATCTTCAGGCGAGACAGAGGGGGGTGTTAAAGGGGAGGGGGTGTTGCAATATTAATTAAGGAGTAAATTACTGCTGTAAGGAGGGATGATATATTAGCGGGTTCCTCTAATGAGGCCATATGGGTAGAACTTAAAAACAAAAAGGGGGCAAGCACTTTGCTGGGAGTGTACTATAGGCCCCCAAACAGTCAGGGGGAGATAGAGGAACAGATATGTAGGCAAATCTCAGAAAAGTGCGAAAATAATATGGTAATAATAGTGGGGGATTTCAACTTCCCCAATATAAATTGGGATAGTCAGAGTGTGAAAGACTTAGAGGGTGCAGAATTCTTAAAGTGCATCCAGGAGAGCTTTTTGAGCCAACATGTAGAAAGTCCTACAAGAGAGGGGGCGGTACTGGACCTAATTCTAGGGAATGTAGCCGGGCAAGTGGTGGAAGCGTCAGTAGGAGAGCATTTTGGCGACAGTGACCATAATTCGGTGAGATTTAAGGTGGTCATGGAAAAGGACAAAGACGGCCCGGAAGTAAGGGTTCTAAATTGGGGGAAGGCCGATTTTAACATGATAAGGCAGGATCTGGCCAAAGTGGACTGGGAGCAGCTACTTATAGGAAAATCCACATCAAAACAGTGGGAGACATTCAGAAGGGAAATAGAGAGAGTGCAACGCCAACATGTTCCTGTAAAGGTCAAGGGTGGGACCAACAAGCAAAGGGAACCTTGGATGAAAAGGGATATACAATAATGCATTAGGAATAAAAGGGGGGCTTTTGGCAGTTACAAAAGACTAAGACGGAAGAAGCCCTAGAGGAGTATAAAAAGTGCAGGGGCGTACTTAAAAAAGAAATTAGGAGGGCGAGGAGCGGCCATGAAATAACACTGGCGAGCAAAATAAAGGAAAATCCTAAGATGTTTTATAAGTATATTAAGGGCAAGCGGATAACCAGGGAAAGGGTAGGGCCCATTAGGGACCAAAGTGGCAATCTGTGTGTAGAGCCAGATGAGGTAGGCGGGGTTTTAAATGAATTTTTTGCATCTGTGTTCACTATGGAGAAAGACGATGCAGACATAGAAATCGGGCAAGGGGACTGTGACATACTTGAACATATTAGCATCGAGAGGGAGGAGGTGCTAGCGGTTTTAGCAGACCAAAACGTGGATAAATCTCCAGGCCCGGACGAGATGTGTCCCAGGCTGCTGTGGGAGGCAAAGGAGGAGATTGCAGGGGCTCTGACACAAATTTTCAGAACCTCTCTGGCCACAGGGAATGTACCAGAGGACTGGAGAACAGCTAACGTAGTAACATTATTCAAGAAGGGTAGCAGGGATAAACCAGGGAATTACAGGCCAGTGAGCCTAACATCTGTGGTAGGGAAATTATTGGAAAAAATTCTGAGGGACAAAATTAGTCTCCACTTGGAGAGGCAAGGATTAATCGGGGATAGTCAGCATGGCTTTGTCAAGTGTAAATCATGTCTGACAAATCTGATTGAATTTTTTGAGGGGGTGACTAGGGGGGTGGATGAGGGAAATGCTGTGGATGTGGTTTACATGGACTTCAGTAAAGCTTTTGACAAAGTCCCGCATAGGAGACTTGTCAAGAAGGTAAGAGCCCATGGGACCCAGGGTGCCTTGGTGCGTTGGATCCTAAACTGGCTGAGTGGCAGGAGGCAGAGGGTGATGGTCGAAGGTTGCTTTTGTGACTGGAAGCCTCTGTCCAGTGGGGTACCTCAGGGATCGGTGCTGGGTCCCTTGTTGTTTGTGATCTACATAAATGATTTGGATGAGAATGTATAAGGTATGATCAGTAAGTTCGCAGATGACACGAAAATTGGTGCGGTGGTAAATTTCGAGGAGGAAAGCCTCAGGCTACAGGACGATATAAACGGGTTGGTCAGATGGGCGGAAAAGTGGCAAATGGAATTTAACCCTGAAAAGGGCGAGGTGATACATTTTGGACGGACAAATAAGGCAAGGGAATACACAATGAGTGGTAGGACCCTAGGAAGTACAGAGGGTCAGAGGGACCTTGGTGTACATGTACATAGATCCCTGAAGGCAGCGGAACAGGTAGATAAGGTGGTTAAAAAGGCATATGGGATACTTGCCTTCATTAGCCAAGGCATAGAGTATAAGAGCAGGGAGGTTATGATGGAGCTGTACAGAACGCTGGTGAGGCCACAGCTGGAGTATTGTGTGCAGTTCTGGACGCCTCACTATAGGAAGGATGTGATTGCTTTGGAGAGGGTGCAGAGAAGATTCACCAGGATGTTACCTGGGATGTAGCGCCTCAGCTATGAAGAGAGGCTGGACAGGCTGGGGTTGTTTTCCTTGGAGCAAAGAAGGCTGAGGGGGGACCTGATTGAGGTGTACAAAATGATGAGGAGCATAGATAGGGTAGATAAAGAGGAACTTTTCCCCTTAGTAGGGGGGTCTATAACAAGGGGGCATAGATTCAGGGTAAGGGGCAGGAGATTTAGAGGGGATTTGAGGAGCAACTTCTTCACCCAGAGGGTGGTTGGAATGTGGAACTCAATGCCTGAAAGGGTGGTAGAGGCAGGAACCCTCACAACATTCAAGAAGCATTTGGTTGAGCACTTGTAATGCCATTGCATACAAGGCTATGGAGCAAATGCTGGAAAATGGGATTAGACTGGACAGGGATGGATGGGCGGCGCAGACACGATGGGTCAAAGGGCCTCTTTCTGTGCTGTAAAACTCTATGATTCTATGACTCTATGACCTTACAACACGCAGCCCTGCAGTGTAAGGCCACATAACTGTACAACACAGAGCTCTGAATTGTAAAGACACTCACCTGTACAACACGAAGCCCTGCAGTTTAAGGACACAGACTGTTACAACATGCGGCACTGCAGTGTAAGGACACAGACCTGTACAACACACAGCCCTGCAGTGTAATGGCACAGACCTGTGCAACACACAGCCCTGCAGTGTAAGGCCACAGACCTGTACAACACACAGCCATGCAGTTTAAGTCACAGATCTGTACAACACACAGCCCGGCAGTGTAAGTTCACAGACCGTGCAACACACAGCTCTGCAGTGTAAGGACACAGACCTGTAAAACACACAGCCCTCCAGTGTAAGGGCACAGACCCGTACAACACACAGCCCTGCAGTGTAAATACACAGACCTGTAGAACATCCAGTCGTGCATTGTAAGGACACAGACCTGTACAAGACACAGCCCTCCAGTGTAAAGGCACAGACCTGTACAACACACAGCTCTGCAGTGCAAATACACAGACCTGCACAACATCCAGTCGTGCATTGTAAGGACACAGACCTGTACAACACACAGCCCTGCAGTGTAAGGCGACAGACCTCTACAACAGGCGGCCATGCAGTGTAAGGACACAGACCGGTACAACACGCGGCCCTGCAGTGTAAGGGCACAGACCAGTACAACACGCGGCCCTGCAGAGTAAGGATACAGACGAGTACAACATACAGCCCTGCAGTGTAAGGACTCAGACCTGTACAACATGCAGCCCTGCAGTGTAGGGACACAGACCTGTAAAACATACAGCCCTGCAGTGTAAGGACACAGACCTGTACAACAAACATACCCCACAGCGTAAGGACAAAAAACTTTACAAAACGCAGCCCTGCAGTGTAAGTAGACAGACAGGTACAACACGCAGCCATGCAGTGTAAGGTCAGACACCAGTACAACACGCGTCCCAGCAGTTTAAGGACACAGACCGGTACAACACACAGCCCTGCAGTGTAAGGAGACAGTCCTGTACAACACGCAGCCCTGCAGTGTAAGGGCACAGACCAGTACAACACACAGCAATGCAGTGTAAGGACACAGACCTGCACAACACACAGCCCTGCAGTTTAAGGACACAGACCTGTAAAATACGCAGCCCTGCAGTGTAATGGCACAGACCATTACATCACACAGCCTTGCAGTGTAAGGAAACAGACCTGTACAAAATCCTGCCATGCCGTGTAAGGACACAGACCTGTACAACACACAGCCCTGCAGTGTAATGGCACAGAACCGTACATCACACAGCCCTGCAGTGTAAGGCCACAGACCTGTACAGCACACAGCCTATCAGTGTAAGGCCACAGACCTGTACGACAGGCGGCCATGAAGTGTAAGGACACAGAACTGTACAGCACGCAGCCCTGCAGTGTAAGGACACAGTCCTGTCCAACAAACAGACCTGCAGTGTAAGGACACAGACCTGTACAACACACAACCCTGCAGTGTAAGGACACAGACCTGTACAACACACAGAGCTGCAATGTAAGTAGACAGATCTGTAGAAAATCCAGCCCTGCAGTGTAAGGGCAGAGGCCGGCACAAGACCCAGCCCTGCAGTGTAAGGTCACAGAACTGAACAACACACAGACCTGCAGTTTATGGCCACAGACCTGTACAATACCAAGCCCTGCAGTGTAAGGACACCGAACTTACAACACGCAGCCCTGCAGTGTAAGGACACAGACCTGTACAACACATAGCCCTGCATTGTAAGGACACTCACCTGTACAACGCGCAGCCCTGCAGTGTAAGGACACAGATCTGTATAACACACAGCCCTGCAGTGTAATGGCACAGACCTGTACAACACAAAGCCCTGCAGTGTAAGGACACAGACCTGTAGAACACACAACACTGTAGTGTATGGACACCGAACTGTACAACACCCTGCCCTGCAGTGTAAGGACACAGACCTGTACATCATTCAGCCCTGCAATGTAAGGACACAGACCTGTACAACACACAGCCCTGCAGTGTACGGACATCGACTTGTACAATATCCAGCCCTGCAGTGTAAGGACACAGACCTGTACATCATTCAGCCCTGCAATGTAAGGACACAGACCTGTATAAATCACAGCCCTGCAGTGTAACTTTACAGACTGGTACAACATCCAGCCGTGCAGTGTAAGGACACAGACCGGTACAACACGCAGCCATGCAGTGTAAGGACACAGACCGGTACAACACGCGGCCCTGCAGTTTAAGGACACAGACCGGTAAAACACAGAGCCCTGCACTTTAAGGACACATACTTGTACAATACGCAGCCCTGCAGTGTAAGGACACAGACCTGTACAACATACAGCCCTGCAGTGTAAGGGCACAGACCAGTACAACACACAGCAATGCAGTGTAAGGACACAGACCTGTACAACACACAGCCCTGCAGTGTAAGGACACAGACCTGTAAAACACACAGCCCTGCAGTGTAATGGCACAGAACCGTACATCACACAGCCCTGCAGTGTAAGGCCACAGACCTGTACAACACACAGCCTATCAGTGTAAGGCCACAGACCTGTACAACAGGCGGCCATGAAGTGTAAGGACACAGACCGGTACCACACGCAGCCCTGCAGTGTAAGGGCACAGACCTGAACAACACATTGCCCCGCAGTGTAAGGACACAGACCTGTACAACACACAACCCTGCAGTTTACGGACACTGACCTGTACAACACAATGTCCTGCAGTGTAAGGAAACAGACCTGTACAACATCCAGCCCTGCAGCGTAAGGACACAGAGCTGTATAACACACAGCACTGCAGTGTACGGACGACGACCTGTACAGCATCCAGCCCTGCAGTGTAAGGTCACAGACCTGTAAAACTCACAGCACTGAAGTTTAAGTTCACAGACCGGTACAACATCCAGCCCTGCAGAGTAAGGACACAGACCAGTACAACATGCAGCCCTGCAGTGTAAGGGCACAGACCGGTACAACACGCGGCCCTGCAGAGTAAGGATACAGACGAGTACAACATACAGCCCTGCAGTGTAAGGACTCAGACCTGTACAACATGCAGCCCTGCAGTGTAAGGACACAGACCTGTACAACACACAGCCCTGCAGTGTAAGGGCACAGACCTGTACATCACACAGCGCTGCAGTGTAAGGAAACAGACCTGTACAAAATCCAGCCGTGCCGTGCAAGGACACAGACATATACAGCATACAGCCCTCCATTGTAAGGACACAGAACTGTACAACACGTAGCCCTGCAGTGTAAGTACACAGACCTGTACAACACACAACCCTGCAGTTTAAGGACAGAAACCTGTACAAACCTCAGCCCTGCATTGGAAGGGCACACAAATGTAGAACATCCAGCCCTTCAGTGTAAGTGCACAGACCTGTACAACATCAAGCCCTGCAGTGAAAGGACACAGACCTGTACAACATCCAGCCCTGCAGTGAAAGTACACAGACCTTTACAACTCACAGCCCTGCAATGTAAGGACACAGGCCTATACAACATGCAGCCATGCAGTGTAAGGGCACAGAGCGGTACAACACACAGCCCTGCAGTGTAAGGACGCAGACCTGTACAACACATAGCCCTGCAGTTTAAGGCCACAGACCTGTACAACAACCAGCCCTGCAGTGTAAGGATACAGACCTGTACAACACGCAGCCCTGCAGTGTAAAGACCCAGACGTGTACAACACAAAGCCCTGCATTGAAAGGACAATCACCTGTACAACACGCAGCCTTGCAGTGTAAGGACACAGACCGGTACAACACGCGGCCCTGCAGTGTAAGTACACAGACCACTACAACACACAGCCCTGCAGTGTAATGGCACAGACCTGTACAACATACAGCTCTGTAGTTTAAGGACACAGACCTGTACATCATGCAGCCCTGCAGCGTAAGGACACATACCTGTACAACATGCAGTCCTGCCGTGTAAGGGCACAGATCTGTACAACTCACAGCCCTGCATTGTAAGGACACAGACCTGTACATCATGCAGCCCTGCAGCGTAAGGACACAGATCTGTACATCATGCAGTCCTGCAGTGTAAGGGCACGGATCTGCACAACTCACAGCCCTGCAGTGTAAGGACACAGACCTGTACAACACACAGCCCTGAAGTGTAAGGGCACAGACCCGTACAACATTCAGCCCAGCAGTGTATGGACACAGACCTGTACAACACACAGACCTGCAGTGTATGGACACAGAACTGTAGAACATCCAGCCCTGCAGTGTAAGTACACAGACCTGTACAACATCAAGCCCTGCAGTGTAAGGGCACAGACATGTACATCACACAGCCCTGCAGTGTATATGCGCAGACCTGTACAACATCCAGCCCTGCAGTGTAAGGACACTGACCTGTACAACTCACATCCCTGCAGTGTAAGGACACAGACGTATACAACATCCAGCCATGCAGTGTAAGGGCACAGACCGGTACAACACACAGCCCTGCAGTGTAAGGACATAGAACTTTACAATACACAGCCCTGCAGTGTAAGGCCACAGACCTGTACAATACCCAGCCCTGCAGTGTAAGTACACCGACCTTACAACACGCAGCCCTGCAGTGTAAAGCCACAGACCTGTACAACACACAGCCCTGCAGTGTAAGAGCACAGACCTGTACAGCACACAGCCCTGCAGTGTAAGGATACAGACCGGTATAACATACAGCCCTGCAGTGTAAGGGCACAGACCTGTACAACACATAGCTCCACAGTGTACGGACAAAAAAATGTACAAAATTGACCCTTAGCGTTAGGGGGATTAAATACGTGGGGTTACGTGTTGTTGTAGGGGTTACGGGGATCGGGTGGGATATGTGTCGGTGCAGGCTCGATGGGCCGAAATGGCCTCTATCTGCACTGTGGGGTTTCTGTGAATCTGTGATTCT
Organism: Somniosus microcephalus; assembly: GCF_052327205.1. NCBI lineage: Eukaryota > Metazoa > Chordata > Chondrichthyes > Squaliformes > Somniosidae > Somniosus > Somniosus microcephalus. The sequence continues at coordinate 51,892,305 of NW_028225183.1, forward strand.
GTGAACATCCAGCCCTGCAGTGTAAGGACACAGACCTGTACAACATCCAGCCCTGCAGTTAAAGCGTACAGACCTGTACAACACACAGTGCTGCAGTGTACATGCGCAGAACTGTACAACATCCAGCCCTGCAGTGTAAGGACACAGAACTGTACAACTTCCAGTCCTGCAGTGAAAGGACACAGACCTGTACAACACACAGCCCTGCAGTGTAAGGGCACAGACCTATAAAAATCCAGCCATGCAGTGTAAGGGCACAGACCGGTGCAACACACAGCCCTGCAGTGTACGGCCACAGACCTGTACAACACACAGCCCTGCAGTGTAAGGCACAGACCTGTACAACACACAGCCCATTAGTGTAAGGCCACAGACCTGTACGATAGGCGGCCATGAAGTGTAAGGACACAGACTGGTACAACACGCAGCCCTGCAGTGTAAGTGCACAGACCTGTACAACACACAGCCCTGCAGTGTAAGGACAAAAAAATGTGCAAAACGCAGCCCTGCAGTGTAAGGACACAGACCGGTACTACAACAAGCTGTGCAGTGTAAGGGCACAGACCAGTACAACATCCAGCCCTGCAGTGTAAGGACACAGACCTGTACAACACACAGCCCTGCAGTGTAAGGACACAGACCGATACAGCATGCGGCCCTGCACTGTAAGGACACAGACCTGTACAACACACAACCCTGCAGTGCACGGACACTGACCTGTACAACACAATGTCCTGCAGTGTAAGGAGATAGACCGGTACAACATCCAGCCCTGCAGCGTAAGGACACAGAGCTGTACAACACACAGCCCTGCAGTGTACGGACGACGACCTGCACAACATCCAGCCCTGCAGTGTAAGGTCACAGACCTGTACAACTCACAGCACTGAAGTTTAAGTTCACAGACCGGTACAACATCCAGCCCTGCAGAGTAAGGACACAGACCAGTACAACATGCAGCCCTGCAGTTTAAGGGCACAGGCCGGTACATCACGCGGCCCTGCAGAGTAAGGATACAGACCGGTACAACATACAGCCCTGCAGTGTAAGGACTCAGACCTGTACAACATGCAGCCCTGCAGTGTAAGGACACAGACCTGTACAACATACAGCCCTGCAGTGTAAGGACACAGACCTGTACAACACACAGCCCTGCCGTGTAAAGGCACAGACCTGTACATCACACAGCACTGCAGTGTAAGGAAACAGACCTGTACAAAATCCAGCCGTGCCGTGCAAGGACAAAGACATGTACAACATACAGCCCTCCAGTGTAAGGACACAGAACTGTACAACACGTAGCCCTGCTGTGTAAGATCACATCCCTGTACAACACACAACCCTGCAGTTTAAGGACACAAACCTGTACAAAGCTCAGCCCTGCATTGGAAGGGCACACAAATGTAGAACATCCAGCCCTTCAGTGGAAGTACACAGACCGGTACAACATCAAACCCTGCAGTGAAAGGACACAGACCTGTACAACATCCAGCCCTGCAGTGAACGGACACAGACCTTTACAACTCACAGCCCTGCAATGTAAGGACACAGACCTATACAACTTGTAGCCATGCAGTGTAAGAGCACAGAGCGGTACAACACACAGACCTGCAGTGTAAGGACACAGACCTGTACAACACATAGCCCTGCAGTTTAAGGCCACAGACCTGTACAACACCCAGCCCAGCAGTGTAAGAATACCGACCTGTACAACACGCAGCCCTGCAGTGTAAGGACCCAGACGTGTACAACACAAAGACCTGCATTGAAAGGACACTCACCTGTACAACACGCAGCCTTGCAGTGTAAGGACACAGACCGGTACAACACGCGGCCCTGCAGTGTAAGGACACAGACCTCTACAACACACAGCCCTGCAGTGTAATGGCACAGACCTGTACAACACACAGCCCTGTAGTGCAAGGACACAGACCTGTACATCATGCAGCCCTGCAGCGTAAGGACACAGACCTGTACAACATGCAGTCCTGCAGTGTAAGGGCACGGATCTGTACAACTCACAGCCCTGCAGTGTAAGGACACAGACCTGTACAACACACAGACCTGCAGTGTAAGGACACAGACCTGTGCAACACAGAGCCCTATAGTGTAAGGACACATACCTGTACACCAAGCAGCGCTGCAGTGTAAGGACACAGACTTGCACAACACGCAACACTGCAGTGTAAGGACACAGACCTGTACAACATAAAGCCATGCAGTGTAAAGGTACAGATCTGTAAAACACACAGCCCGGCAGCGTAAGGACACACACCTGTACAACACACAGCCCTGCCGTGTAATGACACAGAGCTGTAAATCACAATGCCCTGCAGTACAAGGACACAGACGTGTACAACATCCAGTCGTGCCATATAAGGACACAGACCTGTACTACACACAGCCCTCCAGTGTAAGGACACAGAACTGTACTACATGCAGCCCTGCAGTGTAAGGACACAGACCTGCACAACACACAGCCCTGCAGTGTACCTTCACAGAGCTGTACAACACACAGACCTGCAGTGTAAGGACACAGACCTGTACAACACACAGCCCTGCAGTGTAAGCTCACAGACAGGTACAACACACAAACCTGCAGTGTAAGGGCACAGACCTGTAGAACATCCAGCCCTGCAGTGTAAGAACACAGATCTGTGCAACATCCAGCCCTGCAGTGTAAGGGCACAGAACTGTATAACACACAGCCCTGCAGTGCATATGTGCAGAGCTGTACAACATCCAGCCCTGCAGTGTAAGGTCACAGATCTGTAGAACATCCAGCCCTGCAGTGTTAGTGCACAGACCTGTACAACACACAGCCCTGCAGTGTATATGCACAGACCTGTAAATCATCCAGCCCTGCAGTGTAAGGACGCAGACCAGTGCAACATCCAGCACTGCATTGTAAGGACACTGACCTGTACGGCACAGAGCCCTGCAGTGTAAGGACACAGACCTATACAACATCCAGCCATGCAGTTTAAGGACACAGACTGGTACTACATCCAGCCGTGCAGTGTAAGGGCACGGTCCTATACAACATCCAGCCCTGCAGGGTAAGGACACACACCGGTACAACACACAGCACTGTAGTTTAAGGACACAGACCTGTACAACACGCTGCCCTGCAGTGTAAGGAGACAGACCTGTACAACACGCAGCCCTGCAGTGTAAGTGCACAGACCTGTACAACACACAGCCCTGCAGTGTAAGGACAAAAAAATGTGCAAAACGCAGCCCTGCAGTGTAAGGACACAGACCTGTACAACACACAGCCCTGCAGTGTAAGGACACAGACCGGTACAGCATGCGGCCCTGCACTGTAAGGACACAGACCTGTACAACACACAACCCTGCAGTGCACGGACACTGACCTGTACAACACGCTGCCCTGCAGTGTAAGGAGACAGACCTGTACAACATGCAGCCCTTCAGTGTAAGGGCCCAGACGTGTACAACACACAGCCCAGCAGTGTAAGGACACAGACCTGTACAACACACATCCCTGCAGTGTAAGGACACAGACCTGTAATACACACAGCCCTGCAGTGTAAGACACAGACCTGTACAACACACAGCGCTGCAGTGTAAGGACACAGACTTGTTCAACACGCAGCCCTGCACTGTAAGGACACAGACCTGTACAACATAAAGCCCTGCAGTGTAAGTGCACCGACCTGTACAGCACAAAGCCCTGCAGTGTAAGGTCACAGGCCTGTACAACAAGCAGCCCTGCAGTGCAAGCTCACAGACCGGTACAACACACAACCTTGCAGTGTACGAACACAGACCTGTACAACATCCAGCCGTGCAGTGTAAGGGCACAGACCGGTGCAACACACAGCCCTGCAGTGTAAGGCCACAGACCTGTAGAACACCCAGCCCTGCAGTGTAAGGACACAGACCTGTACAACACACAGACCTGCAGTGTATGGACACAGAACTGTAGAACATCCAGCCCTGCAGTGTAAGTACACAGACCTGTACAACATCAAGCCCTGCAGTGTAAGGGCACAGACATGTACATCACACAGCCCTGCAGTGTATATGCGCAGACCTGTACAACATCAAGCCCTGCAGTGTAAGGGCACAGACATGTACATCACACAGCCCTGCAGTGTATATGCGCAGACCTGTACAACATCCAGCCCTGCAGTGTAAGGACACTGACCTGTACAACTCACATCCCTGCAGTGTAAGGACACAGACGTATACAACATCCAGCCATGCAGTGTAAGGGCACAGACCGGTACAACACACAGCCCTGCAGTGTAAGGACATAGAACTTTACAATACACAGCCCTGCAGTGTAAGGCCACAGACCTGTACAATACCCAGCCCTGCAGTGTAAGTACACCGACCTTACAACACGCAGCCCTGCAGTGTAAAGCCACAGACCTGTACAACACACAGCCCTGCAGTGTAAGAGCACAGACCTGTACAGCACACAGCCCTGCAGTGTAAGGATACAGACCGGTATAACATACAGCCCTGCAGTGTAAGGGCACAGACCTGTACAACACATAGCTCCACAGTGTACGGACAAAAAAATGTACAAAATTGACCCTTAGCGTTAGGGGGATTAAATACGTGGGGTTACGTGTTGTTGTAGGGGTTACGGGGATCGGGTGGGATATGTGTCGGTGCAGGCTCGATGGGCCGAAATGGCCTCTATCTGCACTGTGGGGTTTCTGTGAATCTGTGATTCTGTGAACATCCAGCCCTGCAGTGTAAGGACACAGACCTGTACAACATCCAGCCCTGCAGTTAAAGCGTACAGACCTGTACAACACACAGTGCTGCAGTGTACATGCGCAGAACTGTACAACATCCAGCCCTGCAGTGTAAGGACACAGAACTGTACAACTTCCAGTCCTGCAGTGAAAGGACACAGACCTGTACATCATTCAGCCCTGCAATGTAAGGACACAGACCTGTACAACACACAGCCCTGCAGTGTACGGACATCGACTTGTACAATATCCAGCCCTGCAGTGTAAGGACACAGACCTGTACATCATTCAGCCCTGCAATGTAAGGACACAGACCTGTATAAATCACAGCCCTGCAGTGTAACTTTACAGACTGGTACAACATCCAGCCGTGCAGTGTAAGGACACAGACCGGTACAACACGCAGCCATGCAGTGTAAGGACACAGACCGGTACAACACGCGGCCCTGCAGTTTAAGGACACAGACCGGTAAAACACAGAGCCCTGCACTTTAAGGACACATACTTGTACAATACGCAGCCCTGCAGTGTAAGGACACAGACCTGTACAACATACAGCCCTGCAGTGTAAGGGCACAGACCAGTACAACACACAGCAATGCAGTGTAAGGACACAGACCTGTACAACACACAGCCCTGCAGTGTAAGGACACAGACCTGTAAAACACACAGCCCTGCAGTGTAATGGCACAGAACCGTACATCACACAGCCCTGCAGTGTAAGGCCACAGACCTGTACAACACACAGCCTATCAGTGTAAGGCCACAGACCTGTACAACAGGCGGCCATGAAGTGTAAGGACACAGACCGGTACCACACGCAGCCCTGCAGTGTAAGGGCACAGACCTGAACAACACATTGCCCCGCAGTGTAAGGACACAGACCTGTACAACACACAACCCTGCAGTTTACGGACACTGACCTGTACAACACAATGTCCTGCAGTGTAAGGAAACAGACCTGTACAACATCCAGCCCTGCAGCGTAAGGACACAGAGCTGTATAACACACAGCACTGCAGTGTACGGACGACGACCTGTACAGCATCCAGCCCTGCAGTGTAAGGTCACAGACCTGTAAAACTCACAGCACTGAAGTTTAAGTTCACAGACCGGTACAACATCCAGCCCTGCAGAGTAAGGACACAGACCAGTACAACATGCAGCCCTGCAGTGTAAGGGCACAGACCGGTACAACACGCGGCCCTGCAGAGTAAGGATACAGACGAGTACAACATACAGCCCTGCAGTGTAAGGACTCAGACCTGTACAACATGCAGCCCTGCAGTGTAAGGACACAGACCTGTACAACACACAGCCCTGCAGTGTAAGGGCACAGACCTGTACATCACACAGCGCTGCAGTGTAAGGAAACAGACCTGTACAAAATCCAGCCGTGCCGTGCAAGGACACAGACATATACAGCATACAGCCCTCCATTGTAAGGACACAGAACTGTACAACACGTAGCCCTGCAGTGTAAGTACACAGACCTGTACAACACACAACCCTGCAGTTTAAGGACAGAAACCTGTACAAACCTCAGCCCTGCATTGGAAGGGCACACAAATGTAGAACATCCAGCCCTTCAGTGTAAGTGCACAGACCTGTACAACATCAAGCCCTGCAGTGAAAGGACACAGACCTGTACAACATCCAGCCCTGCAGTGAAAGTACACAGACCTTTACAACTCACAGCCCTGCAATGTAAGGACACAGGCCTATACAACATGCAGCCATGCAGTGTAAGGGCACAGAGCGGTACAACACACAGCCCTGCAGTGTAAGGACGCAGACCTGTACAACACATAGCCCTGCAGTTTAAGGCCACAGACCTGTACAACAACCAGCCCTGCAGTGTAAGGATACAGACCTGTACAACACGCAGCCCTGCAGTGTAAAGACCCAGACGTGTACAACACAAAGCCCTGCATTGAAAGGACAATCACCTGTACAACACGCAGCCTTGCAGTGTAAGGACACAGACCGGTACAACACGCGGCCCTGCAGTGTAAGTACACAGACCACTACAACACACAGCCCTGCAGTGTAATGGCACAGACCTGTACAACATACAGCTCTGTAGTTTAAGGACACAGACCTGTACATCATGCAGCCCTGCAGCGTAAGGACACATACCTGTACAACATGCAGTCCTGCCGTGTAAGGGCACAGATCTGTACAACTCACAGCCCTGCATTGTAAGGACACAGACCTGTACATCATGCAGCCCTGCAGCGTAAGGACACAGATCTGTACATCATGCAGTCCTGCAGTGTAAGGGCACGGATCTGCACAACTCACAGCCCTGCAGTGTAAGGACACAGACCTGTACAACACACAGCCCTGAAGTGTAAGGGCACAGACCCGTACAACATTCAGCCCAGCAGTGTATGGACACAGACCTGTACAACACACAGACCTGCAGTGTATGGACACAGAACTGTAGAACATCCAGCCCTGCAGTGTAAGTACACAGACCTGTACAACATCAAGCCCTGCAGTGTAAGGGCACAGACATGTACATCACACAGCCCTGCAGTGTATATGCGCAGACCTGTACAACATCCAGCCCTGCAGTGTAAGGACACTGACCTGTACAACTCACATCCCTGCAGTGTAAGGACACAGACGTATACAACATCCAGCCATGCAGTGTAAGGGCACAGACCGGTACAACACACAGCCCTGCAGTGTAAGGACATAGAACTTTACAATACACAGCCCTGCAGTGTAAGGCCACAGACCTGTACAATACCCAGCCCTGCAGTGTAAGTACACCGACCTTACAACACGCAGCCCTGCAGTGTAAAGCCACAGACCTGTACAACACACAGCCCTGCAGTGTAAGAGCACAGACCTGTACAGCACACAGCCCTGCAGTGTAAGGATACAGACCGGTATAACATACAGCCCTGCAGTGTAAGGGCACAGACCTGTACAACACATAGCTCCACAGTGTACGGACAAAAAAATGTACAAAATTGACCCTTAGCGTTAGGGGGATTAAATACGTGGGGTTACGTGTTGTTGTAGGGGTTACGGGGATCGGGTGGGATATGTGTCGGTGCAGGCTCGATGGGCCGAAATGGCCTCTATCTGCACTGTGGGGTTTCTGTGAATCTGTGATTCTGTGAACATCCAGCCCTGCAGTGTAAGGACACAGACCTGTACAACATCCAGCCCTGCAGTTAAAGCGTACAGACCTGTACAACACACAGTGCTGCAGTGTACATGCGCAGAACTGTACAACATCCAGCCCTGCAGTGTAAGGACACAGAACTGTACAACTTCCAGTCCTGCAGTGAAAGGACACAGACCTGTACAACACACAGCCCTGCAGTGTAAGGGCACAGACCTATAAAAATCCAGCCATGCAGTGTAAGGGCACAGACCGGTGCAACACACAGCCCTGCAGTGTACGGCCACAGACCTGTACAACACACAGCCCTGCAGTGTAAGGCACAGACCTGTACAACACACAGCCCATTAGTGTAAGGCCACAGACCTGTACGATAGGCGGCCATGAAGTGTAAGGACACAGACTGGTACAACACGCAGCCCTGCAGTGTAAGTGCACAGACCTGTACAACACACAGCCCTGCAGTGTAAGGACAAAAAAATGTGCAAAACGCAGCCCTGCAGTGTAAGGACACAGACCGGTACTACAACAAGCTGTGCAGTGTAAGGGCACAGACCAGTACAACATCCAGCCCTGCAGTGTAAGGACACAGACCTGTACAACACACAGCCCTGCAGTGTAAGGACACAGACCGATACAGCATGCGGCCCTGCACTGTAAGGACACAGACCTGTACAACACACAACCCTGCAGTGCACGGACACTGACCTGTACAACACAATGTCCTGCAGTGTAAGGAGATAGACCGGTACAACATCCAGCCCTGCAGCGTAAGGACACAGAGCTGTACAACACACAGCCCTGCAGTGTACGGACGACGACCTGCACAACATCCAGCCCTGCAGTGTAAGGTCACAGACCTGTACAACTCACAGCACTGAAGTTTAAGTTCACAGACCGGTACAACATCCAGCCCTGCAGAGTAAGGACACAGACCAGTACAACATGCAGCCCTGCAGTTTAAGGGCACAGGCCGGTACATCACGCGGCCCTGCAGAGTAAGGATACAGACCGGTACAACATACAGCCCTGCAGTGTAAGGACTCAGACCTGTACAACATGCAGCCCTGCAGTGTAAGGACACAGACCTGTACAACATACAGCCCTGCAGTGTAAGGACACAGACCTGTACAACACACAGCCCTGCCGTGTAAAGGCACAGACCTGTACATCACACAGCACTGCAGTGTAAGGAAACAGACCTGTACAAAATCCAGCCGTGCCGTGCAAGGACAAAGACATGTACAACATACAGCCCTCCAGTGTAAGGACACAGAACTGTACAACACGTAGCCCTGCTGTGTAAGATCACATCCCTGTACAACACACAACCCTGCAGTTTAAGGACACAAACCTGTACAAAGCTCAGCCCTGCATTGGAAGGGCACACAAATGTAGAACATCCAGCCCTTCAGTGGAAGTACACAGACCGGTACAACATCAAACCCTGCAGTGAAAGGACACAGACCTGTACAACATCCAGCCCTGCAGTGAACGGACACAGACCTTTACAACTCACAGCCCTGCAATGTAAGGACACAGACCTATACAACTTGTAGCCATGCAGTGTAAGAGCACAGAGCGGTACAACACACAGACCTGCAGTGTAAGGACACAGACCTGTACAACACATAGCCCTGCAGTTTAAGGCCACAGACCTGTACAACACCCAGCCCAGCAGTGTAAGAATACCGACCTGTACAACACGCAGCCCTGCAGTGTAAGGACCCAGACGTGTACAACACAAAGACCTGCATTGAAAGGACACTCACCTGTACAACACGCAGCCTTGCAGTGTAAGGACACAGACCGGTACAACACGCGGCCCTGCAGTGTAAGGACACAGACCTCTACAACACACAGCCCTGCAGTGTAATGGCACAGACCTGTACAACACACAGCCCTGTAGTGCAAGGACACAGACCTGTACATCATGCAGCCCTGCAGCGTAAGGACACAGACCTGTACAACATGCAGTCCTGCAGTGTAAGGGCACGGATCTGTACAACTCACAGCCCTGCAGTGTAAGGACACAGACCTGTACAACACACAGACCTGCAGTGTAAGGACACAGACCTGTGCAACACAGAGCCCTATAGTGTAAGGACACATACCTGTACACCAAGCAGCGCTGCAGTGTAAGGACACAGACTTGCACAACACGCAACACTGCAGTGTAAGGACACAGACCTGTACAACATAAAGCCATGCAGTGTAAAGGTACAGATCTGTAAAACACACAGCCCGGCAGCGTAAGGACACACACCTGTACAACACACAGCCCTGCCGTGTAATGACACAGAGCTGTAAATCACAATGCCCTGCAGTACAAGGACACAGACGTGTACAACATCCAGTCGTGCCATATAAGGACACAGACCTGTACTACACACAGCCCTCCAGTGTAAGGACACAGAACTGTACTACATGCAGCCCTGCAGTGTAAGGACACAGACCTGCACAACACACAGCCCTGCAGTGTACCTTCACAGAGCTGTACAACACACAGACCTGCAGTGTAAGGACACAGACCTGTACAACACACAGCCCTGCAGTGTAAGCTCACAGACAGGTACAACACACAAACCTGCAGTGTAAGGGCACAGACCTGTAGAACATCCAGCCCTGCAGTGTAAGAACACAGATCTGTGCAACATCCAGCCCTGCAGTGTAAGGGCACAGAACTGTATAACACACAGCCCTGCAGTGCATATGTGCAGAGCTGTACAACATCCAGCCCTGCAGTGTAAGGTCACAGATCTGTAGAACATCCAGCCCTGCAGTGTTAGTGCACAGACCTGTACAACACACAGCCCTGCAGTGTATATGCACAGACCTGTAAATCATCCAGCCCTGCAGTGTAAGGACGCAGACCAGTGCAACATCCAGCACTGCATTGTAAGGACACTGACCTGTACGGCACAGAGCCCTGCAGTGTAAGGACACAGACCTATACAACATCCAGCCATGCAGTTTAAGGACACAGACTGGTACTACATCCAGCCGTGCAGTGTAAGGGCACGGTCCTATACAACATCCAGCCCTGCAGGGTAAGGACACACACCGGTACAACACACAGCACTGTAGTTTAAGGACACAGACCTGTACAACACGCTGCCCTGCAGTGTAAGGAGACAGACCTGTACAACACGCAGCCCTGCAGTGTAAGTGCACAGACCTGTACAACACACAGCCCTGCAGTGTAAGGACAAAAAAATGTGCAAAACGCAGCCCTGCAGTGTAAGGACACAGACCTGTACAACACACAGCCCTGCAGTGTAAGGACACAGACCGGTACAGCATGCGGCCCTGCACTGTAAGGACACAGACCTGTACAACACACAACCCTGCAGTGCACGGACACTGACCTGTACAACACGCTGCCCTGCAGTGTAAGGAGACAGACCTGTACAACATGCAGCCCTTCAGTGTAAGGGCCCAGACGTGTACAACACACAGCCCAGCAGTGTAAGGACACAGACCTGTACAACACACATCCCTGCAGTGTAAGGACACAGACCTGTAATACACACAGCCCTGCAGTGTAAGACACAGACCTGTACAACACACAGCGCTGCAGTGTAAGGACACAGACTTGTTCAACACGCAGCCCTGCACTGTAAGGACACAGACCTGTACAACATAAAGCCCTGCAGTGTAAGTGCACCGACCTGTACAGCACAAAGCCCTGCAGTGTAAGGTCACAGGCCTGTACAACAAGCAGCCCTGCAGTGCAAGCTCACAGACCGGTACAACACACAACCTTGCAGTGTACGAACACAGACCTGTACAACATCCAGCCGTGCAGTGTAAGGGCACAGACCGGTGCAACACACAGCCCTGCAGTGTAAGGCCACAGACCTGTAGAACACCCAGCCCTGCAGTGTAAGGACACAGACCTGTACAACACACAGACCTGCAGTGTATGGACACAGAACTGTAGAACATCCAGCCCTGCAGTGTAAGTACACAGACCTGTACAACATCAAGCCCTGCAGTGTAAGGGCACAGACATGTACATCACACAGCCCTGCAGTGTATATGCGCAGACCTGTACAACATCAAGCCCTGCAGTGTAAGGGCACAGACATGTACATCACACAGCCCTGCAGTGTATATGCGCAGACCTGTACAACATCCAGCCCTGCAGTGTAAGGACACTGACCTGTACAACTCACATCCCTGCAGTGTAAGGACACAGACGTATACAACATCCAGCCATGCAGTGTAAGGGCACAGACCGGTACAACACACAGCCCTGCAGTGTAAGGACATAGAACTTTACAATACACAGCCCTGCAGTGTAAGGCCACAGACCTGTACAATACCCAGCCCTGCAGTGTAAGTACACCGACCTTACAACACGCAGCCCTGCAGTGTAAAGCCACAGACCTGTACAACACACAGCCCTGCAGTGTAAGAGCACAGACCTGTACAGCACACAGCCCTGCAGTGTAAGGATACAGACCGGTATAACATACAGCCCTGCAGTGTAAGGGCACAGACCTGTACAACACATAGCTCCACAGTGTACGGACAAAAAAATGTACAAAATTGACCCTTAGCGTTAGGGGGATTAAATACGTGGGGTTACGTGTTGTTGTAGGGGTTACGGGGATCGGGTGGGATATGTGTCGGTGCAGGCTCGATGGGCCGAAATGGCCTCTATCTGCACTGTGGGGTTTCTGTGAATCTGTGATTCTGTGAACATCCAGCCCTGCAGTGTAAGGACACAGACCTGTACAACATCCAGCCCTGCAGTTAAAGCGTACAGACCTGTACAACACACAGTGCTGCAGTGTACATGCGCAGAACTGTACAACATCCAGCCCTGCAGTGTAAGGACACAGAACTGTACAACTTCCAGTCCTGCAGTGAAAGGACACAGACCTGTACAACACACAGCCCTGCAGTGTAAGGGCACAGACCTATAAAAATCCAGCCATGCAGTGTAAGGGCACAGACCGGTGCAACACACAGCCCTGCAGTGTACGGCCACAGACCTGTACAACACACAGCCCTGCAGTGTAAGGCACAGACCTGTACAACACACAGCCCATTAGTGTAAGGCCACAGACCTGTACGATAGGCGGCCATGAAGTGTAAGGACACAGACTGGTACAACACGCAGCCCTGCAGTGTAAGTGCACAGACCTGTACAACACACAGCCCTGCAGTGTAAGGACAAAAAAATGTGCAAAACGCAGCCCTGCAGTGTAAGGACACAGACCGGTACTACAACAAGCTGTGCAGTGTAAGGGCACAGACCAGTACAACATCCAGCCCTGCAGTGTAAGGACACAGACCTGTACAACACACAGCCCTGCAGTGTAAGGACACAGACCGATACAGCATGCGGCCCTGCACTGTAAGGACACAGACCTGTACAACACACAACCCTGCAGTGCACGGACACTGACCTGTACAACACAATGTCCTGCAGTGTAAGGAGATAGACCGGTACAACATCCAGCCCTGCAGCGTAAGGACACAGAGCTGTACAACACACAGCCCTGCAGTGTACGGACGACGACCTGCACAACATCCAGCCCTGCAGTGTAAGGTCACAGACCTGTACAACTCACAGCACTGAAGTTTAAGTTCACAGACCGGTACAACATCCAGCCCTGCAGAGTAAGGACACAGACCAGTACAACATGCAGCCCTGCAGTTTAAGGGCACAGGCCGGTACATCACGCGGCCCTGCAGAGTAAGGATACAGACCGGTACAACATACAGCCCTGCAGTGTAAGGACTCAGACCTGTACAACATGCAGCCCTGCAGTGTAAGGACACAGACCTGTACAACATACAGCCCTGCAGTGTAAGGACACAGACCTGTACAACACACAGCCCTGCCGTGTAAAGGCACAGACCTGTACATCACACAGCACTGCAGTGTAAGGAAACAGACCTGTACAAAATCCAGCCGTGCCGTGCAAGGACAAAGACATGTACAACATACAGCCCTCCAGTGTAAGGACACAGAACTGTACAACACGTAGCCCTGCTGTGTAAGATCACATCCCTGTACAACACACAACCCTGCAGTTTAAGGACACAAACCTGTACAAAGCTCAGCCCTGCATTGGAAGGGCACACAAATGTAGAACATCCAGCCCTTCAGTGGAAGTACACAGACCGGTACAACATCAAACCCTGCAGTGAAAGGACACAGACCTGTACAACATCCAGCCCTGCAGTGAACGGACACAGACCTTTACAACTCACAGCCCTGCAATGTAAGGACACAGACCTATACAACTTGTAGCCATGCAGTGTAAGAGCACAGAGCGGTACAACACACAGACCTGCAGTGTAAGGACACAGACCTGTACAACACATAGCCCTGCAGTTTAAGGCCACAGACCTGTACAACACCCAGCCCAGCAGTGTAAGAATACCGACCTGTACAACACGCAGCCCTGCAGTGTAAGGACCCAGACGTGTACAACACAAAGACCTGCATTGAAAGGACACTCACCTGTACAACACGCAGCCTTGCAGTGTAAGGACACAGACCGGTACAACACGCGGCCCTGCAGTGTAAGGACACAGACCTCTACAACACACAGCCCTGCAGTGTAATGGCACAGACCTGTACAACACACAGCCCTGTAGTGCAAGGACACAGACCTGTACATCATGCAGCCCTGCAGCGTAAGGACACAGACCTGTACAACATGCAGTCCTGCAGTGTAAGGGCACGGATCTGTACAACTCACAGCCCTGCAGTGTAAGGACACAGACCTGTACAACACACAGACCTGCAGTGTAAGGACACAGACCTGTGCAACACACAGCCCTATAGTGTAAGGACACATACCTGTACACCAAGCAGCGCTGCAGTGTAAGGACACAGACTTGCACAACACGCAACACTGCAGTGTAAGGACACAGACCTGTACAACATAAAGCCATGCAGTGTAAAGGTACAGATCTGTAAAACACACAGCCCGGCAGCGTAAGGACACACACCTGTACAACACACAGCCCTGCCGTGTAATGACACAGAGCTGTAAATCACAATGCCCTGCAGTACAAGGACACAGACGTGTACAACATCCAGTCGTGCCATATAAGGACACAGACCTGTACTACACACAGCCCTCCAGTGTAAGGACACAGAACTGTACTACATGCAGCCCTGCAGTGTAAGGACACAGACCTGCACAACACACAGCCCTGCAGTGTACCTTCACAGAGCTGTACAACACACAGACCTGCAGTGTAAGGACACAGACCTGTACAACACACAGCCCTGCAGTGTAAGCTCACAGACAGGTACAACACACAAACCTGCAGTGTAAGGGCACAGACCTGTAGAACATCCAGCCCTGCAGTGTAAGAACACAGATCTGTGCAACATCCAGCCCTGCAGTGTAAGGGCACAGAACTGTATAACACACAGCCCTGCAGTGCATATGTGCAGAGCTGTACAACATCCAGCCCTGCAGTGTAAGGTCACAGATCTGTAGAACATCCAGCCCTGCAGTGTTAGTGCACAGACCTGTACAACACACAGCCCTGCAGTGTATATGCACAGACCTGTAAATCATCCAGCCCTGCAGTGTAAGGACGCAGACCAGTGCAACATCCAGCACTGCATTGTAAGGACACTGACCTGTACGGCACAGAGCCCTGCAGTGTAAGGACACAGACCTATACAACATCCAGCCATGCAGTTTAAGGACACAGACTGGTACTACATCCAGCCGTGCAGTGTAAGGGCACGGTCCTATACAACATCCAGCCCTGCAGGGTAAGGACACACACCGGTACAACACACAGCACTGTAGTTTAAGGACACAGACCTGTACAACACGCTGCCCTGCAGTGTAAGGAGACAGACCTGTACAACACGCAGCCCTGCAGTGTAAGTGCACAGACCTGTACAACACACAGCCCTGCAGTGTAAGGACAAAAAAATGTGCAAAACGCAGCCCTGCAGTGTAAGGACACAGACCTGTACAACACACAGCCCTGCAGTGTAAGGACACAGACCGGTACAGCATGCGGCCCTGCACTGTAAGGACACAGACCTGTACAACACACAACCCTGCAGTGCACGGACACTGACCTGTACAACACGCTGCCCTGCAGTGTAAGGAGACAGACCTGTACAACATGCAGCCCTTCAGTGTAAGGGCCCAGACGTGTACAACACACAGCCCAGCAGTGTAAGGACACAGACCTGTACAACACACATCCCTGCAGTGTAAGGACACAGACCTGTAATACACACAGCCCTGCAGTGTAAGACACAGACCTGTACAACACACAGCGCTGCAGTGTAAGGACACAGACTTGTTCAACACGCAGCCCTGCACTGTAAGGACACAGACCTGTACAACATAAAGCCCTGCAGTGTAAGTGCACCGACCTGTACAGCACAAAGCCCTGCAGTGTAAGGTCACAGGCCTGTACAACAAGCAGCCCTGCAGTGCAAGCTCACAGACCGGTACAACACACAACCTTGCAGTGTACGAACACAGACCTGTACAACATCCAGCCGTGCAGTGTAAGGGCACAGACCGGTGCAACACACAGCCCTGCAGTGTAAGGCCACAGACCTGTAGAACACCCAGCCCTGCAGTGTAAGGACACCATCCTGTGCAACACGCAGCCCTGCAGTGTAAGGACATAGACCTGTGCAACACAAAGACCTGCATTTTAAGGACACTCACTTGTACAACACACAGCGCTGCAGTGTAAGGATACAGACAGGTACAACAGGCGGTCCTGCAGTGTAAGGACACAGACCTGTACAACACCCAGCCCTGCAGTATAAGGACACCGTCCTGTACAACACGCAGCCATGCAGTGTAAGGACACAGAAATGTACAACACAAAGCCCTGCATTGTAAGGACACAGACCTGTACAACACACAGCCCTGCTGTGTAATGACACAGAGCTGTAAATCACAATGCCCTGCAGTACAAGGACACAGACCTGTACAACATCCAGTCGTGCCATATAAGGACACAGACCTGTACTGCACACAGCCCTCCAGTGTAAGGACACAGACCTGTACTACATGCAGCCCTGCAGTGTAAGGACACAGACCTGCACAACACACAGCCCTGCAGTGTAAGCTCACAGACAGGTACAACACACAAACCTGCAGTGTAAGGGCACAGACCTGTAGAACATCCAGCCCTGCAGTGTAAGAACACAGATCTGTGCAACATCCAGCCCTGCAGTGTAAGGGCACAGAACTGTATAACACACAGCCCTGCAGTGCATATGTGCAGAGCTGTACAACATCCAGCCCTGCAGTGTAAGGTCACAGATCTGTAAAACATCCAGCCCTGCAGTGTTAGTGCACAGACCTGTACAACACACAGCCCTGCAGTGTATATGCACAGACCTGTAAATCATCCAGCCCTGCAGTGTAAGGACGCAGACCAGTGCAACATCCAGCACTGCATTGTAAGGACACTGACCTGTACGGCACAGAGCCCTGCAGTGTAAGGACACAGACCTATACAACATCCAGCCATGCAGTTTAAGGACACAGACTGGTACTACATCCAGCCGTGCAGTGTAAGGGCACGGTCCTATACAACATCCAGCCCTGCAGGGTAAGGACACACACCGGTACAACACACAGCACTGTAGTTTAAGGACACAGACCTGTACAACACGCTGCCCTGCAGTGTAAGGAGACAGACCTGTACAACATGCAGCCCTTCAGTGTAAGGGCCCAGACCTGTACAACACACAGCCCAGCAGTGTAAGGACACAGACCTGTACAACACACATCCCTGCAGTGTAAGGACACAGACCTGTAATACACACAGCCCTGCAGTGTAAGACACAGACCTGTACAACACACAGCGCTGCAGTGTAAGGACACAGACTTGTTCAACACGCAGCCCTGCACTGTAAGGACACAGACCTGTACAACATAAAGCCCTGCAGTGTAAGTGCACCGACCTGTACAGCACAAAGTCCTGCAGTGTAAGGTCACAGACCTGTACAACACGCAGCCCTGCAGTTTAATGACACAGACCTGTACAACAAGCAGCCCTGCAGTGCAAGCTCACAGACCGGTACAACACACAACCTTGCAGTGTACGAACACAGACCTGTACAACATCCAGCCGTGCAGTGTAAGGGCACAGACCGGTGCAACACACAGCCCTGCAGTGTAAGGCCACAGACCTGTAGAACACCCAGCCCTGCAGTGTAAGGACACCATCCTGTGCAACACGCAGCCCTGCAGTGTAAGGACATAGACCTGTGCAACACAAAGACCTGCATTTTAAGGACACTCACTTGTACAACACACAGCGCTGCAGTGTAAGGATACAGACAGGTACAACAGGCGGCCCTGCAGTGTAAGGACACAGACCTGTACAACACCCAGCCCTGCAGTATAAGGACACCGTCCTGTACAACACGCAGCCATGCAGTGTAAGGACACAGAAATGTACAACACAAAGCCCTGCATTGTAAGGACACAGACCTGTACAACACACAGCCCTGCTGTGTAATGACACAGAGCTGTAAATCTCAATGCCCTGCAGTACAAGGACACAGACCTGTACAGCATCCAGTCGTGCCATATAAGGACACAGACCTGTACTGCACACAGCCCTCCAGTGTAAGGACACAGACCTGTACTACATGCAGCCCTGCAGTGTAAGGACACAGACCTGCACAACACACAGCCCTGCAGTGTACCTTCACAGAGCTGTACAACACACAGACCTGCAGTGTAAGGACACAGACCTGTACAACACACAGCCCTGCAGTGTAAGCTCACAGACAGGTACAACACACAAACCTGCAGTGTAAGGGCACAGACCTGTAGGACATCCAGCCCTGCACTGTAAGAACACAGATCTGTGCAACATCCAGCCCTGCAGTGTAAGGGCACAGAACTGTATAACACACAGCCCTGCAGTGCATATGTGCAGAGCTGTACAACATCCAGCCCTGCAGTGTAAGGTCACAGATCTGTAGAACATCCAGCCCTGCAGTGTTAGTGCACAGACCTGTACAACACACAGCCCTGCAGTGTATATGCACAGACCTGTAAATCATCCAGCCCTGCAATGTAAGGGCGCAGACCAGTGCAACATCCAGCACTGCATTGTAAGGAAACTGACCTGTACGGCACAGAGCCCTGCAGTGTAAGGACACAGACCTATACAACATCCAGCCATGCAGTTTAAGGACACAGACTGGTACTACATCCAGCCGTGCAGTGTAAGGGCACGGTCCTATACAACATCCAGCCCTGCAGCGTAAGGACACACACCGGTACAACACACAGCACTGTAGTTTAAGGACACAGACCTGTACAACACGCTGCCCTGCAGTGTAAGGAGACAGACCTGTACAATATGCAGCCCTTCAGTGTAAGGGCCCAGACCTGTACAACACACAGCCCAGCAGTGTAAGGACACAGACCTGTACAACACACATCCCTGCAGTGTAAGGACACAGACCTGTAATACACACAGCCCTGCAGTGTAAGACACAGACCTGTACAACACACAGCGCTGCAGTGTAAGGACACAGACTTGTTCAACACGCAGCCCTGCAGTGTAAGGACACAGACCTGTACAACATAAAGCCCTGCAGTGTAAGTGCACCGACCTGTACAGCACAAAGCCCTGCAGTGTAAGGTCATATATATAAATGATCTGGATCAGGGAATTGGATGCAATATTTCCAAATTCGCTGATGACACTAAACTAGGAGGAGGGGTGGGCTCTGATGAGGATGTCAGGAGGCTACAGTGCGATTTGGACAGGTTGGGGGAATGGGCGGATACGTGGCAGATGCACTATAATGTGGATAAATGTGAGGTTATCCACTTTGGGGGTAAAAACAGGAGGGTAGATTATTATCTAAATGGCAATAGATTGGGAGATGGGGAAGTGCAGAGGGACCTGGGTGTTCTTGTGCACCAGTCACTGAAGGAGAGCATGCAGGTGCAACAGGCGATTAAGAAGGCAAATGGTATGTTGGCCTTCATATCAAGGGGGTTCGAGTATAGGAATAGGGATACCTTACTACAGCTGTACAAGGTGCTGGTGAGACCGCATCTGGAGTATTGTGTACAGTTTTGGTCGCCCCATCTGCGGAAGGATGTTCTTGCCATGGAAAGAGTGCAACGGCGATTCACCAGGCTGATACCTGGAATGGCGGGAATGACCTACGAAGAGAGATTAAATAGTTTGGGCTTGTACTCACTGGAGTTTAGAAGATTGAGAGGGGATCTCATCGAAACATATAAAATTATGGCAGGCCTGGACAGGCTGAATTCAGAGAGAATGTTTCCAATGGCCAGGGAGCACAGAACCAGGGGCCACAGTCTAAAAATAGCGGGCAAATCATTTAAAACAGAGATGAGGAAGAATTTCTTCACTCAAAGAGTGGTGAGCCTGTGGAATTCCCTGCCACAGAGGGCTGTGAAGGCTAATTCAATAAATATTTTCAAGAGAGAATGGGATATATTTCTGAAGACTAAGGGGATTAAGGGTTACGGAGAAAAGGCGGGGACGGGGTACTGAACTGGTAAGATCAGCTATGATCTCACACGAGGATCAGCCATGATCTCATTGAATGGCGGAGCAGGCTCGAAGGGCCGAATGGCCTACTCCTGTTCCTATCTCTATGTCACAGACCTGTACAACACGCAGCCCTGCAGTTTAATGACACAGACCTGTACAACAAGCAGCCCTGCAGTGCAAGCTCACAGACCGGTACAACACACAACCCTGCAGTGTACGAACACAGACCTGTACAACATCCAGCCGTGCAGTGCAAGCTCACAGACCGGTACAACACACAGCCCTGCAGTGTAAGGCCACAGACCTGTAGAACACCCAGCCCTGCAGTGTAAGGACACCATCCTGTGCAACACGCAGCCCTGCAGTGTAAGGACATAGACCTGTGCAACACAAAGACCTGCATTTTAAGGACACTCACCTGTACAACACACAGCGCTGCAGTGTAAGGATACAGACTGGTACAACAGGCGGCCCTGCAGTGTAAGGACTCAGACCTGTACAACACCCAGCCCTGCAGTATAAGGACACCGTCCTGTACAACACGCAGCCATGCAGTGTAAGGACACAGAAATGTACAACACAAAGCCCTGCATTGTAAGGACACACACCTGTACAACACGCAGGCCGGCAGTGTAAGTTTGCAGACAGGTACACCAGGCGGCCCTGCATTGTAAGTACAAGAAACTGTACAACACGAAGCCCTGCAGTGCAAGATCACAGACCGGTACTACATCCAGCCGTGCTGTGTAAGCTCACAGCCCTGGACAACACACAGCCCTCCAGTGTAAGTACTCAGACCTGTACAAAACGCAGCCCTGCAGTGTAAGGGCACAGACCTGTACAACACACAACCCTGCAGTGTAAGGACACAGACCTTTACAACACATACCCCTGCAGTGTAAGGGCACAGACCTGTAAAACATCCAGCCCTGCAGTGTAAGGACACAAACCTGTACAACATCCAGCCATGCAGTGTAAGGACACAGACCTGTAAGACACAAAGCCCTGCAGTGTAAGGACACAGACCTATACAACATCCAGCTATGCAGTGTAAGGACACAGACTGGTACTACATCCAGCCATGCAGTGTAAGGACACAGTCCTGTACAACATCCAGCCCTGCAGTGTAAGGAGACACACCGGTACACCACACAGACCTCTAGTGTAAGGACACAGCCCTGTACAACACGCTGCCCTGCAGTGTAAGGAGGCAGACCTGTACAATATGCAGCCCTGCAGTGTAAGGACACAGACCGGTACAACACACAGCCCTGCAGTGTAAGGACACAGACCTGTACAACACACATACATGCAGGGTAAGGACACAGACCTGTAAAACACACAGCCCTGCAGCTGAAGGGCACAGACCTGTACAACACACAGCCCTGCAGTGTAAGGACAAAGACCTGTACAACATCCAGCCGTGCAGTGTAAAGACACATACCTGTACAACACACAGCCCTCCAGTTTAAGGACACAGACCTGTACAACCCACAGCCCTGCAGTGTTCGGACACAGACCTGCACAACACACAGCCCTGCAGTGTAAGGAAACAGACGTGTACAACACACAACCCTGCAGTGTAAGAAGACAGACCTGTAGAGCACACAGACCTGCAGTGTAAGGACACAGACCTGTACAACACACAGCCCTGCAGTGTAAGCACACAGACCGTTACAGCACACAACCCTGCAGTTTAAGGGCACAGAACTGTACAACATCAAGCCCTGCAGTGTAAAGACACAGACCTGTAAAACATCCAGCCCTGCAGTGGAAGGACAGAGATCTGTACGCCACACATCCCTGCAGTGTAAGGACACAGACCTATACAACATCCAGCCATGCAGTGTAAGGGCACAGACGCATACAACAAGCAGCGCTGCAGTGTAAGGACACAGACCTGTAAAACACACAGCTCTGAAGTGTAAGGACACAGACCTGTACAACACACAGTCCCGCAGTGTAAGCACACAGACCTGTACAACACACAGCCCTCCAGTGTAAGGACACAGACCTGTACAACACACAGCCCTATAGTTTAAGGACACATACCTGTACAACAAGCAGCGCTGCAGTGTAAGTACACAGACCTGTACAACATACAGCCCTGCAGTGAAAGGGCACAGAACTGTACAACACAAAGCCCGGCAGTGCAAGGACACAGACCTGTACAACACACAGCCCTGCAGTGTAAGGACACAGACCGGTAAAACAGACAGCCCTAGAGTGTAAGGGCACAGTCCTGTACAACACACAGCCCTGCAGTGTAAGGACACAGACCTGTACAATATCTTGTCGTGCAATTTAAGGACACAGACCTGTACAACACGCAGCCCTGCAGTGTAAGTGCACAGACCTGTACAACACACAGCCCTCCAGTGTAAGGGCACATACCTGTAAAACACACAGCCCTGCAGTGTAAGCTCACAGACCGGTACAACACACAGCACTGTAGTTTAAGGACACAGACCTGTACAACACGCTGCCCTTCAGTGTAAGGGCCCAGACCTGTACGACACACAGCCCAGCAGTGTAAGGAAACAGACCTGTACAACACACATCCCTGCAGTGTAAGGACACAGACCTGTAATACACACAGCCCTGCAGTGTAAGGACACAGACTTGTTCAACACGCAGCCCTGCAGTGTAAGGACACAGACCTGTACAACATAAAGCCCTGCAGTGTAAGTGCACCGACCTGTACAGCACAAAGCCCTGCAGTGTAAGGTCACAGACCTGTACAACACGCAGCCCTGCAGTTTAATGACACAGACCTGTACAACAAGCAGCCCTGCAGTGCAAGCTCACAGACCGGTACAACACACAACCCTGCAGTGTACGAACACAGACCTGTACAACATCCAGCCGTGCAGTGTAAGGGCACAGACCGGTGCAACACACAGCCCTGCAGTGTAAGGCCACAGACCTGTAGAACACCCAGCCCTGCAGTGTAAGGACACCATCCTGTGCAACACGCAGCCGTGCAGTGTAAGGACATAGACCTGTGCAACACAAAGACCTGCAATTTAAGGACACTCACCTGTACAACACACAGCGCTGCAGTGTAAGGATACAGACTGGTACAACAGGCGGCCCTGCTGTGTAAGGACACAGACCTGTACAACACCCAGCCCTGCAGTATAAGGACACCGTCCTGTACAACACGCAGCCATGCAGTGTAAGGACACAGAAATGTACAACACAAAGCCCTGCATTGCAAGGGCACACACCTGTACAACACGCAGGCCGGCAGTGTAAGTTTGCAGACAGGTACAACAGGCGGCCCTGCATTGTAAGTACAAAAAACTGTACAACACGAAGCCCTGCAGTGCAAGATCACAGGCCGGTACGACATCCAGCCGTGCTGTGCAAGCTCACAGCCCTGGACAACACACAGCCCTCCAGTGTAAGTACTCAGACCTGGACATAACGCAGCCCTGCAGTGTAAGGTCACAGACCTGTACAACACATAGCCCTGCAGTGGAAGGACACAGACCTGTACAACACACAACCCTGCAGTGTAAGGACACAGACCTTTACAACACATACCCCTGCAGTGTAAGGGCACAGACCTGTAGAACATCCAGCCCTGCAGTGTAAGGACACAAACCTGTACAACATCCAGCCCTGCAGTGTAAGGACACAGACCTGTAAGACACACAGCCCTGCAGTGTAAGGACACAGACCTATACAACATCCAGCTATGCAGTGTAAGGACACAGACTGGTACTACATCCAGCCGTGCAGTGTAAGGACACAGTCCTGTACAACATCCAGCCCTGCAGTGTAAGGAGACACACCGGTACAACACACAGACCTCTAGTGTAAGGACACAGCCCTGTACAACACGCTGCCCTGCAGTGTAAGGAGACAGACCTGTACAATATGCAGCCCTGCAGTGTAAGGGCACAGACCGGTACAACACACAGCCCTGCAGTGTAAGGACACAGACCTGTACAACACACATACCTGCAGGGTAAGGACACAGACCTGTAAAACACACAGCCCTGCAGTTGAAGGGCACAGACCTGTACAACATCCAGCCGTGCAGTGTAAGGACACATACCTGTACAACACACAGCCCTCCAGTTTAAGGACACAGACCTGTACAACCCACAGCCCTGCAGTGTTCGGACACAGACCTGCACAACACACAGCCCTGCAGTGTAAGGAAACAGACGTGTACAACACACAACCCTGCAGTGTAAGAAGACAGACCTGTAGAGCACACAGACCTGCAGTGTAAGGACACAGACCTGTACAACACACAGCCCTGCAGTGTAAGCACACAGACCGTTACAGCACACAACCCTGCAGTTTAAGGGCACAGAACTGTACAACATCCAGCCCTGCAGTGTAAAGACACAGACCTGTAAAACATCCAGCCCTGCAGTGGAAGGACAGAGATCTGTACGCCACACATCCCTGCAGTGTAAGGACACAGACCTATACAACAAGCAGCGCTGCAGTGTAAGGACACAGACCTGTAAAACACAAAGCTCTGAAGTGTAAGGGCACAGACCTGTACAACACACAGTCCCGCAGTGTAAGCACACAGACCTGTACAACACACAGCCCTCCAGTGTAAGGACACAGACCTGTACAACACACAGCCCTATAGTTTAAGGACACATACCTGTACAACAAGCAGCGCTGCAGTGTAAGTACACAGATTTCTACAACACGCAGCCCTGCAGTGTAAGGACACAGACCTGTACAACATACAGCCCTGCAGTGAAAGGGCACAGAACTGTACAACACAAAGCCCGGCAGTGCAAGGACACAGACCTGTACAACACACAGCCCTGCAGTGTAAGTACACAGACCGGTAAAACAGACAGCCCTAGAGTGTAAGGGCACAGACCTGTACAACACACAGCCCTGCAGTGTAAGGACACAGACCTGTACAATATCTTGTCGTGCAATTTAAGGACACAGACCTGTACAACACGCAGCCCTGCATTGTAAGTGCACAGACCTGTACAACACACAGCCCTCCAGTGTAAGGGCACATACCTGTACAACACACAGCCCTGCAGTGTAAGCTCACAGACCGGTACAACAAACAACACTGCAGTGTAAGGCCACAGATCTGTAGAACATCCAGCCCTGCAGTGCAAGAACACAGCCCTGTACAACATCCAGCCCTGCAGTTTAAGCGCACAGACCTGTACAACACACAGCCCTGCAGTGTATATGTGCAGAACTGTACAACATCCAGCCCTGCAGTGTATGGACACAGACCTGTACAACTTCCAGTCCTGCAGTGAAAGGACACAGACCTGTACAACACACAGCCCTGCAGTGTAAGGACACAGACCTATACAACATCCAGCTATGCAGTGTAAGGACACAGACTGGTACTACATCCAGCCGTGCAGTGTAAGGACACAGTCCTGTACAACATCCAGCCCTGCAGTGTAAGGAGACACACCGGTACAACACACAGACCTCTAGTGTAAGGACACAGCCCTGTACAACACGCTGCCCTGCAGTGTAAGGAGACAGACCTGTACAATATGCAGCCCTGCAGTGTAAGGGCACAGACCGGTACAACACACAGCCCTGCAGTGTAAGGACACAGACCTGTACAACACACATACCTGCAGGGTAAGGACACAGACCTGTAAAACACACAGCCCTGCAGTTGAAGGGCACAGACCTGTACAACATCCAGCCGTGCAGTGTAAGGACACATACCTGTACAACACACAGCCCTCCAGTTTAAGGACACAGACCTGTACAACCCACAGCCCTGCAGTGTTCGGACACAGACCTGCACAACACACAGCCCTGCAGTGTAAGGAAACAGACGTGTACAACACACAACCCTGCAGTGTAAGAAGACAGACCTGTAGAGCACACAGACCTGCAGTGTAAGGACACAGACCTGTACAACACACAGCCCTGCAGTGTAAGCACACAGACCGTTACAGCACACAACCCTGCAGTTTAAGGGCACAGAACTGTACAACATCCAGCCCTGCAGTGTAAAGACACAGACCTGTAAAACATCCAGCCCTGCAGTGGAAGGACAGAGATCTGTACGCCACACATCCCTGCAGTGTAAGGACACAGACCTATACAACAAGCAGCGCTGCAGTGTAAGGACACAGACCTGTAAAACACAAAGCTCTGAAGTGTAAGGGCACAGACCTGTACAACACACAGTCCCGCAGTGTAAGCACACAGACCTGTACAACACACAGCCCTCCAGTGTAAGGACACAGACCTGTACAACACACAGCCCTATAGTTTAAGGACACATACCTGTACAACAAGCAGCGCTGCAGTGTAAGTACACAGATTTCTACAACACGCAGCCCTGCAGTGTAAGGACACAGACCTGTACAACATACAGCCCTGCAGTGAAAGGGCACAGAACTGTACAACACAAAGCCCGGCAGTGCAAGGACACAGACCTGTACAACACACAGCCCTGCAGTGTAAGTACACAGACCGGTAAAACAGACAGCCCTAGAGTGTAAGGGCACAGACCTGTACAACACACAGCCCTGCAGTGTAAGGACACAGACCTGTACAATATCTTGTCGTGCAATTTAAGGACACAGACCTGTACAACACGCAGCCCTGCATTGTAAGTGCACAGACCTGTACAACACACAGCCCTCCAGTGTAAGGGCACATACCTGTACAACACACAGCCCTGCAGTGTAAGCTCACAGACCGGTACAACAAACAACACTGCAGTGTAAGGCCACAGATCTGTAGAACATCCAGCCCTGCAGTGCAAGAACACAGCCCTGTACAACATCCAGCCCTGCAGTTTAAGCGCACAGACCTGTACAACACACAGCCCTGCAGTGTATATGTGCAGAACTGTACAACATCCAGCCCTGCAGTGTATGGACACAGACCTGTACAACTTCCAGTCCTGCAGTGAAAGGACACAGACCTGTACAACACACAGCCCTGCAGTGTAAGGACACAGACCTATACAAAATCCAGCCATGCAGTGTAAGGGCACAGACCGGTGCAACACACAGCCCTGCAGTGTAAGGCCACAGACATGTACAACACACAGCCCTGCAGTGTAAGGCACAGACCTGTACAACACACAGCCCTGCAGTGGAAGGACACAGCCCTGTACAACACGCTGCCCTGCAGTGTAAGGAGACAGACCTGTACAATATGCAGCCCTGCAGTATAAGGGCACAGACCGGTACAACACACAGCCCTGCAGTGTAAGGACACAGACCTGTACAACACACATACCTGCAGTGTAAGGACACAGACCTGTAAAACACACAGCCCTGCAGTTGAAGGGCACAGACCTGTACAACACACAGCCCTGCAGTGTAAGGACAAAGACCTGTACAACATCCAGCCGTGCAGTGTAAGGACATATACCTGTACAACACACAGCCCTCCAGTGTAACGACACAGACCTGTACAACACGCAGCCCTGCGGTGTTAGGACACAGACCTGTACAACACACAGCCCTGCAGTGTAAGGAAACAGACCTGTACAACACACAACCCTGCAGTGTAAGGAGACAGAGCTGTAGAACACACAGACCTGCAGTGTAAGGACACAGACCTGTACAACACACAGCCCTGCAGTGTAAGCACACAGACCGTTACAGCACACAACCCTGCAGTTTAAGGGCACAGAACTGTATAACATCCAGCCCTGCAGTGTAAGGACACAGACCTGTACAACATACAGCCCTGCAGTGAAAGGGCACAGAACTGTACAACACAAAGCCCGGCAGTGCAAGGACACAGACCTGTACAACACACAGCCCTGCAGTGTAAGTACACAGACCGGTAAAACAGACAGCCCTAGAGTGTAAGGGCACAGACCTGTACAACACACAGCCCTGCAGTGTAAGGACACAGACCTGTACAATATCTTGTCGTGCAATTTAAGGACACAGACCTGTACAACACGCAGCCCTGCATTGTAAGTGCACAGACCTGTACAACACACAGCCCTCCAGTGTAAGGGCACATACCTGTACAACACACAGCCCTGCAGTGTAAGCTCACAGACCGGTACAACAAACAACACTGCAGTGTAAGGGCACAGATCTGTAGAACATCCAGCACTGCAGTGCAAGAACACAGCCCTGTACAACATCCAGCCCTGCAGTTTAAGCGCACGGACCTGTACAACACACAGCCCTGCAGTGTATATGTGCAGAACTGTACAACATCCAGCCCTGCAGTGTATGGACACAGACCTGTACAACTTCCAGTCCTGCAGTGAAAGGACACAGACCTGTACAACACACAGCCCTGCAGTGTAAGGACACAGACCTATACAAAATCCAGCCATGCAGTGTAAGGGCACAGACCGGTGCAACACACAGCCCTGCAGTGTAAGGCCACAGACATGTACAACACACAGCCCTGCAGTGTAAGGCACAGACCTGTACAACACACAGCCCTGCAGTGGAAGGACACAGCCCTGTACAACACGCTGCCCTGCAGTGTAAGGAGACAGACCTGTACAATATGCAGCCCTGCAGTATAAGGGCACAGACCGGTACAACACACAGCCCTGCAGTGTAAGGACACAGACCTGTACAACACACATACCTGCAGTGTAAGGACACAGACCTGTAAAACACACAGCCCTGCAGTTGAAGGGCACAGACCTGTACAACACACAGCCCTGCAGTGTAAGGACAAAGACCTGTACAACATCCAGCCGTGCAGTGTAAGGACATATACCTGTACAACACACAGCCCTCCAGTGTAACGACACAGACCTGTACAACACGCAGCCCTGCAGTGTTAGGACACAGACCTGTACAACACACAACCCTGCAGTGTAAGGAGACAGAGCTGTAGAACACACAGACCTGCAGTGTAAGGACACAGACCTGTACAACACACAGCCCTGCAGTGTAAGCACACAGACCGTTACAGCACACAACCCTGCAGTTTAAGGGCACAGAACTGTATAACATCCAGCCCTGCAGTGTAAGGACACAGACCTGTAAAACATCCAGCCCTGCAATGTAAGGACAGAGATCTGTAAGCCACACATCCCTGCAGTGTAAGGACACAGACCTATACAACATCCAGCCCTGCAGTGTAAGGTCACAGACCGGTACAACACACTGCTCTATAGTGTAAGGACACAGACATGTACAACACAATGCTCTGCATTGTAAGGACACAGACCTGTACAACACACAGCCCTGCAGTGTAAGGACACAGAACTGTAAAACACACAGCTCTGAAGTGTAAGGGCACAGAACTGTACAACACACAGTCCCGCAGTGTAAGCACACAGACCTATACAACATCCAGTCGTGCAGTGTAAGGACACAGACCTGTACAAGACACAGCCCTCCAGTGTAAGGACACAGACCTGTACAACACGCAGCCCTGCAGTGTAAGACACAGACATGTACAACACACAGCCCTGTAGTTTAAGGACACATACCTGTACAACAAGCAGCGCTGCAGTGTAAGTTCACAGATTTCTACAACACGCAACCCTGCAGTGTAAGGACACAGACCTGTACAACATACAGCCCTGCAGTGAAAGGGCACAGAACTGTACAACACAAAGCCCGGCAGTGTAAGGACACAGACCTGTAAAACACAAAGCCCTGCAGTGTAAGGACACAGACCGGTAAAACACACAGCCCTACAGTGTAAGGGCACAGACCTGTACAACACACAGCCCTGCAGTGTTAGGACACAGACCTGTACAACATCTTGTCGTGCAATTTAAGGACACAGACCTGTACAACACGCAGCCCTGCAGTGTAAGGGCACAGACCTGTACAACACACAGCCCTGCAGTGTTAGGACACAGACCTGTACAACATCTTGTCGTGCAATTTAAGGACACAGACCTGTACAACACGCAGCCCTGCAGTGTAAGGACACCGAACTGTACAACACACAGCCCAGCAGTGTAAGGGCACAGACCTGTACAACACACAGCCCTGCAGTGTAAGCTCACAGACCGGTACAACAAACAACACTGCAGTGTAAGGGCACAGATCTGTAGAACATCCAGCCCTGCAGTTTAAGCGCACAGACCTGTACAACACACAGCCCTGCAGTGTATATGCGCAGAACTGTACAACATCCAGCCCTGCAGTGTAAGGACACAGACCTGTACAACTTCCAGTCCTGCAGTGAAAGGACACAGACCTGTACAACACACAGCCCTGCAGTGCAAGGACACAGACCTATACAAAATCCAGCCATGCAGTGTAAGGGCACAGACCGGTGCAAAACACAGCCCTGCAGTGTAAGGCCACAGACATGTACAACACACAGCCCTGCAGTGTAAGGCACAGACCTGTACAACACACAGCCCTGCAGTGTAAGCACACAGACCGTTACAGCACACAACCCTGCAGTATAAGGGCACAGACCTGTACAACATCCAGCCCTGCAGTGTAAGGACACAGACCTGTACAACATAAAGCCCTGCAGTGTAAGGGCACAGGCCTGTACAACACAATGCCCTGCAGTGTAAGGGCACAGACCTGAAACTAATGACAGCTCCTGATGGTCTGATACCAACGCTTAGACCAGGCACCTGATTCCAATACAATCATTATAGACAATCATGAATTATAATGCCAGATTTGGAAAACCATTGATGATTACAGATGTAACCAACTAATGCAAGACTAAAGGAGCAGAGAAAGAGGACAGTCTATTGCAGATCTTCTGGAAGAGGACAGGCGACCAGGTAAAACTTGCAGAAAGTAAAACATTTCCAAATGCAGCAGCTATGTTAACAAATATTTCCACCATTGACTGCAAAGATAAAGACTTACAGTGGCAGAACCACTGAATGGCTCTGGCTAACTGTATATAATTCTCGTTAACGATGTTCTAACACCAGCCTAAACCTGTACCATTGTTTTAGGTATTACTGTGTTTTGTATATAGAGTTTGCATTTATGGGGCGTGGCCCCCTTAAGAGAGCAGGAAAACACGGTCAAACGTGATAACTTCACGTCAAAAACCACGGGACCGCCCAGGCAGTCCTCGTGGCATTTACGTTGAGTAAAGACCTATTTAATTGTTCTCTGGTGTCGATCTCAGTTATTCGTAGGAATTTGTTAATTCCTACATTGGTGACCCCGTTTTTGTGAACGTTTTCACAAAAGAAGAGCACAGCATGGAAGCTAACGCCGTTTCGCTGAAGATACCGCAGTTCTGGGAGCAGCAAGCGCCCTCCTGGTTTAATCAGGTCGAGGCCCAATTCGCCCTGAGGAACATCGATGCAGATCAGACCAAGTACCTTTATGTGGTCTCCGCACTCGACAGCTCTACCGCCTCTCGGATCGTCAGCCTCCTCGAAAACCTCCCAACAGAACGCAAGTATGAAACCCTCAAAGCGCGGTTACTGCAGGTTTTCGGGCTCACGAAATCGGAGCGTGCCCGTCGATTACTTGCTATGCCCAGGCTCGGGGACTCCAAGCCTTCAGAGTTGATGAGCCAAATGCTCACATTCCTGGGCTCAGAATGGGAATTTTTCCTATTCCGCAAGATTTTCCTAAGCCAACAGCCTGAACAGGTACATGGTGTGGAGATGCCGGAGTTGGACTGGGGTGGACAAATGTAAGAAATCACACAACACCAGGTTATAGTCCAACAGCTTTATTTGAAATCACAAGCTTTCGGAGCGCTGCTCCTTCTTCAGGTGAAGTGGAGAAATGCATAAAGACACAGCTTATATAGTCAGAGAAGGCAGACAAGATCCCGAAAGGACTACAGATCACTAACCCACTCAAGTCGACCTACAACACAGACTACGCTGAGAGACTCTGCCGTCGTACCTCTCGCACAATCCTCAACCATCTCGTACACCAGATCTACAGCAGACGCCGCAACCTCGAAACCGAGATGGAGTCCATGTTCTCAGCCTGTGCTCAGGACGCAGCAGACCAGCTACGAGACACCGCCAAACAAACAAGGCAACGGAACTACGCTACCTACATGCACACCAAGAACAGGAAGCTTGAGAAACTTGGCATCACCAGCAGCAGCAACCAAGCCTCCCCCGGTACCACGGTTGAAACCACAGGGAAATCCATCGTCAACCTGTCCGGCCACACCCTTCAACCAGACGAAATTGAAGTTCTCAGCCGAGGTCTCAATTTCTGCCCCACCACCAAAATGGACACCATCGGTCTCGCGGCAGACACAGAGGAATTCATCAGGAGAATGAGGCTCCGGGAATTATTCCACAAATCCCAAGATGTCAGCAGCGAACCCAATGAGACAATCAATGATCCGGAACAGCAGACAGAGGGATCCGCAGTGCAGCGACCGAAGAAGAAAGAGTCAAATTGGACCCCTCCGGAGGGTCGCTGCCCTAAGCTTGACATGTATGCTCAAGCTGTCAGGAGATGCATCAATGCCAGATTCATCAGCCACACTCACAAGACAGTCCAGAATGTCACCTGAGCACAACGCAACGCCATCCACGCTCTCAAGACCAACCGCAACATCGTCATCAAACCAGCAGACAAAGGAGGTGCCATCGTCATACAGAACAGAACGGACTATTGCAAAGAAGTATACCGACAACTGGACAACCAGGAACACTACAGAGAGTTACCCGCAGATCCGACCAAAGAACACACCCGCCAACTCAACAGACTGATCAAAACCTTCGATCCAGACCTTCAAAGCTTCCTACATGCTCCCATCCCACGTAATCCCCGCGTGGGTGACTTCTACTGCCTCCCAAAGATACACAAAGCCAACACACCTGGACGTCCTATCGCATCAGGCAACGGAACCCTGTGTGAGAACCTCTCTGGATATGTCGAGGTCATCCTGAAACCCATCGTACAAGGAACCCCCAGCTTCTGTCGCGACACTACAGACTTCTTACAGAAGCTCAGCACCCACGGACCAGTTGAACGAGGAACACTCCTCGCCACGATGGACGTCTCGGCACTCTACACCAGTATCCCCCACGTTGACGGCATCACTGCGACAGCCTCAGTACTCAACACCAACAACAGCCAATCTCCAGATGCCATCCTACAACTCATCCGCTTCATCCTTGACCACAATGTCTTCACCTTCGACAACCAGTTCTTTACACAAACACACGGAACAGCCATGGGGACCAAATTCGCACCCCAATACGCAAACATCTTCATGCACAAGTTCGAGCAAGACTTCTTCGCTGCACAGGATCTCCAACCAACGCTATACACCAGATACATCGACGACATTATCTTCCTATGGACCCACGGCGAAGAATCACTGAAAGGACTACACGATAACATCAACAAGTTCCATCCCACCATCAAACTCACCATGGACTACTCCTCAGAATCAGTCTCATTCCTGGACACACGAATCTCCATCAAAGACGGACACCTCAGCACTTCACTCTACCGCAAGCCCACGGACAACCTCACGATGCTTCACTTCTCCAGCTTCCACCCTAACCACGTTAAAGAAGCCATCCCCTATGGACAAGCCCTGCGAATACACAGGATCTGCTCAGACGAGGAGGAACGCGATGGACACCTACAGACCCTTGTAAGAACGGGATATGACGCTCGACTCGTCGATCGACAGTTCCGACGGGCCACAGCGAAAAATCGCATAGACCTCCTCAGAAGACAAACACGGGACACAACCAACAGAGTACCCTTCGTCATCCAGTACTTCCCCGGAGTGGAGAAACTACGCCATGTTCTTCGCAGCCTTCAACATGTCATCGATGACGACGAACACCTCGCTAAGGCAATCCCCACGCCTCCACTACTCGCTTTCAAACAGCCGCCTAGCCTCAAACAGACCATCATTCACAGCAAATTACCCAGCTTCCAGGAGAACAGCGACCACGACACCACACAACCCTGCCACAGCAACCTCTGCAAGACATGCCAGATCATCAACACAGATACCATCATCACACGTGAGGACACCACCCACCAGGTACATGGTACATACTCATGTGACTCGGCCAACGTTGTCTACCTCATACGTTGCAGGAAAGGATGCCCCGGAGCATGGTACATCGGCGAGACCATGCAGACACTGCGACAACGGATGAACGGACACCGCGCAACAATCACCAGGCAGGAGTGTTCACTCCCAGTCGGGGAACACTTCAGCAGTCAAGGACATTCAGCCTCCGATCTTCGGGTAAGCATTCTCCAAGGTGGCCTTCGAGACACACGACAACGCAAAATCGTCGAGCAGAAACTGATCGCCAAGTTCCGCACCCATGAGGATAGCCTTAAACGAGATCTTGGGTTCATGTCACGCTACATGTAACCCCACCTGATGCAGGGTCATCCAGACTCGAGTCGACATTGGCTTGTTCTCTCTGCACAGATGCGGCTGGACCTGCTGTGATTTCCAGCCAAAAAAAATGTTTTTTGTCTGTTTTTTTGTTTTTCATACAGACCCCAGCATCTGCAATATTTGACCCCTTGTGACCCCACCTCATTGTTCTTTGATGTAATGTTTCCCTGACTGACCTGTTTAGACACCATTCACACCTTTGACTGCTGTGATTATCTCTCTGCCGAGGTGCGATAAACAGCAGTTGGAAAGGTTACCTGTAAACATCTGACATGAATCTCTGACGATATAAGCTGTGTCTTTATGCATTTCTCCACTTCACCTGAAGAAGGAGCAGCGCTCTGAAAGCTTGTGATTTCAAATAAAGCTGTTGGACTATAACCTGGTGTGTGATTTCTTACATTTGAACAGGTACAAGCTGCCCAGGGCAGATCTGAAGTTGAAGACTGCGCAACACTCGCTACATGGCTGACAAAATTTTCACTGTAACTCGGCAGCACTGCGCCGCCACAAGGCAGCCACCCCCCGCAGATGAAGGCCCAGCTCGTCAGCCTGCTGGACTGAGTTTCCACCACGTGCAGTTCGGCGTGAAGGCGAAGCATTGCCGCCCTCCCTGCAGTTTTCCCCCCCAAAAAAACCAACAACTGACATTGTGACCACCGAGGAATGGGACTAACGGGTACCCCCGGCGGCGATGGCGGAAGGCAATGCGGGAAAATTGCAGTTCATCACCGACACTCTCTCCAGTCGTCGTTTTCTGTGCAACACCAGAGCACAGTGCAGCCTTTTACCCGCGTCGACCCTCGATGAGAAGACGGGGAATCATGGCCCCACCCTTGAAGTGGCCAATGGCGGTGCCATTCAGACCTTCAGCAGACGGCGAGTGGAGGTGTGTCTCGGGTGGCAATGTTTTCACTGGGATTTTGTTACAGCCGAAGTTTTTCCCAGCCCATCCTCTGCATGGATTTCATGTGTGCCAACAGCCTCCTGGTCAATGTCCAGAATTGGCAGCTGATCAAAGCAGCAACTTTTCATTCTCTTCCGTGTTACCGCAGTAACACAACATCACGCAACACCTCCTGTGCATTCTCGACTCCTGATGAGTTCGCTCAGCTGCTCGGCGAAATCCCCGACCTGACATGACACACGTTCTCCTCCACAGCCACGAAACATGGTGTGGAATGCCACATCACCATCTAAGGCCCCCCGATCTACGTGCGAGCCCGGCGCCTGGAACCTGGCAAGCTGGCGATCACAAAGGCAGAGTTCGCAACCATGGAACGGTTAGGGATTATTCGGCGATCGAATAGTCCCTGGTCTTCACCCCTCCATATCATCCCAAAGCCTGTAAGTGGATGACGGCCATGTGGCGACTATCGACGCCTAAACAACGCCACCACTCCCGATCGGTACCCGATCCCCCATATCCAGGATTTCTATGCCCATTTGGCAGGGAAAACCGTGTTCTCTAAAGTCGACCTCGTCCGGGGCTACCACCAGGTCTCAGTTCAACCACAAGATGTCCAGAAGACCGCAGTCATCACCCCATTCGGCCTCTTCCAGTTTTTAAGAATGCCGTTTGGGTTGAAGAAAGCTGCCCAGGCTTTCCAATGCCTGATGGACTCCGTGCTGCGTGATCTCAAGTTTCTCTTCTTCTACCTGGATGACATTCTAATTGCCAGTACTACTAAGGAAGAACATACCTGTCACCTACGCATCCTTTTTCGACACCTCAGCCAACACGGCCTGATTATCAACCCGGCTAAGTGTCAGTTTGGCCTACACCAAATTGACTTCCTGGGGCATCGCATCACCTCAGAGGCAGCACTGCCTTCACCTTCGAAGGTTGAGGTGTTGACATCCTTTCCACGGCCACAGAACATGAAGGCCCTGCAGGAATTCCTAGGCATGGTAAACTATTACCACCATTTCGTGCCTAAGGCGGCACTACTCATGCAGCCCCTTTACAAAGCCCTCAAGGGCAAGACAGGCAAAAACCGGTAGACTGGATGGATGACATGGCCCGAGCGTTCGCCAGCATCAAAACTGCCTTAGCCAACGTGACTATGCTGGCGCAACGGCTGCCAGGAGCCACCATTGCCCGCACCACCGACACATCAGACTACGCAGTCGGTGCAGTGCAACATCAGTGGGTGAACGGGACGTGGCAGCCGTTGGCATTCTTCAGCCGTCAAATATGACAGATTGAGAGAGCATACAGCACGTTCGACCGGGGGATGCTCGCCCTTTTTCTGGCCTTTCACCATTTTCGGTTCCTTCTGGAGCGACGTCCTTTCACCACCTTTGTGCTGATAGGCCGCTGACCTTTGCAATGTCCAAGACCGCTGAACCCTGGTGAGCCCGACAGCTGCGTCAACTGAGCTACATATCCGAATTCACCAAGGATATATGGCACATGGCCGGTAAGGACAACCTGGTGGCAGACTGCCTCTCCTGCACGTTCGTCAATACGGTTCATTTGGGCATCGACTACGTCCTCCTGGAAGCGGACTAAGCCTCAGACCCGGAAGTCCAAGCTTGCAGAACGGCCATCACTGGCCTCCAGTTGGCCAACGTCAAGTTCCATTCGGCAGCTACCACGCTGTTGTGCGGCGTCTCCATCAACGATCCTCACCCTGTCATGCCGGTCGTCTGGCGCCGCAAATATTCGACGCCATACATTGGTTGTCACACCCTGGAATGAAGGCCTCTCAGAAACTGATGTCAGCGAAATTTGTATGGCATGGCATACATAAAGACGTCAGTGAATGGGCAAACACCTGCGTGATCTGCCAAAAGGCCAAGGTACAGCGCCTCATCAAAGCTCCATTGGCCACTTTCACAGTTCCGGAGCAACGTTTTGACCATGTCAACGTGGACCTCGTAGGACCACTCCCACCCTCCCATGGTTTTTCACACATCCTGACCATGGTTGACCACACTACCAGATGGCCAGAGGCGGTCCCCCTGTCATCCACGACTTCGGTGGATGTGACCAGGGCGTTCATTTCCTCCTGGATCGCCTGTTTCGGAGTGTTCGCCGATATTTCGTCGGACAGGGGACCGCAGTTTTCCTCCGAACTCTGGAATGCAGTGGCCCAAGAACTCAGTTTCAAATTACACCGCACCACAGCCTACCACCCACAGGCGAATGGCCTCTTTGAACGCTTCCAACACTCAATGAAAGCCGCTCTGAGGGCCAGCCTCCAGGACGCTGGATGGGCAGACAAGCTACTGTGGGTCCTGTTGGGACATCGCACGGCCCCCAAAGAAGACATTCACTCTTCATCAGCGGAACTTGTGTATGGTCTGCCGCTGCGAGTGCCAGGGGTTTTCCTACCCACATCGACAGAGCCCTTGTCTGTGTCTGCCCAGCTTGCCAGTCACCAAGAGGCGGCCAGATGTTTCGCACCGTTGCCCACTTCGCACCACGGGCTGCAGAGGTCACACGTTCCTATGGAGATTCACAATGCTGAATAAGTTTTTATTCACCATGACACACATAGGGATCCGCTCAAGGCCCCATATACCGGTCCATTCCATGTGTTGGAAGCAGGGGACAAAACCTTCCTGGTAGATGTTGGCGGGAAACCGGACCACATTTCGCTCGACCGCTTAAAGCAAGCACATTTGGACCTCAACCGCCCCATCGAGACCGCACAACTGCCGAGATGGGGTCGGCCACCCACCGTCGTTGCGGCAGACCAAGTGCGACCGCCCGCCAGACCACCAGCCGCCCTACAGGCTCCGCCTCGAGAGTACAGGAGTCGTTCTGACAGGCTTGTCAGACCCTCTCACCGTTTGACTTTGTCCATTAAAGCGAATTCTGGGGGGGCGCATGTGACAGAACCACTGAATGACTCTGGCTAACTGTATATAATTGTCTTTAACGATGTTCTAACACAATCCTAAATCTGTGCCATTGTGTTAGGCATTACTGTGTTTTGTTTAAAGAGTTTGCATGTATGGAGCGTGGCCCTTTTAAGAGCGCGGGAAAACGCTGGCAAACGCGATGGCGTCACGTCGGAAACCACGGGACCGCCCAGGCAGTCCTCGTGGCATCTCCGTTGAGTAAAGTCCTGTTTAATTGTTCTCTGGTGTCGATCTCAGTTATTCGTAGGAATTCGTTAATTTTAAATTTCCAGGAACTGCAACGGCTGCAAGTACAGGATAGCAAATGCGCTCTATCTGAAAGATTACTGGATATCCCATTTCTCTGTGAAGCAGTGACTTCTGCTGGAGTGGAACCCACAGCTCCGGCAGGAACTCTGAGCTGAAACTATCAAATGGGCACTGATTTATACAGGGGATAAGTCACCACTGACACGGTTATACACCTGATCATTGCTATTAGTTGCAGTTACTTGAACACATACAGTACACCAGCAGCTTTGTCATTGATGTAAATAATGTGGTGGATAAAGCACAAACATCTCAATGTCCAGGACATTACCTTAATCAGGTTTCTCTCTGGAATGAGGTTGAAAGCTGTGCTCATTCAGGACTGATCAAACAATAATGAACGGCTTAATTTACAGCTTTACTGTAGTTGTCTTGACCATGTTCACTCCAGCCGATTCATTTATAAATTAATCCGATTTCTCCACAGTGTAAACTGTATACCGTGACACCGGCAGTTTCCCAGTTAAAATGGTAAGTTTCAGTCTCTGACACAGGGACAGTTAAAGGCCAAGTTCAGCATTGGAGCCTAGAAATTACTGTGGCTGATATTAGTGTTCGGAAACTGAACGTGCCACATTGTCATTCCACTCTCCGATATATTATTGCAAATATTTACCTGTTTATTCTGCATGGGTTAGCGGCTCCAGTAAAATTCGAACTGAGCCACCTCCTGACTCCATTCCTCCAGTTCACTCCTGGCCGGCCACCCAACCTACACCTTCCATCAATGTCAACCGATCCTAAACTCTGTTGTCCATGACCAGCTCTCGACAGGCCCTGCTCGCCCATCAGCCACGCACTCAATGACCCAAAATAGCTCTCAAATAAGCCAAAGCCTTAAATTTAAAATTATTGCCCTAGGTGTTATTCGAACACCCTGCACCATCTCTCTCAACCCTTAACTAGCTCTGCGTTATCAGACTGCAACTGTCAGTTTTACATGCATCACAGAATCATAGACTAGTACAGATCAGAAGGAGGTCATTCGGCCCATCGAGTCTATGGCAGCTTTTTCGAACAGCCATCCAGTTAGTCCCACTCTCCCTGTCTTTTCCATATCCCTGCATTTTGCACCTTCAATTATTTATCCAATTCCTTTTTGAAAACTCCTATTTACACTATGCCCACCACCCTATTTACACTATGCCCACCAGTGCATTCCATCTGAACAACTCATTTCATTAAAATGTTTTCTCATGTCGCCTCTGGTTCTTTTACCAGTCGCATTAAAATTGTGCCCTCTCGTTATCGACCCTACAGCCATTGGAAAATATTTATTTACTCTCTCTACAACATTCCTGATTTTAAGCACCTCTATCATATCTCCTCTTAGCCACCTCTGCTCTAAGGAGTTCAACTCCAGTTTCTCCAGTATATCCAGGTAACTCTAATCCCTCATCCGTGCAATCGTTCCAGTAAATCTCTTCTGTACTCTATCCAAAGCCTTCTCACTTCCTAAGATATGGTGCCCAGAATTGGACACAATACTTCACTTGTGGCCGACCTCGTGTCTTATATGGGTTTGACACAATTTCCTGGTTTTGTATTCTATGCCTCTGTTAATAAAGCACAAGATCCAATAAGCTTCCTTAACTGCTTTCTGAACCTGTCCTGCCACTTCCAGGATTTGTGCACAAACACCCGCATGTCTCTCTGTTCTTGCACCACCGTTAAATTTCTGCCATTTAGTATGTATAGCCTCTCCTCATTCTTCCTACCAAAATATGTCACCGCACGTTTCTTGAGTTGAATTTTATCTGCCAGGCGTCCGCCCAAACCAGCAGCCTGTCTATAGACACTTGAAGTCTAATATTATCTTCCTCACTGCTTACTACACATCTAAGAAAGGTGTCATCTACAAAATTCGAAATTGTGCGCTGCACCCCCTAGTCCATGTCATTAATGAATATCTAAAACAGCTGTGGTCCCAGTACTAAACATTGGGAACATCACTGTCACTTACCTCCAGTCCGAAAGGCAGCCATTCGCCACAACTCTCAGTTTTCTATCCCTTAGCCATTTTTTCATGCTGCTACAGCTTGTTTTACAGTGCGATTTGCTCCAATTAATCTTAGGGAAGACAGAAGGCATCATTTTTGGCCCCACAACAAACTCCATACCCTGGTCTCTGATTCCATTCACCTTGCTGGCTGCTGCCTGCAGCTGAATATAATGTTTTATGACTTCTGATGCCTATTCATCCCTGATGTTCGCTTCCAACCTCATATCATCTTCATCACAAAGATGCCTACTTCTGTCTCTCTGACTTCGCCAGCCTCTGCCCCTTCCTGAGCCCATCTGCCACTGAAAACATCAACGATGCAGTTTTTGTCTATACTCACTCGGTCATGTTATAAATGGGTCAACATTTTCTCTAACCAAACATTGGCAAGGCGGTAGTATAAAAAATAATTATCTTACCTTTGAAAAGGAAGAGAGTAGAGGAAAAGTCGGAAATTGTGCGTTAGACACTACAGGTAAAGGGGAACCTAAATGATGTTACATAATTAAATCAGAAGTGAGAAATGTGTGAGTAAAAATAATATTAGAACAGAAGGACAGGTTAGTGTGTGTGGCCCAAATAAGCGTTCTTTATACAAACGCAGGGATTATGTGGAACAAATTGAATGAATTGCTGTTTCTAATTCAGCTTAGATGGTTTGGCTTTGTAGCCTTGGCTGCAAGATGGACAGGACTGGAAACTGAATATACCAGATAATAAGGGCTACAGGAAGGATAGGGAAACTTGTAGAGGGAGAGGAGGAGCCTTTGTGTATCAGGATTAAATGATTTCTATCTTAATATATGATATAACAAGGGGTAAGCAGGAAGTGGAGACTTTATGGTTAGAATTATAAATAGAGATATAATTAAGACTGTAGTTGGATTTGTGGATAGGACCCCTGGTAGCTGCTGTAAACTGACATAATGTATTAAGGCAGACATTAGATATCCGCGTAGTAAAGTCAGAATTGTTTAAATGGAGAATTTTAACTTCCATATACATTTGGATAAGCAGACGAGCTCATTTCAGATATGTAGCGAACTTCTTGAGTATGTTCAGGACAAGTTTAAGCATAAGTTTTTTTCCCAGAACCAACAAGGGGGACTGCCATATTAGATTTACTAATCAGTAATGAGCCAGATTTAGTTAACACCCTAACGGTGTATGAAATTACGTCAAACAGCTACCATAATATGATTGAGTTCAACGCATCGATAGAAAGGGAAAAACGCGAAACATCTACTAAGATTATAGAGTTGAGTAAGGCCGACTTCAACAGGATGAGGCAGAGACTGTGCCGAGTAAACTGGGCAAATCTGTTAACGGTTAAATCGAAAGAATATCAGTGGGAGGTGTTCAGAATGGAATATAACTTGATAGAGAATCAGTTTATTCCCGTAAGGGGCAGAGCTCTGCTTGCAAAAAAACCCATGGACGACAAATGCTAAAAGGCAAAGCATGCAGAAAATGACACAGATCCTGGCGATTGGGAGAGATTCAAAGGAAGAATATCGTGACAAATCATGTAGTAAGTGCCAAAAAAGGGAATATAAAAGAAACTTGCAAGGGACATCAACATCAATAAAAAAACGGTTAAGATCGTATTGGGAAAAAAAGGGCAGTCAGAAGCAATCTGCCGCATTGAACATTGATGACAGCGATACTGTAATTGAAATTTAGACAGTGGCGGATATGTTGAATAGTTACTTTGTGTCAGTATGTACAGTAGAGGAGGAGTATACCATGCTGGACAGCCCTAGATAACTAATATTGGTTCAGTGCCATTCTCTCAACAAAATTAGCATAAGTAAAATAACATTATGAAAGAAACTAATGGCACTAAAGAGTGAAAATTCCCAGGATCAGATGTTTCACATTCCAGGGTGTTAAAGGGCAAGGTCGGAACATTGCAGATGCCCGAACAATAATCTTCCAAAGTGTTTTTGATTCTGAACCGTTTCTTTAGGTTTTAAAATTGAGCATCCCATTCCAATAATTAAGAATGGTGAGAGAGGGCAACGAGGGAATTTAAACCAGTTAGCCTAACATCTGTCATCGGGAAATTACTAGAGTCTGTAATTAAGGATAGCGTGACTGAGCACCTTGATAATATTCTGCTGATCAGGGAATGCCAGCATGGATTTATAAAGTGTAGATCACTTCTGACGAACCTGATTGAACTTTTTGAAGAGGTGCCTAAATTAATATACAGGGGAATGTCTAACATTGTCATGTATATGGACTTCTCGAAGGCATTCGATAAATATTCCTCATGTGAGACTGTTAGCTTAAGTTGAATCTATGGGATGAAAGACTAATTATTGACCTGGTTAAGAAGTTGTCTGATCGGCAGGAAACAGAGAATCAGGATAAAGTCTCATTAGTAGGGTGTGACAAGTGGTGTCCAACAAGGATCTGTTTTGGGAAAGCAGGTTTTCACCCAATTTAGTAATGATTAAATGATGGGATAGAGCGCCAGATATCCAAGTTTGCCGATAGCACAGAGATATGCGGCATTGTTTGCAGTATGGAGGGCAGCATAGCATTACAATCAGATATTCTAGATTAAGTGAATGGGAATAAAACTGTGCCAAATGGGTTTAAATATGGGCAAGTGTGAGATCATGCACGTTGGAACTAAATGTATAGATCAGAGTACTTTCTAAATGTTGAAAGGCTGAAATCAGTGGAGGTCCATGTACATAGTTCGTTAAAGTGTCATGCATAGGTACAGGAAATAATCAGAAATTCTAATGGAATGCTGGCCTTTATATCTAGAAGACTTGAATATGAGGGAGAAGTTATGCTGCAGCTATTCAACGCCCTATTTATACCACCCCTGGATAGGGTGAGCAGTTCTGTGCACCACATCTTAGGAAGGATATATTGGCCTTGGAAGGAGTGTAGCACAGCATTACCAAAATTATATGTGGACACCAAGGTTTATATAACGAAGAAATTACACAAACTAGTTTTGCGTTCATTGTCATTTTGAGGTTTAAGCGGTTATTTGCTAGGAAGTTTGCAAGATATTAAAGGGAACTGATATTTTAGAGAGAGAGCAATTACTCCTGCTAGCTGTGGAGTCTAGGACCAGAGGATGCAGCGGAAAAGTTAGAGCCAGGCTACAAGGCGAGAATAAAGGAAACACTTCCACATGCAAGGGGTAGTAGAGTTTGCAACTCTAATCTACAAATTGTGGTTGATGCTCGATCAATTGTTGATTTGAATTCTGAGATCAATTGTTTGTTGATAAACAAATATAATAAGCGATATCGAGAAACGGCGGGTAAACGGCGTTTGGTCCCATATCAGCCATGATGTCATTGAATGGAGAAATAGGCTCGAAGTGCTAAATAGCCTACTCCTATTCCTAAGCGGCTATTTTCAAACAATACTAGGTCTGAAGCCATCGTGTTTTATCACAGCCACAATTTCTGTACCCTCGCCAACAATTCTAATCGACATAATTTGCTCAGAAAGCCGTTAAATAAGCT
This sequence comes from Somniosus microcephalus, assembly GCF_052327205.1. Classification (NCBI taxonomy): domain Eukaryota; kingdom Metazoa; phylum Chordata; class Chondrichthyes; order Squaliformes; family Somniosidae; genus Somniosus; species Somniosus microcephalus. Next base: position 51,936,687 of record NW_028225183.1, read on the forward strand.
ATTTGAAACTACGTTATCCTTCATACCCATTAGTCACTCCATAGCAAAGATTGCCTCCTTCTAACTCAGTTGAATGGGCGCCTCTACTTTAGCTTCAACCCATCAGATACTGAACCTTTCATCCTTGCTTTAGTCACACCAGGTTTCGATTATTCCAATGGGAAATTGGCTGACCTCCCATTGTCCACCGTCCATGCACTAATCGATCCAAAACTCTCATGCCCAGATCCAATCCCATATTATGACATCTCAACCGTCCCCCCTCTGCTTGCTGACCAAATTGGATTTAGGCACTCAAAAGATTCCAGTTTATGTTTTATTCCTTTTATTTAAATCGCTCATGGCCTCATCGATCACTATCTCTGTCCTCCCAGCCTAGTTTCACTTCACTCCAAACTCTCTGCTCTTTCTCCGTCAGCCGCTTGTTTTACTGTCCTCCGTCTGCCTCAGACTTGTCAGCCATGCATTGAGGTATCTAGGCCCCGTGCACCAGAATTCCAAGGAAGTTGTGCATAATCTTTATAAAACACTGGTAATGCTTCAGCTGGAGAATTGTGTTCAATTCTGGGCAGCAGACATTAGGAAGGATGTCAAGGCCTTGCAGAGCGTGCAGAGGAGGTATACTAGAATGGTTCCAGGTATAAAGGACTTCAGTTTTGTGAAGAGATTAGAGAAGCTGGGATCGTTCTCCTTAGAGCAGAGAAGGTTAAGCGGAGACTTAAGAAATATTGAAGTTAAGAGGGATTATATATAGCAAGGAGGGAGAAACTATTTCCTGTGGCAAGTGCTAGCCAGAGTAAGAGATTTAAAATATAATGTCACGCTAAGGGTTGTAAAGTTCAGGAACGCATTCCCTAAATGGTAATAGAATTAGATTCGACAGCAAAATCAAAAGGCAATTGGACAGGTACTTTTTTATAACTAATCTGCAGGTTTATGTGAAGCATTCTGGGATGTGGGATTATATTGTGCGGCTCTTTCACAGATTCGGCACAGGCACGGCAGTCAGAATGGCCCTTGCTGTGCTATAAGATTCTTTGATTTAACCCATTCATTATGGTAAAGGCCTCCATGAGGTCTCAGAATAGTCTTCACTTTCCCAAAGGGAAGAGATCAATGTCTTCCATCTCAACTCCCCTTTCTAAGTTCACTGAGTGTCGGTTTTTTCTCTTCACACACAGTCATAGCAGGTGCACATAATTCAGTACATACAAGAGGATATTCTTATAAAAGCAGAAGTGCAATGGGTGACATTAGAGAGTTGAAGCAAAATCAGTGCTTCTATCCTTGAGTACGGGAATCTACTGGCTGCGGATGTAACTCACTGGTAAAGGGCAAGTTTCACATGGATAATGTCCCGGGTTCGACCTCCAACGTCGCTAAACAGCACCCGCCAGCAAATGTTTTTTCGCCAGAATTATCCACAGAACGATGACTGGCGACAAGATCGAATGATCGGGAGCTCTTGAAAAATTCAATTGATCTGAAGCTGGACCTCATTCCATGCCCCATCAGCTCATAAGAGCCGCAGACTTACGGGACTGTGTGCCGTTGCAATGTTGAGCGAGCAGTTACAGCTCTTGTTCCTGTTTTACATTCTGTCATTCTTCCATCTCGCTTGCTGACTCAGACATCGGATTCCAGCCTGGTCTCTAAATAGTGTCCAATGCATTGCCTCGATTTAACAATGCTCATCCTTCTTTTCAAATCCCTCCATGGCCTCTCCCCACCCTATCTCTGTAAACTCCCGCAGCTCTACAATCCACCTAGATATCTGTGCTCCTTCAATTCTGGGCTCTTGTGCATTTCTCATTTAAAACGCTCCACCATTGGTGGACGTGCCTTCAGCATCCTGGACTGTAAGCTCTTGAATTCCATGCCTGACTTGCTCTACGTTTCTCTCCTCCTGTATCAGGTTTCTTAAATCCTAACTCGTTGAACAAGCTTGCCTAATATCAAATTATGAGGCTGGGTGTAATATTTTGTTTGATATTGATATTTTGTTTCTATGTTAATGGTGCTATATAAATTCATGTTGTGGTTGCTGTTGTTTTTTGCAACGTTCAAAGTAAAGCGGAGCAGATATTCCTTAAACTGAAGCCAAGATTGAAGACTGTGAGCCCAGGACATCGCTGGGTAGCTGGTGTTGCCTGGGACACAATACAGAACACACACTTCAACACTGAACCATCAATGCTCTGCAAGTGGCCGGGTGTGCCTCCTATATCTCCAATGAGCAGTGTTGTCAATTTCTAATGGAGCATCTGCTTATCACATGAAAGGAAAAGAATGGGTTATGGTGAGCCATCACATGGAGGAGCAGGACTCGAGGAATTGGAGAGGCAGAAAAATTGGCGGTAGCAAAAGAAATAGCAAAAATGGTATTTCAGGAAGGCAAATCACCCTGCTGTGATCATTAAAACACGTCCGCCCTGCTGGGATTGAACAGCATGGAGCCTCTTTTCTACACACGAACGCTGGCCAGGCAAGCTTAAGCTGACCCATCTCTGCTAAATACAAAGTCACCAGGAAGCCAAAATACTGCATCAAGATTCCAAATAAATATCTAAACCTTTTGCTCTCACTTAACCTCATATCTACCCAGATATATGGATGTTTATTTGGTCCATGTTCACCGTTCGGTAGAGTGCTGCTTTCAATTCATAAAGCAGTGTGCTTGACCGTCTCCCCGTCCATTGTGATAACCATTCACTCCCACCAATACCGGCACACCGTGGCTGCAGTGTATAACGACTGTAGGATGAACTGCAGCAATTCGCCAAGGCTTCTTTTACAGCACCTCCAAAACCCTCGAATTCTACCACCTAGAAGGAGAAGGACAGCATGCCTAATTGCAGTTCCATCATTGTCACTGTGTCAAAATACTGGCGCTCCCTCGCTAACAGCAATGTGTGAGCACCTTCACCACACGGACTGCAGCGGTTCCAGAAGGCAGCTCACCACCACTTTCTCAAGGGGCAACTAGTGATGGGGGATAAATGCTGAGCTTGCCAGCGCCGTCCACACCCCGAGAATGAAGAACAGTAAACACTCAACAGGAAGAGGTGACAATTTCTACAATTTTTGAGAAATATAGAAAAGGGTCATATAAGTTATGCACCAGATGTAGCTGTTGAAAGTTTAAAGCAGAATTATCATTACCGGTTTTTGCTGAATAGCCAATTTGACTGAGCAGAAGGCAACTGAGCAAATAACCGAAATTTCAATTGAGTCCACTGCGTCAGACAATGAGTTTGGTGAGGGACGGGAATAAATGCCGAACTTACAGCAATCACTCTCTTTTACGGCAAACAGAGTCTATTTCCACAGCAAACAGCAAATAGACTTTGTTGAAAGAGCATACCACAGCTCACGGTCTATTTACATCAACAACTACCTGCAAATATACAGCAACGTTAACTTAGTAAAAAGACCCACGTTGGTACATATGAGAGTTTTCAACAAAAAAAATGAAATCAATCACATAAAGAGATATTAGTACAGATGACCAAATGATTGGTCAAAGACATTGGTTTGACGCTGCATCTTAAAGGAGGAAATAGGTAGAGATGTTTAGGGAGAGAATTCCAGAGCTTAGAACCCATGCTGCTGAAGCCACGTCCACCAATGGTGGAGCAATTATAATCGAGGATGCACAAATTTCCAGGACTGGAGGAGCGCAGAGTTGAAGGTGGGTTGTGGGGCTTGAGGAGTTTATAGAGATAAGGAGGAGCGAGTCCAAAATCTGATTTGAAAACAAGGATGAGAATTTTACACAGTCCGCTCAGGAAACACAGACTATTTAAAAAGTCTCGTAAGCATTAGAGCAAACAGTCTGTTTTACCGCAGTGCCCTTACTCAGCAATAAACAAACAGAATCTATTTAAACAGAGACTCTACGCATAACAGCAAACAGAGCTCATTAACGAAACACATTAACGTCGCCTAGTAAAATAAGGTTGTTTGATCCAGAACCAATCCAGTGTGTGGAATATAGTTACGTAATACAAAATTATTATTTCTCCACAAAATTCATTGGATGGATAAATACAAAGAACAAATTATGGGCGTAAAGCCCATCGCAGTCACTTACAGCAGTGCGGTCTCGATATGAACATAAGAAGAGGAGTCAGCGATTGAGACAGCCGAGCCTGTTCCACAATCCAATGAAATCATGGTTGATCTGCGACCTCACTCCATATAACTGCCTTTGGCCCATATGCCTTAATAGTTGTAATTGAGGTATCAGCACCCCATCATCTCCATTCTGTTCAGCAATAGCAGTACCACTATATACATGCATTAATGAACTGCGAATATTCCTTACAAGCGTAGCTTAGTTGTGCATGCTAGATATGGATATAAAGTTGACATTAGAACGATGCAGGTTGCATTGGCCGGGGATCAAACCCTGTTCTCACGCATGGGAGACGAGACCTCTACCATTGAACCACCAAAACTACGCCATGGAATGCCCGGGGTCCACATAGCTCCAAGGACCAGCGCTGACGATTTCAAAAAGGAGCAGCAATTTTTCAAATGAATGGGATATCATCGTTTATGGTGAGCCTCCAAATGTAGGAGTCGAGCTCTAGAAATTGAAGAGGTCAGAACATAATCGGTAGCAAAATAAACAGCAGAAAGGGTATTTAAGGAACACCAATCACTCTGCCACCGTCCATAAAATAGGTCGGCTCGGCAGGGATTTTCCACAAAGGATCCTGTTTACTACGACATAATCAACTGTAATCTACATGACCGATAATGGGAGCGTTCTGAGAACAGCGGCCAGGAACAGGATGGAGAGTTACAGAACAGCCCAAAGAATATCTACCCCTCTCACAGACTTACTTCTCAACACCCCTTTGCTCATTGCTCTGAGTGTCGGGGCCTGGTTTCTTCTGCTGACCCACAGTTGTATCAGGGCCACAAAATGCAGGTATAGTTGACTTGCAAAGAGATGATTTTACACCCTATTACATCATTGGGTGGCATTAGTGAGATAAGGCACTCAATCCTTCTTTCCTTGGTTAGATGGAGCTGTCATGTGGGAATGTAGCTCGGCGATAAATCACAATCTTTGCTTGTAATTAGAACGTGGATTCAACCCTGTGCATAACGAAATCGAAGTTTTTCAAAAGAGGTATTCACAGAAAGTTAATTAATAAAGCGAATTTTAACATCTGAGTATCCACAAACGTCGAATTCTCCCGCAGTCTGTCTTCATCCCAAGGGCAGCTCTGCTCAGGCAGCCGGCATTGAGGAAAGATAGGCAAAAAGGAAAGGGAGGTGGGGTAGCATTGCTGGTTAAAGAAAGGATTAACACAATTGTAAGGAAGGATATTAGCTCTGAAAAAGTGGAATCTGTATGGGTAGAACTGAGAAATACCAAGGGGCAGAAAACGTTAGTGGGACTGGTATATCACAGAAATCACAGAAACCCCACAGTGCAGATAGAGGCCATTTCGGCCCATCGAGCCTGCACTGACACATATCCCACCCGATCCCCGTAACCCCTACACCAACACATATCCCACCCTATCCCCGTAACCCCACTTATTTAATCCCCCTAACACTAAGGTTCAATTTATCATAGCCAATCAACCTAACCCGCACATCTTTGGACTGTGGGAGGAAACCGGAGCACCCGGAGGAAACCCACGCAAACATTAATGCGGAGGTTTGGGATTGCATTAAAAGGGAAGGTAGAGAAACGTGCAATAAGGGCACAGCAGTCATCATGGGTGACATTTATCTATGTTCTATTACTGCCGGATTGAGTGATTTGACATTGCTGAGCGAGTAGTCACAGCTCTGGCTCCAGTTTGGTGCCTTGCCGTGCTTCTATCTTATTTTCAGATTCTGAGATTGAGTTTCAATCTGCTCACTAAAGCTTGGCCATTGCATTTATGCTGTAGATGAGTTTTGGCATGGGAAAATTAAGCAGAAGCAGAAATCCCGTGAACTGAAGTCGAGGTTGAAAAGATTGTGCCCTCGGCATCACTCAGCAGCTGGTTGTCATGGGCAGACAATACAGAAAACACGATTTCTCCCCTCTAGAGTATAGCAGCTCCTCAGTGTAGCTGTAACACAGTGATATGAGGTTAGGAATTCAATTCGCGACATCTCCAACCACTTTATGTTGCCAACTGTGAAATGAATCCTGTTGGACTCGCCTCACCCTCACACACAGGGAGAGACAAGACTTTCCCAACCCGGAGACCAAGCAGACGTTCCGGGCAGGAGATAATTCATTGGAGAAGCGCACGAACCATGTCAATGTCTCAAACCCAGGACTGGATTGAGGGCCTTGTTATAACATTGGAGGTTAAGGGGATACTTAAAAGATGGTTTCAAAATATAAGGAGATAAACATTTTGTCACAGGCAGGACGTTCGGGCACCAGAGGATGTCAGATTGAACTTAATTGGCAGAAGAACCAGAGTGGAGATGAGGAGAATTTGTTTTGATGCCGTTGATTCTAATGATCTGTAGCGCACTGCCTGAAGTGGCAGTGAAAGCGCATTCAATAATGGACCAGATATTCCGATCACTATGGGTGGGTACATAGATACATACATAGAAGATAGGAGCAGGAGTTGGCCATTCGGCCCCTCGAGCCTGCTCCGCCATTCAATGAGATCATGGCTGATCATCCAAATTCAGTACCCTGTCCCTGCTTTCTCCCCATATCCTTTGATCCCTTTAGCCTTAAGAAATATATCTAACTCCTTCTTGAATATATTTAATGAATTGGCCTCTACTGCCCTCTGTGGTAGAGAATTCCACAGGTTCACCACTCTCTGGGTGAAGAAATTCCTCCTCATCTCTGTCCTAAATGGCCTACCGCATATCCTTAGACTGTGACCCGTGGTTCTGGACTCCCTGGCCATCGGGAACATCCTTCCTGCATCTAGTCTGCTCGTCCTTTTAGAATTTTATAAGTTTCAATGAGATCCCCATTCATTCTTCTAAACTCCAGCGAGTATAATCCCAATCGAACCAATCTCTCCTCATACGTCACTCCTGCCATCCCAGGTATCAGCCTGGTGAATCTTTGCTGCACTCCCTCCATGGCAAGAAAATCCTTCCTCAGATAAGGCGACAAAAACTGCACACAATACACAAGGTGTGGTCTCACCAAGGCCCTGTACAACTGCAGCAAGACATCCTTGTTCCTGTACTCAAACCCTCCCGCTATGAAGGCCAACATACCATGTGACTTCTTACCCGCCTGCTGCACCTGCATGCTTACCTTCAGCGAATGGTGAACAAGGACACCCAGGTCTCACTGCACTTCCCCTTCTCCCAATCTATTGCCACTCAGATAATAATCTGCCTTCCTGTTTTTGAAACCAAAGTGGATAATCTCGAATTTATCCACGTTATATTGCATCTGCCATACTTCTGCCCATTCACCCAACCTGTCCAAATCATACTGGAATTTCTCGGCATCCTCCTCACAGCACACACCCCCACCCAGCTTTGTGTCATCTGCAATCTTTGAGATATTACATCCAATTCCCTCGTCTAGATCATTAATATATATTGTGAATATCTGGGGTCCTCGGAGCGATCCCTGCGGTACCCCACTACTCACTGCCTGAAACTCGGAAAAAGACCCGTTTATTCCAACTCTTTGCTTTCTGTCTGGCAACCAGTTCTCAAGCCACGTCAATACCTTGACCCCAATCCCATGTGCCTTATATTTACACGCTAATCTCTTATGCGGGACCTTATCGAAAGCCTTCTGAAAGTCCAAATATACCAAATCCACTGGTTCTCCCTTATCTATTTTATCAGTTACATCCTCAAAAAATTCCAGTAGATTAGTCAAGCACGATTTACCTTTTGTGAATCCATGTTGACTTTGTCCGATCCTGTCACTGTTTTCCAAGTGCTCTGTTATTACATCTTTTATAATGGACTCTAGCATTTTCCCCACTACCGATGTCAGGCTTACCGGTCCATAATTCACGGTTTTCTCTCTACAACCTTTTTTGAATAGTGGGGTAACATTAGCTACCCTCCAATCCATGGGTACTGTTACAGAGTCTATAGAGTTTTGGAAGATGACCAGCAATGCATCTACTTTTTGCTGGAGCCACTTCTGTAAGTACCCAACGATGTAGATTATCAGGCCTTGGGGATTTATTGGACTTCAATCCCGTCAATTTCCCCAACACCAATACCCTACAAATACTGATTTCTTTCAGTTCCTCCCTCTCATTGGACCCTATGTTCCCCGACATCCCTGGGAGATTATTTGTGTCCTCCCTTGTGAAGACAGAATCAAAGTATGTGTTTAATTGGCCTGCCATTTCTTTGTTCCCCATTATAAATTCCCCTGATTCTGAATGCAAGGGACCTGCGCTTGATTTCACCAAACTTTTTCTCTTCACATAGCTATAAAAGCTTTTACAATCAGTTTTTATTTTGCTTGTAGGCTTACTCTCATACTCTATTTTCCCCTTCTTAATTAATCCCTTTTGATCCTTTGTTGAATCCTAAACAGCTCCCAATCCTCAGGTTTACTGCATTTTCTGGCCAATTTATATGTCCTCTCCTTGGATCTTTTGCTATTCCATATTTCCCTTGTTAGCCATGGTTGAGTCACCTTTTGTGTTTTATTTTTATGCCAAACCGGGATGCACAAATTCTGTAGTTCATCCATGCGATCTTTGAAAGTTTGCCATTGCCTATCCGCCATCAACACTTTGAGTGACATTCCCCAATCAATCCTACCCAACTCGCACGTCAGACCATCGTAGTTTCCTTTATTTAAATTCAGGACCCTAGTCTCTGAGTCAACTATTTCACGCTCCATCGAAATGAAGAATTCTATCATATTATGATCGCTCCGACCCAAGAGGCCTCGCACGACAAATTGCTAATTAATTGTTTCTCATTATCTAATATTCAGTCTAAGATGGCCTGATCTCCAGTTGGTTCCTCGACAAATTGGTCCAGGAAACCATCCCGTATACACTCCAGGAATTCCTCCTCCACAGCATTGTTACTAATTTGGTTAACCCAATCTATATGCAGATTAAAGTCACCCATGATAACTGCTGTGCCCTTATTGCACGCTTCTCTAATTTCCCTTTTAGTGCAACTCTCAAACTTTGCATTACTGCTTGGAGGTCTATATACCACTCCCACTAACCTTTTCTGCCACTTGGTATTTCTCAGTTCTACCCATACAGCTTCCACATCATCAGAGCTAATATCCTTTCTTACAATTGTGTTAATCCCCTCTTTAACCAGCAATGCTACCCCACCTCCCTTTCCTTTATGCACCCTTATGGACATCGGAACTGCCGATTTCAGGCATGCACATTGCAAGCGTTGAAAACCGGCATTTCCGATCAGTCAAGAATGGTCTTGACAGATCCACCAGCTGCCCTGGAGAAGAGCCTGTGCGGGTGGATAGTTCCTCCTTTTGTAGACCATCCGCCTGCAGTAAACAGTTACAATTCTTACACATGGCAAAATCAAACGTAAGGCTTGCTTTTATAGGGATAAGAGTGAATAATGTTTTACAATGTTTTTTTCACTGATTTATCATTTAAAAACATACCTTAAAAAAGGTAGTTTTATTTTTAGCCCCGTAAAAAACTGTAATTATCTTTTTAAATCATTAAATTTTTGTTTAAAATATTTTTTACTGTAATTTCAAGTCTTTTTGAAAATTTGATTTAAAAAATTTATTTAAAGCTTCATGTTTTTTCACTGATCTCTATTCAATTACTTTACAGGTCTTCCTGTCAAATCTATGAAGGGAGATTCTCTTCTGTGATTGGCTCCCCATGGCCCACGTGATTCCAGGGACACTACGAACTGTGCATCCCTGGAATACGTGGGCCCTGCAAACTTCAATTTTGGAAAGGCCCAGGAGCAGAAGCGTGCACATCCTGGGAGCCCTCAGGTAAGGTTGCAGGTTTTTGCAGATCGCAGGCCTCTGCTCGCGGGAGGCCTGCGATCGGAAAAAACGGGCCAATACCTTTCAAAGGGGATTTGGATATATACTTGAAATGGAAAAGCAATCGCAGGACGATGGGGAAAAAGCAGGGGCGGGGGGCAGGGTATAATTGTTCGCTCTGTCAGAGAGACTGCACAGGAACGTTGGGCCGAATGATCTCATTCTGTGCTGTAAGATTCTGTGATTCTCTGACTTATGTCAATTAGGCTGATGCACAACAGATTGGAGGAATTTCAATGCGATTCTTTCATGATATTTCAATGCGATTAATAAGAGATAATCTACTGTTCACAAAAAACCCTTAAACACTGCTCTGTAATGTAACGAACCACATTGATAATCATATACCACCCATGAACTCCATACAGCTTGTGTTTAGCAGGACTGCCGTGGGCACCCATTGGAAAGTGTCAAGAAATGTCGAGGAACCGCAGAAAGTGGCAGAGCAAATATTGAGGCCTCTGTCAGTGCAATTACCCGTGGAGTTTAAACAGGCGAGGTTGGATTCGACCCCATTAATGGGGAGCTGGAGGAACTTCGCCATTTAGTCTCCACCCATTGCGGTATACCACTTCCGATTGGAAGTGTCAGTTCCGCTTTTACTGACAAACAAGTGCACTGAGTAGAATGTGACAGAGTAAATGACCGAAATATCTATGGATATCATTGTGTCAGATAAGGAACTTGAGGCAGGGCGTGTAAAGGGGCCGGATCTTGCAGCAAACAGTCTATTTACATCCAAATACCCGCATAAAAGGTTGTTACATAAGATTAGGGCTCATAGGGGTGGGGGTAATACAGTAGCATGGATACAGGATTGGTTAATGGACAGAAAACAGAGAGTCGGAAAGAACAGATCTTTTTTAGGTTGGCAGGCTGTAATTTGTGGGGTGCTCCAAGTATCAATGTTGGTGCCTCAGATATGTACAATCCATATTAATGATCTAGAAGAAGGGACCCAGTGTAAATTATCCAAATTTGCTGATAAAACAAGGCTAGGTTGGTCACTAAGCTGTGAGGAGAACACAAAGAGTCTGCAAAGGATATAGAAAGACTGAGTGAGTGGGCAGTAAGGTGGCAGTTGGAGTATAATATGGGGAAATGTGAGGTTATTCCCTTTGTTAGGCAGAATAGAAATAGAGTATATTTTTTAAACAGTGAGGAACTTTCAAATGTAGGTGTTCAGTGCGATTAGGGTGTCCTCGTGGAAGAAACAAGAAAGCTAGCATGCAGGTACAGCAAGCAATAAGGAAGGCAAATGGCATGTTGGCATTTATTGCAAGGGGGTTGGAATATAAGAGTAAGGAACTCCTACTACAACTGTACAGGGCCTTGGTGAGACCACGCCTGGAGTACTGTGCACAGATTTGTTCTCCTTATCTAAGTTACCTTGGAGACGGTGCAATGAAAGTTCTTCAGATTGACTCCTGGGATAAAACTTCTGTCCTATGATTAGATATTGTGTAGAATGGGCCTATACTCTCTGGAGTTTAGAAGAACGAGTGGTGATCTCATTGAAACATACAAGCATTTGTAGGGGATTGACAGGGTAGATGAGATGTTTTTTCTCCTGGCTGGATTGTCGAGAAATCAGGGGCATAGTCTCAGGATAATGGCTAGGCCATTTAAGACTGAGTTGAGGAGGAATTTCTTCACTCAAAGGGTTGTGAATCTTTGCATATATTCAAGGTTGAGATCGATAGATTTTTATAGTCTAGGGAAATCAATGGTTGCAGAGATGGGGTGGGAAGTTAGAGTTGCTGTCGATGATCAGCCATGATCTTATTTATTGGTGGAGCAGGCTCGAGGGGCCATATGGCCTACACCTGCTCTTATTTCTAATATTCTTATGTTCTATCAACAACCTGCATTTATAAAGTACCTTTACCATAACTGGTTGCCTGGGAGATAAAATACCGAAGAAAAACTTGTTTCCCTTTAAAGCCCTGTAATTTATGATTGTGGATGTAGCTCAGTGGTGGAGCACATGCTTCGCATGTATGAGGTCCTGGCATGAATCTCCAAGCAATATATTTTTCACCAGAACTTTCCACATTAATGAGGGCAGCGCGTTGCAACGTCTAAGGATCCACGAACATTCAATTGTCCCAGAGCTGGGCTTCAAACCAACAGCCGCTCAGCAGCTCAGCTCACAGCAGCCGCAGACTGAGCAGATTGTGTGACGGTCCCCTGCAGTGTGAGCAGTCATGGCTCTAGTTCCTGTCTGATGACCTATCATTCTTCCATCTCACTTCCTGTTTCAGAGATATGATTTCAGCCTGGTTAATATACATTGACGATTGCCTTCATGTGGCAGACTTGTTTTGGAAATGTTCAAAATAAAGAGTAGCAGATACACCCTGATCTGAATCCGAGTTTCAAGAGATTGACCCCTCGGCATCGCTGGGCAGCTGGTTGTCTGGGACACTTGTTTGCCTGTAAAGTTTGTTAATGGCACTTGACTCTTAATCAAACAGAATCTATTTACACAGCGCTTCTACAGCAAGCAGATTTTATTTAAACAAAGACTCTACCTAGATTCACGACCAAACCTACAGCAGAGTCCAATTAAAAAAGCAGGGTAATGTGTCCAGCAACATGTAGTGATTTGAGGGCAGTTCCATAATACAACTTATGTGCATAAATCAATCCCCGTCACTCATAGCAGTGTGGTGTCCAGGTCTGATTGAGAGAGAATAACCCTCTAATTACCCCGTCATCTCCATTCTAATGGGGAATGGTGGTGTCCTCATCTGGACCGTAAACAACTGCCAATTTTCATTCGAAGCGTGGCTGAATTATTGCGGACTAATTAACTAATGTAAAAGTATGAACAATCTTCAATTGGCCGGGAATCGAATCTGGGTCACACACTTATTATACCACTAAACCACCAATGCTCCACTTTTTTACTGTTTAGACTCTCACGGCTTCAAGTAGCACTACCGTGTGTAGAACTGAGATAACTCGCCAATGGGGCGTTGTATGCACGTGTGTCACATAGAAATTGGTGCAAGTCTCAGGTAAAGTTCTCGAGCATGAGGCATCAAGCATTCAGTCTCCATCTATTTCAAACAACTTCCAGTTCGTCCAACCATAGAACTAATGGAAATGTCAGTGTTAGTAGGAGCACATTAGTGGTTAAACAACAAAAGCGTTGACCTTGCAAACCAAAGGAGCATGATATTGGAATAGAACGGGAAATTATGTGTCCAGGGGAGTTGTTAACGACTTAGATGATGCGCTAGAGAGCCAAGTTTGGCGATCACACAAAGATTGGAGGAATTGACAGAAGTCTAGGTAGATGCAAGAAATTACAATGAGCTATTAATAGATTAAGTGAATGATCAAAATCGCTGCAAATGGATTTCAGTACAGGCAAATGTGAGGTCATCCCTTTCGACCTAAGACGAAAAAATGACAGTACTTTCTAAATGGTGAAAATCTAGAACCGGTGGACGTCCAAAAAGACTATGGGGATCCAGGAACAAAGGGGAAGAAAATGGGGTAGAATTTATGTTAATACCAATAAAAGCGCTAATTAAAACATACCTGGAGTACTGTGTTCAATTTTCGGCACCAACCTTGGAAAGGACATAATAACATTCGAGGGAGTGCAGTGAAGATTTACCAGAATTATACCTGGAAGCCAACGGTCAAGTTACGAGGAGAGATTGCACAAGCTAGGGTTCTATTCCCTGGAATTTACGTTAAGGGGTGATTTGATTGAATTTTTCAAAGTATTAAGGGGAACTGATAGGATTAAATAATGAGAAACAGTTTCAGCTGGTTGATGAGTCTATGAATAGGGGACACAGACTAAAAGTAAGAGCCAGGCCTTTCATGAGTGAAGTTAGGAAAGATTACCTCATGCAAAGAGTGGTAGAAGTTCGGTACACTCTTCCACAAACGGCAGTTGTTGCAAGGTTAATTGTTAATTTTATGTATCTTACGGCTAGATTATTGATAACTAAATTACGAAGGGAACCGGGCCAAAGACGGATACCTGGAGTTCGGTTACAGATCAACCATGATCTAATTGAATGATGGAATAGCCTCGCGAGACTCAGTGGCCTCCTCGTGTTCCTCTGCGCCTGTGCTGCCAATAGGTCTGCTGAAAACAGTTACACCTCTTCCTCACCAATCTTTGTTTCTGTACGTGCAGCACTATGACATAGTTTTGGCTTTCCCCATTGTAAGATCTTATAGATCTCTGATTTCCTGGACATGACAAATATAGGCAGCAGCCAGTATGTTTGAGCAATAGCTCAAGATTGATTAAGCATACAGCGCAATATACTTAAAATTAGGCGATAGTTTTAACGAGTAGCTCGCAGCCCTAGGTCTCTGGAACCTCTCGGACACAAATGGTGTCGTCTTAATCTGTTCCTTCGTCCTCGCAGTATGTCTGTGGGAAGTTGTTCTTTGGGTATCGAGGTTTTAAAACTGTTCTTAACAAAAGATGGTTTGGCCAGTGTCTTTAACAAATTCACCATTTTTTATTGATTCTATTGGCCAAAATGCCATTGTCACCCAGACTAAGGCAGCATCACGCCTTTCCAATACTTTTCCACCAACTTTGCCATGTTCAGTGTTATCTTGTTTATAGTTTTGTTAAGAGAATTCCAGTTCTATACAGCATTATAATATGTTATTTGATGATTTAACATTCACTCGCAATCTGTGGCTGTTTGTTATCAAAACTTAGTCCAAACTGCTTTTGACTGTGCAGCTACATTTTGAACAAGTTTTCTAGTTACCCAGGAGTAATTATGCATAATATTATTTGCTCAATGTCTACAGTTGAACATATACATATATGATTCTCGTCTACTAAATATCTTTAAATATCAGCCTTTTGTACACCACTGTGTTCCTCCAATTGCAGTGTCTTATCGGTGAGGATGCAGTTTGTCGGTCGAGCACTTTTCATTTTACTTATGTGGCTCTGGGTTCAATTCCCAGGGTCAGCGGTTCATATTTCGGATTCATTTGTAGAAGATTCTCTGGGCTGCGCCTCACCTTTACACACAAGGACCAGCAACGCTTCCATTACCGGGAGAAAAGCCGTCTGTACAGCATGGGTTACAAGTCAATGGAAGAAGCCATGCACCATTTCAACGGCTGCCAACCACAGCTCGTCAAGGAGTGTTTAATGAAGCGATCTCCAAGCACAGACACATACCTGGTGTTTGATCTGCATTTGCGTACAGTGAAAATAAAGACAATTATGAAGGACCGATTCGATAGGTATGTGAAA
Organism: Somniosus microcephalus; assembly: GCF_052327205.1. Lineage (NCBI taxonomy): Eukaryota > Metazoa > Chordata > Chondrichthyes > Squaliformes > Somniosidae > Somniosus > Somniosus microcephalus. Next base: position 51,951,929 of record NW_028225183.1, read on the forward strand.
GGGCCGGCACAGGCATGGTGGGCTGAATGGCCTCCTTACTTGCAGCATGAGTCTACAAATCAAATTCACAGCTATCCACAACTCGTGTTGAGACTTCTTTAATGTTTAAGGAATCGAAATATTCTCGCTGGCCTCTGATACAATTTGCCTGAGCATTTCTGTAATGGCCAACCGTTAGCAACTTGACTGATAACGGGAGAGTTCCTGAAATGGCACCTTGACACAGGAAGAAATGTTCTACAAAATCTCAATGAACCTCTACTCCTTTCCCATCCTTTATTCTCAACGCCTCTTTGCTCATTACTTTGAGTGCCGAGGCCAGGATTCTTCTGCTCATCCACAGTTGTAGCATGTCAGCATAATTCAGGTACAGTTGTCGGCTTGGAGCCGGCATGGTGATGAATTTTTACCCTGAAAGTCATTGGGTGACAGCAGTGAGATAAGGGAAACAGTCCATCTATCCTTAGTTAGATAGCAGCGCTCACTATGCATGTAGCTCAGGTGTTTGAGAATGAGATCCTGGGTTCAACTAGCTTCTCTCAATAATATGTTATCACCGTAGTTGTTCACAGAAAGCAACTTTATGAGGACAGCGTGTTCCAACATCTAAGGCTCCACAAGCATTTAATTGGCCCGGAGCTGGACGTCATCTTAGGGACTCCTCAGCTGCTCAGCTCACAGCAGCCGCCGAGTGACGGGATTGTGTGACGTCACAATGCAGTGCGAACAGTCACGGTTCCTGTTTGATGCCCTGTCGTTCTTCTATCTCACCTTATGATTCAGAAATTGGAATTCAGTCTGGCCACGTAAACCTCACAATTGTGTATTGGACGCAGAAATTTTAAAAATCTTCAAAGGAAAGATGAGCAAAAACCTTGTGAAATGAAGTCTTCAGCAGCAGAGGCCATTGGGAGAAGAGAGCAGAAACCAGACAAACAGAGGGACACTCTCAGAAACTAAGGCTGGTAAGTTATAGGCACGTGGTTAGTTTTGGCTACTGTTTATGGTGATTAGTGTAAGTAGTTCTTATAACGTTAGTGTTTTTAGTGGTTAGAATTTGTTTTGGTTTTAGTTAAAAATGTAAATCGTCTTAAAGCTATAAACAGTCCACAGATACATTTTATCTATAAATTAACATAGACTAAGATATGGCATAGCAGGTTGTGTGTCTGGACATCAATATGTGGGAATTCCTGGACAGCGAGACTGTTCCCAGCGGAAATGTCTGCAGCAGATGACTCTGTCTCAAATCATTCCAGCTCAGAATCATTGAGCTGAAGTGCTAGTTGGAGACACTCCATCACACAGTGGAGGAGAAGGTGTATCTGAACAGATTTCTCCCGACCTCGGCAACACCTCGTAGAGAGCTACAGGATCAGATCCGGATTAGTGTGACTGATACTGGACTGAGTAAAGGGAACCGAGTTCAGATAGATAACACAATCATATCCAACAATTACACTGCACTTGCTACATGTGAGGATAAGCATTCAGGCGGTCAGAAGCACAGCTCTGGGACAGACAACGGGCTGTATGATTAAATTGGACAGCTCTTTCAAAGAGTCATGACGGGGCGAATGGACATTGCTGTGCTGAAAGTCTTCATGATTCCAACCCCTTTAATAATGTTAAAGGCCTCGTTGAAGTCTCTTAGTCTTTTCCTGAGGGAACAGCCGAAGGAATCCCCAAGTCTTCCTTCTCAAAGTCACTTTCTCAGTTCACTGAGTGCCGAGCCCTGCTTTCTTCTCTTCACCCACACTTGTATCAGGTGCACAGAATGCAGTACATATTTGCAGTACAAAAGGAGATTATTTTACGTCCAGCAAATCATTGGATGGAATGAATAAGATAAGGTTCTCCATCCTTCTATCCTTATTGAGATAAATTTGCTGGGGAAGTAGCTCAGTGGTAAATCCGCGTGCTTTGTATGTATGGAGGGCTGGGGTGCTTTTTTACCAGAGCTTTCAACAGAAAGTTGTTTTATAAGGTCAGCAGGTTCAAGAAAGTGGCTCACTGCCACGTTCTCAAGGGCAATTAGGGATCGGCAATAACTGCTGGCCTTGCCAGCGATGCCCACATCCCATAAACGAATAAAAAATACACCTGAGATTACTGCAACGTTCAATTGGCCCGAGGCTGATCCTCAGCCGTTCAGCTCACCACTGTCGCAGAAGTGACCGGATTGTGTATTGTTGCAATGTACAGCAAAGCCAACACCAGCCTCCAGTGGAAAGGATTGATCTAAATGAGATGTGGGCTGACAGTGAAAACAAATGGAACGACAGTTTCTGCACAATAGAAATACTCTGCCGTTTAACGAAAGACAACAATAGGCAATGGGATTTATCTAGACTCCGGAATGAATTCCGGATAGAAAAAATAAAATGAAAATAAAAGGTTGATACAGAATCATAGATTTGCAGAGAATATAATCAGGCCATGTCGTCCATGGATAGGCAGTGGGAAATATTTAAAGGTCGCATGAATGAACAAAATAAATTGTTCATCCCTGTCTGACATAAAAATAAAACAAACAAGATGACTCAACCGTGGCTAACAAGGCAAATTAGGGATAGCATATGTCCAATGAGAGGACATATTCATTGGTCAGATAAAGCAGCAAACCTGAGCATTGGGAGCAGTTTAAGATTCAGCACAGGAGAACATAGGGATTAATTAAGAGGGGGGAAATAGAGTATGGGTGTAAGCTTGCAGCGAACATAAAAACAGACTGTAAAACCTTCTATAGATATGTGAAGAGAAACGATTGGTGCAGTCAGAATCAGGAGAATTTATAATGGGGAACAAAGAAATAGCCTACCCATTAAATACATACTTCTTTTCTGTCTTTACAAACGCAGACACAAATAACCTCCCAGAGATGTCAGGGATCATCGGTTCTAATGAGAGGGGGGAACTGAATGAAATCAGTATTTGTAGGGAAATGGTGTTAGGGAAATTGACGGCATTGAAGGCCGACAAATCCCCAGGGACTGATATTCTACATCCGAGGGTACTTGACGAAGTGCCCCTAGAAATAGTAGATGCAATGCGGGTCATCTTCCGAAATTCTGTAGACTCTGGAATAGTTCCCATGGATTGGGGGGTAGCAAATGTAACCCCACAATTTAAAAAAGGTGTTAGAGGGAAAATGGGGAATTATAGACTGGTATGCCTGACATCGGTAGTAGAGAAAATGCAGGAGTCCATTATAAATGATGTAATAGCAGAACACTTGGAAAACAGTGACAGGATCAGACAAAGTCAAGATGCATTTACAAAAGGTAAATCGTGCTTGACTAATCGACTGGTTTTTTTGGAGGATGTAACTGGTAGAATAGATAAGGGAGAACCAGTGGATGTGGTGTATCTGGACTTTCAGAAATCTTTCGATAAGGTACCACATAAGAGATTAGCATGGAATGTTAAAGCACATGGGATTGGACGTAAGGTACTGGCTTCGATAGCGAACTGGTTGGTAGACAGGAAGCAAAGAGTTGGAATAAACAAGACGTTTTCTGAGTGGCAGGCAGTGACTAGAGGGGTACCGCAGCGATCGGTTCTGGGACCTCAATTTTTCCCAATATATGTTAATGATCTAGACAAGGGAACTAGTTGTAATATCACCAAGTTTGCAGCCGAGACAAGTTTGGGTGGGCGTGTGTGCTGTGAGGAGGATGCAGAGAGATTCCAGTATGATTTGGATTGGTTGAGTAATTGGGCAGATGCATGGCAGATGCAGTATAATGTGGATACATGCGAGGATATCCAAATTGGTGGCAAAAACAGGAAGGCTGATTATAATCTGAACGGCAATAGATTTGGAAAAGGGGAAGTGCAACGAGACCTAGGTGTCCTTGTGCACCAGTCACTGAAGGTAAGCATGCAGGTGCAGCAGGCGGTTAAGAAGGCAAATGGTATGTTGGCCTTCAGAGAGGGAGGATTCGAGTACAGGAGCAACGATGTCTTGCTGCAGTTACACAGGGCCTTGGTGAGACCACACCTAGCTTATGGTGTGCATTTTTGGTCACCTTATGTGAGGAAGGATGTTCTTGCCATGAAGGGAGTGCAGCGAATATTCACCAGACTTATACCTGGCTTGGCAGGATTGGTGTATGAAAAGAGCTTGGTTCGATTGGACTTGTATTCGCTAGGCTTTGGAAGAATGAGAGGGGATCTCATTGAATCTTATAAAATTCTAACAGAACTAGACAGCCAAGATGCAGGAAGGGTATACCCGATGGCGGGGGAGTTCGGAACCAGTGTTCACAGACTAAGCATAAGAGGTAAGCCATTTAGGACTGAGATGAGGAGGAATTTCTTCACCCAGGGAGTGGTGAAACTGTGGAATTCTCTACCACAGACGGCTGTTGACGCCAATTCATTAAATATATTCAGGAAGGAGTTAGATATATTTCTTCAGTCTAAAGGGGTCAAGGAATATGGGGAGAAGGCAGGGACAGGGTACTGAGTTTGGATGATCAGCCATGATTTCATTAAATGGCAGATTAGGCTCGAGGGGCCGAATGGCCTACTCCTGCTCCTTCTATGTTTCTATGTGCCAGTCCCGGCTCTTCAAAAGAGCTAAAAATTAGTGTCACGCCTCTGCTCATTCCCCAGGGCCCTGCATTCTGTTTTCAGTATCAAGATTTTATTCAATCCCTCTTGAAAGTTACTATTGAAACTGCTTACAGCACACTTCCAGCAGTGCGTTCCAGTTCTTAAAAACTCGCTGTGAATTTAGCATTGTTATCTCACCTCTAGTGCTTATCCTGTCAACTTAAATCGCTCGCCTCATGTTACCCACCCTCCTGCCATTGGAAACAATGTCTCCCTATCTACCCGATCAAGACTCGTCATATTTTTGAGCCGTTCTATTAAATCTCCCCTTAACATTCGCTGCTCTTAGGAGAACAATCCCAGCCTCTCTTATCTCTTCATAGAAGATGACGTAGTCTTTCCTAAACTCGCGAGGCTTTATTTTAGCATTTCCATGGATTTGCACTGTTTCGATAACGAGCCTCTGTAGCTCTAATTCTGTCTCTCCGCCTCTGTTTTCCCTATAAATGTCCCGCATTAATGAATTGATGCAGAATCAGCGAATAAGTGATAAAGTCGACATGGTTTGGCACGCAGATGACGTCACAATGCATCTGCTAAACATGGCGAAGCACGACGATCATTCTCATTGGTCGATTGATTAATTTTCTCATTAATTCAATGAGCATTGTGATGCGCTATCAATTACTCAAAAGACTGAGGTTAAGCGAGTAACTAACAGGCTTTTATTAACAAGAGAACGAAGGTGTGCCTCGAGTGGTCGACCAGTCCAGAATACAGAGGGACTGCGGAGCAGTCACCTTTATACCTGGACTCGTGGGAGGAGTCAGCCGAGGCATGTACAGACATGTACACAGTGGAATACAAACACACACACAGGCAGGTAGAACAGTGGTTTACCACATTCACCCCTTGTTTAAAAATGAGTCCGGCGGGGTGAAGTGTATTAAAAGTTTGTGTATTGGAGTCTCTCCGGAGGTCTTGTCTGCCGCTGTGATCGACGTGGCGACGGCAGGGGTAGTGAAGCTTCCGGCGTCGAATCCCGCGTAGGCTGGGGCACTGGTGTGTAGTCCTCGTGGGTGTCGAGCGGGTCGCGGGGCCCAGTCATGCCGTCTGCTGGGGTTGGATATTGGATCGTGGGGGGGGGTGGTAGTGGGAAGTGGGTTTCCTGAGGCCCCCGAGGTTGCGAGGCCTCGTATGGAGACTGTGTCCTCCCGCCCGTCCGGGTACACAATGTAAGCATACTGGGGGTTGGCGTGGAGGAGGTCGACCCTCTCGACCATGGGGTCCGTTTTATGGGTCCTCGCGTGTCTTCTCAGTAGGACCGGCCCTGGGGACGTCAGCCATGGCGGTAGTGATGTCCCCGATGTGGACTTCCTTGGGAAGACAAACATTTTCTCATGAGGGGTGGCGTTAGTGGCAGTGCAGAGCAGTGACCGAATAGAGTGGAGTGCATCGGGGAGCACATCCTGCCAGCGGGAGGTCGGAAGGCCCCTAGACTTTAAGGCTAGCAGGGCGGCCTTCCAAACTGTCGCATTCTCTCTTTCCACCTGTCCGTTCCCCCGGGGGTTGTAACTGGTGGTCCTGATTGTGGCAATCCCCCTAGCGAGCAGGTACTGATGGAGTTCGTCACTCATAAACGATGAGCCCTGGTCGCTATGGATATAGCTGGGGAAACCGAACAGGGTGAAGAGGTCGTTCAGGCATTTAATGACCGTGGCACTGGTCATGTCCTGGCAGGGGGTGGCGAACGGGAAACGGGAGTACTCATCAATAATTTTGAGGAAGTACACATTGCGGTCGGAGGAGGGGAGAGGCCCTTTAAAACCAACGCTCAGGCGCTCGAAGGGGCGAGTGGCTTTTATCAGGTGAGCCCTGTCTGGTCTATAAAAGTGCGGTTTGCACTCAGTGCAGACTTGGCAGTTCCTGGTCATGGTCCTGACCTCCTCAATGGAGTAAGGCAGGTTGCGGGCCTTGATGAAGTGGAAGAACCTGGTGACCCCCGGGTGGCAGAGGCCATTGTGGAGGGCTCGCAGTCTATCGATCTGCGCGCTGCCACAGGTGCCACGCGATAGAGCATCCGGGGGTTCATTGAGCTTCCCGGGCCGGTACAAGATCTCGTAGTTGTAGGTGGAAAGTTCGATTGTCCACCTCAAGATCTTGTCGTTTTTGATTTTGCCCCTCTGCTTGTTGTTAAACATAAAAGCAACTGAACGCTGGTCAGTGAGCAGGGTAAATTGTTTTCCGGCCAGGTAGTGCCTCCAATGACGCACAGCCTCCACAATAGCCTGGGCCTCCTTCTCAACAGCGGAGTGTCTGGTCTCCGGCCCCTGGAGGGTTCGTGAACAGGAGGCCACGGGTCTCCCCGCCTGATTAAAGGTAGCAGCCAGTGCAAAGTCGGATGCGTCGCTTTCCACCTGGAAGGGGATGGATTCGTCCACTGCGTGCATGGTGGCTTTGGCAATGTCTTCCTTGATACGGTGGAAGGCTAAGCGGGCCTCTGCCGTCAAGGGAAAAGAGGTGGACTTGATCAGCGGACGGGCCTTGTCTGCATAGTAGGGGACCGACTGGGCGTAATAGTAGACAAACCCTAGGCACCTCTTCAGGGCCTTGAGGCAGTGGGGCAGTGGGAGTTCCATAAGGGGACGCATTCGGTCGGGGTCGGGACCAATGACTCCGTGTTCCACAAAACAGCCAAGGATGGCGAGGCGGGTTGTGCGGAATATGCACTTCTCCTTGTTATATGTCAGGTTTAGGAGTTGGGCGGTGCAGAGGAATTTATCGAGGTTTGCGTCATGGTCCTGCAAGTCATGGCCGCAGATGGTCACATTGTCCAGATATGGGAAAGTGGCCTGCAACGCATTTTGATCGACCATCCGGTCCATCTCCCTTTGGAAGACGGACACCCCGTTGGTGACGCCAAAGGGAACCCTAAGGAAGTGGTAGAGGTGGCCGTTTGCCTCAAAGGCAGTATACTGGCGGTCCTCAGGGCGGATAGGGAGCTGGTGGTACGCTGATTTCAGGTCAATGGTCGAGAAGACGCGGTAATGCGCGATCTGGATGACCATATCAGCTATGCGGGGGAGTGGGTAAGCGTCCAGCAGGGTGTAGGGATTTATTGTCTGGCTGTAGTCGATGACCTGGCGCTGCTTCTCGCCGGTCTTAACGACCACAACCTGGGCTCGCCAGGGGCTGGTGCTGCCCTCAATAATCCCCTCCTTCAGGAGCCGCTCCACTTTGGTTTTAATGAAAACCCTGTCACCGGCACTGTATCGCCTGCTCTTTGTGGCGATGGGCTTACAGTCAGGGGTGAGGTTAGCAAACAGTGGGGGGGGTGACTCTGAGTGTGGAGAGGTTGCACCTGGTGCACGGCGGGCAATTTGGAAGCTGCTGGCTGCGGACTGTGAGTTGGGGGAGGGGTCCACCGTACGCCTTCGTAACACTTTTAAGGTGGCACTGAAAATCTAACCCCAGTAGAACGGCAGCGTAGAGGTGGGGCAGGACCAGAAGTTTAAAATTGTCGTACACAGTCCCATCTACTTTGAGTGTCACCATGCTGTAGCCGTCAATGTCCGCCGACTGGGACTCGGCGGCCATAGTAATCCGCTGGTGTGCAGGCAGGGCTGGGAGAGAGCAACGCCGCACCGTGTCGGGGTGTATGAAGCTCTCCGTGCTCCCAGAGTCAAAAAGGCAGGTTGTTTTATGACTATTTACCTTAATGTTCATTGTGGACCGGGCCAGTTGGTGCAGTCTCGCTTGGTCCAGCGTAACGGAGGCCAGCGTAGGGGTCGGTGTGTCGCTGCGGGTATCAGGTGAGGCGGTGTTGGGTGCCTGCTGCGTCTCGGCTGGCGTCCAAGATGGCGGCGTCCTTGATCCCCATGTGGCTGGGTGCATCCAAAATGGCTGCTGTTCCGGTGGTTCGCACATGGCTGGGGAGGCCCAAGATGGCGGCCCGCACGGCCCACATGCGGCGCTGCTGGGGTTCGGGGTGGCTTTGGCCCTGCAGACACTGGCATAGTGTCCCTTCTTCCAGCAGCCCGAGCAGATCGCATTTTTCGCCGGGCAGCGCGCTCTTGGGTGTTTGGCCTGGCCACAGAAGTAGCATTTCTGGCCTTGGGACACTGCTGCGGTAGTTGGGCCGTTGCTGGGATGTGGCTGGGGTGGCACGGCTCTATGAGACGGTCCTACCGTGTCCCAGGCTGTCATTCCCCGTGGCGTCCACAGTGCAGAGGAGTAGGCATCCATGCCCCGGTAGGCTGCATCCAATGATACTGCGAGTTCAGAGGCCTTGTTGAGGTCGAGGTCACTCTGCTCCAACAGTCGCTGTCGGGTGTAATTGGACCTGTGGCCCGCCACAAAAGCGTCCCAGATTAGTTCCTCTGTGTATACGGCGGCCTTTACATCCTTACAACAACAGGCCCGGCCAAGCACAGACAGTGCCTGAAGGTATTCCTTGGTCGATTCCCCAGGTTGTTGTTTACGACTCCCCAGGTGGTGCCTGGTGTACACCTCGTTCACTGGGAGCGTGTACTGGTCCTTGAGGAGCTTGAGATCAGCCGTGTATGAGGTCGCGTCCTGGATGACCGAGTACGCTCGGTGGTTCACTTTGGAGGTCAGGACATCCAGTTGGTCCTCATCCGATTTGACCGTTGCAGCGGAGGCGATCAGGAACCTTTCAAAGCACTTAAGCCAGTGAGCAAACTTGGTGGATGCGTCCGCCTCCCGATGCTCTAAGTCCAGGCATGCTGGTGTGAGGTTCTTCTCCACTATAAAAAATCTTGTTAATAAAATTGATGTGCTATCAATTACTCAAAAGACAGGTTAAGCGAGTAACTAACAGGCTTTTATTAACAAGAGAATGAAGGTGTGCCTCGAGTGGTCGACCAGTCCAGAATACAGAGGGACTGTGGCGCAGTCACCTTTATACCTGGACCCGTGGGAGGAGTAAGCCGATGCATTTACAGACATGTACACAGTGGAATACAAACACACACACAGGCAGGTATAACAGTGGTTTACCACACATTGGTTATTAACCATGTGTCTGGGACCAGATGAATGTTTAACTATTCGCGTCTTGCGGCAAAAATATAACAGACCGTGTGGAAATGAATCAATTACATTCTGTAAGTTTCTTTCGGATCACTGGGTCAAAACTGCACATGCCAGGAGAAAACGAGCTGAGCTAATGTTTTTGGTGCGGGACTAGATCAGAACATCCTGCTCTCTCCACAGACGCCGACTGAAGCGTTGTATGTTTCCAGCAGATGCTAGTATTTAGATTTTTGCTCAACAGGTTAAAATGGCCTTTTGTTAAATTGGGAAACGCTAACCCTAACCCTAACGCTAACCCTAACCCTACCCCAACCCTACGCCTAAACCCAACCTTAAAAATTGAGTTTTTTCTCATCTTCTCTAGGGGGCAACATTTTAATATTAGAGAATCTTTGAGGAACTACAAGAGAACACTCGTGAATCAAACTTTTAATCCAAGTTGGAGAAAGCAAACCATTCAACATTTAATGGGTTAGTTGTTAAATCAATTAAGTGATAATTAACAAACACCTAAAGAAATAAGCATTAAAATGTCTGCCGGCACAAGCGCAAAATGGGCGGTGTCACTTCACGCCCCACCCAATCTTCAGTTTTATTGAAGTGAATGCAACTGAATATCCGATATGGTGTAAAGCGGGCGGCCGATGTGACCCCTGGATGTCATTTTCGCGACAGTTATAAAAGTTAAATGCAACAGCTGCTTCAGCCTGGAATTGAGACGTTTTACTGCGGTCGGATGAGCATAGTGACTGCGTGAATCTAACTCAACTGTTCCAGTGATATGTACAGGGTCACTGAGAGCCGATATCAGCCGCCTTCCCCTCACTTTCACTTCATGGAGGCAGGTGTAATATCCTTCTTGGGCGTGATTTTCATTCGTGATGGTGAAGGTGCCTGAATGCTCCCAGCAGCAGCAGGCTGGACATCCGCATAATTCGCCTCGCCATGTCTGGAGAAGAAAAATGCGAGGCCCAGAAGATCTTGGGGGCTTGTGCAGTTAAAGGTGACTTCTCCACTCTTTAGAACAACACTGGAACCCACTCATAGATTGGGTTTGGGTAGACCGGCAATTCGAAAGGAACATTTAGTGACCATCGATTTAAAATGCAATACAGACTCATTCTTGTGAACCAAAATATGACTGGGCTGGAATTTTGTATACAGGGCATAATTACAAAGTTTGCAGATGACCCAAAACTGGGAAAAATATCGAGCAGCGAAGAGGACAGTAACAATCGTGAGGAACACATAGACAAACCGCTGAAATGTGGAGAAAAAGGCAGCTGAAATTTAACGCAGAGAAGTGTAAAGAGAAGCATTTCGGTAGGAATAAAGAGGAGAGACAATATTGGGGGTAAAATTGGTTTGCGACCCTTTGGGACACAAACTTTGCTTTTTAGCGCCCCAAAAATATTAACGCCCCCACGCCCAAAATTCAATGGTAGCGCACAAAGAGGGAGGGTTTACTCCAGGCAGTTTGGGGAAAGCCCCCCACCTCTTGCTGCGCTACGAGTGAATATCAATGAGGTAAGCTGTGGCATGTCACACCACGATACTGCAGGATGCCTCACCTTATTAAAGGGGCGGGTACGAGCACAGCGTGACCCGGGGCCAAGCCGGGACAGAAGGGATAGGAGTGCCAGACTCATGGGCATAGAAATTCAGTATAGCCAGTTTTGGGGCGGTAAAGTCGGGCGGGCGCTAAAGTTTGCGCCCGGTGCAATGTCGAGGGCACTTCGCCGATATTCAGTAGCTTCGCCCTAAGAGGTTGCTGGAGCGCTAAAACTGGCGATGCACGACAATCTTTAGGCGCTAAGCCGGCGGTGCTGAGGGATAGTGCCGAGGCCGGGCGCAGCGCAGGTGCGGTCATTTCTTGATTGACAGCAGACATCGTGGCGCCGGCCAGCTCTTAAAGGGGGAAGGGTCGACTTGGTCTGCTGCAACGGCCTGCACACTGCAGCCTTCCAGCTAGGCCTGAACACAGCTGGTGAGCAGAAGGAGCCATGGCAATGGTACAGAAGGCCCGTGAGCGTGCCCTGCGCTTCTCAGCCCATGACTTGAAGGTGATGGTGACGGCCTTGGAGAAGAGACAGCACATCTTGTTCCCGGACACTGGCAGGAAGCCTCCCACCAGCATCTATAGGAAAGCCTGGAGGGAGGTCGCCCGCAGGGTGTCGGCCACTGGCGATGCCCCCAGGGACAATGTCCAATGCCGGAAGAAGTTTAATGACCTGACCAGGATTGTCAGGGTGAGTACCCTTTCCAGTCTCCTCCTCATCCTTGCATGTACACCTGACATGATGGGCAAAGGGACCTGAAAGCCCTAATGGCCAGCCCTCAGCCAGCAGCTATGGGACAGTCATGAACATCCATTGCACATTCTGCACTTTACACCATGGGAGGCAGTGCACACCACATCAGGGCTACACACTGGCCAAGCTATTCCACCATGGGAGGCAGTGCACACCACATCAGGGCTACACACTGGCCAAGTTATTCCACCATGGGAGGCAGTGCACACCACATCAGGGCTACACACTGGCCAAGCTATTCCACCATGGGAGGCAGTGCACACCACATCAGGGCTACACACCGTACTTACAGGCTGTCCTTTCTCTTGCAGGCAAAACTTGCAAACAACCGAAGGCACCAGGAGGAGACCGGGGGAGGCTGCCCCCAGATCCAAGAGCTCACTCCCCTGGAGGAGCGCGTGAGTCGCCTCATGGGAGCTGGGGTGATTGGGCCCGTCGCCTGTGGAGATGCCGACCCTCTTCTGGGCCACAATGGTAAGGACATCACCTTTTGGACCTCTCTCGGCGCACTTGCGCATCCGATCTACCTCCTTTGCCACTGTCCGACCAATGCGCTGAATGCCACCAGTCATGCCTCCCTCGCTGACGCCCTCTCCTCACTCTAAAGCTACGCTTGTGCCTTCCTGCTTTCAGCTGGTGACGAGGAGCTCCCTGAAGCTGCCAGTGACAGCCCCTCCGAAGAGGAGGAGGAGGAGGAGGAGGAAGAGGAAGGCGGACCATCAGGGCAGCACTCAGATCCGGCTGCAGATGCCGAAGTAGTGGGCACGTCTTCCCTGGAGGAGAGCCTGGAGGATGTGTCAGAGGGGAGTGGAGCTGCTGGGACCAGTGGCATCCAGCAACCCAGGAGGACAGCGGTTGGTCCGCGGCCTTCCCCCCAGAGGGGGGAAGGATCGGAGGGGAGTGCAGTTGCTGGGCCTAGTCGCCACCGGCAACGTGGCAAGGGTCGGCCAGCTCGGCCCCCTGCTCCCCAGCGGGCGAATCCGGACTCCAGTCCGAACACGTTCAACTCAAAGGAGGTGCGCCACCTCGATCAAATGGCCCAGGATTCGGATCGCTGGCACACCAAGCTGATGTGGGTAGTGGCACAGATGCCTGAGGCAATCGAGTCCGTGGCTAGTAGTGTGCGCGACTTCAGGGCCTCACATGCCGCGAGTGGCCGGCTGATCAGTGATGCCGTCCAGACAGTGGCTGTTCTGTTGTGGTCGCAGACCAGGGCAACAGGGGCACTCACTGCTGCCACATGCGCTGCGTCAGCCAGGCATCGCCTGGACACCCGCCGCGCTGCAGCAGCACATCGGGCTGCCCTTCGGCAGATTGGTGTGCATGCTGCATTGCGGGCCCGGGCGAGTGCCAGAGTGCCACATCACCAGCCAGCGCCTCCCATCAGCCAGAATGCACACATTCCTCCAGCCGTCACCACCACTCCCCCATTGGAGCCTCAACGGCAAGCGGCTGCGAATGATGTTGGCCAGGCACAGCTGCGCCAATCACCAGCTGGCCCCTCGAGGGCCAAACCCCATCTAGGCCGCCCCCCAAGTGCATCTGCCGGAAGGACATCTGACCCTCAGGAGCCTTCCCCCAGCCTGGCAGCAACCACTGGGCAGAGCTTGCGGAGGAGCAGCAGGCCGGGCAGGGGCCCCAAAAGGCTCGACAAGGTCTCGGCCTCGCGGCCCAATAAGTAGACGGTGTGGCCAAGTGTTATTCTATATGGCGATGCCTATGTTTCATTTGGGGATGGTTGTTTTGTTTCTGGGGATGTTTTTTGGGTTAAGGCCGTGGATGAATGCCATTTTTGTCCAAATGTTCAGTTATTCCTCCCCAGGTTGTGGGAGTGAGTCATTTGATGTACTGTTTTTTGGGGCCGTTGAATGTTTCTTGGTTTCATGTGTAAAGGGGTTTCATTTGTCTAAAATAAAGATTTCTCTTTATTCAGAGAGTGTCCATGTTTGTTGTTGTAAGTATTTGTTGCCTTCGCCGGCTGAGGGCTTGCGGAACAGCTGCGTTCATTTTCCTTCATGGCCACAAGACATTCCCTGACAGGGGGCTTAGAAGTGACGTTCAATAAGCCGCCGACGGACGGCCCTTGGACCTTCTCGCTCCCTCCTGGGATGATACTCCTCCTCCTCCTGCTCCTCCTCCTCAAGCTCCTCCTGCTCGTCCTCCTGAGGTGGTGGTCCAACGTGAGGTGGCAGTGCCTGAGTCCTGCGGAGAGCCAGGTTGTGCAGCATGCAGCAAACAACGACGAGTTGGGAGACTAGGTCTGGCGAATACTGCAGAGATCCGCCGGAACGATCCAGGCAGTGGAACCGCTGCTTGAGGACGCCAATTGTTTGCTCGATTATGTTCCTGCTCGCTTGATGACTCTCGTTGTATGCCTCTTCAGCAGGGGTCCTGGGCACGCGGAGTGGGGTCATGAGCCAGGTACACAAAGGGTAGCCTTTGTCCCCGAGAAGCCATCCTCTTGGGGGAGGCTGTGCCTCGAATATGTCACGCACAGTTGTCTTCCGCAGGATAAAGTCATCGTGGCTGCTGCCTGGAAAGCGGGCATTGACAGCTAGCATGCGCTGCTTGTGGTCACACACCAGCTGCACATTGAGGGAATGGTAGCCCTTCCGGTTGCGATAATCCTCGGCATGCTCCACAGGTGCCCGCAAAGCCACATGCGTACAGTCAATGGCGCCCTGCACCAAGGGGAAGGCCGCGAATCTTGCAAATCCCAGTGCACGCTGATGCTGCCTCTCCAGGGCCATGGGGAAGGAGATGAATTGGCGTCTCCTTCTGAAAAGGGCATCGGTCACCTGGCAGATGCAGCAATGCACGGCGAACTGGGATATGTTAGCAATGTCCCGAGCAGCGGATTGGAAGGAGCCGGTGGCATAGAAGTTCAAGGCCACCGTCACCTTAGCGTCCACCGACAGAGACGTCCTGCTCCTGAGCTTTGGATGCAGATCTCTGTGAAGCAGATGGCAGATCACTGCAACCACCTCCTTTCGGAATCTCAGCCTTTTTACACATCGCGCGCCACTCATGTTGAGGTAGGAGCGCTGCTGGCCGTATGCCCTGACTGGGTAAGGTCTATGTTGCCGACGCCTGTTGCCCCCTCTGCATCTAGCCAGGGCTACCCCTCTCACCCCGCGTCTGCGAGCCCTACGGACATGATGCTGAAACTCAGCGTTGGCACCCCATGCAGCCCCCATAATATGCTGCCAAACAGTCAAATATCCAAGAGGCCACTTGCAACGCTCTGGCCTGAAGCCAATAATACCTGAGCTGGTGTTGGCCCAAACCAGAAAGCTCTCTTCCTTGGTCTCTCTCCAGAAATCCGTTGCACAAGAGTGTTTGCCGCAAAATGGCTGCCCTTTATAGTGCAGGGTAAGTGCCCTTTAATTTGCGCTCCCCGAGGACTGCGTCAGCTCTGTTGCGTTCCACTAAACAAGCATTCAGGCCGTCGGCCGCACAATGGGGCGGTTGCACTGAAGTTCTGGATCGGGGCGCGCAAAGGGCGTTGCACGAGGATATGACGTCATTTTCTGCGCGCGCAGGTGAGCGTGCGCTAAGACTTTGCGTCGGTGCTAAATGTCTACTTAATTTTGGGTGAGGCACAGATCGCGCTGCGCCCGGACGCGCTACACGCATAGCGCCCGAAATTCACTTCTCTTAAGGCGCTAACGGCTGGCGCAACCAACTTAATTTCTAGGCCATGGTGTGCAGCCAGCATGCCGCGGGGGGTGGGGGGCGGATTCACAGGAGACCGGGTAAAGCAATGCAGGCAGGTGCTGTCAGACGGCCAGGAAGCAAAAATGGTTTCCCGGCACATCCCCTTTAAATCACATCACCCCAGCCGTAGGTTGGCCCCCTTCACCCTGTCGGACATAGTGTCCAACTGGAATTCAGGGGGCACAACTGAACATCATGGCAGGGGTGCGAGCAGGGCCCTGCTAACCGCTCGCTGAATTTCGCGGGAGGCATTAGCAGCACCACGCCCAGGCGCTAGTTGATTTACGCCCAGTTAGCACCCCCTTACCGCGCAAATGGTAGGCAGAAGTCAACCAAATTTTGCCCCCAATATAACGTAAAAGGCACAAATTTAAATGTGTTTCAGGAACAAAGAGCCCCGTGGCTGGTTACATACAAATCTTTGGAAGAGGCAGCACAATTTGAGAAAGCTGTTAAAAAATCTTTAGCAATAGTGGCATAGAGTACAAAAGTGAGGAAGATATGTTCAACCTTTATAAATCACCAGTTGCACCCCAGCTGAGGTGTTGTGCCCAATATCGGATATCACACTTTAGGAAGGATGTCAAGGATATGTCTAAGAGTCTAAGTGGATAGCTCTTTCAAAGAGCTGGCACATTAACGATGGGCCGAACGGCCTCCTTCTGTGCTGTTTCATTCTTTGATTAATGGTGTCGCTGGCAGTAAAGCGTCAGTCTGTCTGTTCAGGTTTAAGCATTGCAGACATAAGCTGAGCGCAGCGTTCTTCTGTGAATATTAAACAATGCCCCTTTGAAATAATGGTGATTTATTTTTTAAATTACCAAAGGTATTGAATAGACATATTAACAATGTCTGCTCCCCATCACTCACCCTAAATAGTGGCCCTCACAGGCTCGCTGTGCCGGGATTCTAACCAGCTGCTATTGACGGAGTCTCCATATCGGCATCGGTGCCGCCCTCCTCCGTTTGTCCCAGTAACCGGGAATGTTCCAATGTTGTCCTTGGTGATAATTTGAGAAGAGTTCAGCCTTTGATTATCTTCGTAAATGTAGATTCGTCGGTGATCCTCTCTGTTCACTGTACGGGTAATGATGGCCCTTTCACTCCCTACCTACACCCCAGTCGGTTGAACAGGTGATATCACTGGTGGTGATGCAGGAGCTGTGGTAAAATCAATGAAACGAACAATCACATTTCATCTGTGGATTTTCATGCACTCTGACAGTTTGGCAACTCAAAGTATTGTGAAGTGTTAAAGGTAATGTTTGCATCGAGGACTGCGATGCTACAAAAGGGGGTTTGACGCTTTCGTTGGCAGAATGAATCAGACATGCGACAGAAAACAAGTCAGCTGCAGATCTATTTCCTAAACAAGCGTTCAGCATTGAAAATTCACTTTGGGATCCCAGGGGACGAAAGGGATTGCGTTGGTTTGAAATTCACATTTCTTCGAATTTAGTCGAGGGATAAAGTGATTAACAACTGTGCAGGTCTCAGTTAACCAGCGCAGCCTTATATAATGCTGGGCTCTGTGGCTGCTGGCAATTCCGGCAATTATTGACCATGCCTTGTTGGCCATTGAGAAGGTGGTGGCGGTCCGCCCCATTAAACATCGGCAGTCTGTATGCTGAAGGTGTACCCACAGTGCTCATAGGTCAGGAGTTCCAGGATTTTAATCCAGCTACGATTAAGTAATAGAGTCATAACAACAACAACAACAACAACAACAACTTGTATGATATAGCACCATTAATTTAGTAAAACGTCCCAAGGCGCTTCTCACGAGTCTGATAAGACAAAATAATTGACACCGAGTCACATAAGGAGAAATTAGGGCAGGTCCAAAATGAAGGTTTTGAGGAGCACCTTATAGGAAGTGAAAGAGGTAGAGAGACGGAAATGTTTATGCAGGAAATTCCAGAGCTTAGGGCCAAGGCAACTGAAGGCACGGCCACCAATGGTTGAGCGATTATAATCAGGGATGCTCAAGGGGACAGAAATATAGCAGCAGAGATATCTCGGGATTTTCTGGGGCTGAAGGAAAATACAGAAATAGGAAGGGGCGAGGCTGTGGAGGGATTTGAACCTAGAGATTAACATTTTGTTATCGAAGCATTGCTTACCCGTTCGTATGTAGCTCAGCGAGCACCGAGGTCGTGGGTGAACTGGACTTGGTGCAAGTTAGGACCCGGGGAGACGAGTTTTGCCTCATCACTAGGGTAGATGTAGAAGACAAGCCAGGAGTGCATTGGATTAGTGAGGTCTAGTGATAAGAAAGGCATGGATGAGGGTTTTGGCAGCTTATGAGTTAAGACCGAGGCAAAGGCAGGCGATGTGACGGAGGTGGAATTAGGTGTTCTTATTTGTGTCATGGATCTGTGGTCAGAATATCATTTGAGGGTAAAATATGACACCGATGTTGCGAACAGTGCAGTCCACACTCAGAAGGATGATAGGGAGAGGGATGAAGTCATTGGTAAGGGAACGGAGTTGGTGGCGGGGACCGAAAACAATGACTTCCCAATATTTAATTGGAGACGATATATGACCAAGTATGGTTGGTGTGTAAATTGGAGGCGATCTAGCAGAGATAGTGTACCTGTTGTCCTTGCTAATGGGTGATGTTGGTCGCGGGTTTCAGAGTTGCTGTCGACATCAAATCCAGTTAAGTATATGGAGAAACACAATATAATTAAGCTTTTATATCGCCAATTGCTACTTATTGCAGAAAGAAATGAACAATTCGTGGTTCTGATAAGTTTTCACTGCTTATGAACCGATCTTATATTCATATCACTGAGAGTTAATACCCATTGTGAACTTCGTTAATTTAGCGCAGTTTTATTTGTTAAACCGTTACATGCCGTCATCTGATTGGAACATGTTTTTAAAATTGAATTCGTTTATCACTGAAATGGATCCTTAATTATCAGTTTTGCAGGAGACGCAAATTAAACCTTTATATTGGCCAATGCACAATATTACATAGTGAAATAGAGGCGGAGACTGAAGTCAGAAACTTCTGAGCAAGTGTAATATATATACCGAATGTGCAAAACAGCGGGAGATATACCAGAATTAAGTGAGGGAATTGAACATCAAGACTTGTGCAATTAATTTAATTAAAAAAGCACGAAACATCGCTTTTCCATATTTCAATGAACAGATGCTACAATTTGGTTGGACTGATCTGCACCTTATGCATTTCCAGAGTTCAGTGAGGAGTGGGAATTGCAGCAAAAACGGAACGACAGCTGATAAGTCTCACCCGTTAAATGAACTGTATTCAGCTGACCATACACTGCCCAGGTCATTCATTCGCTCACTCATTTATGTCTGTTTGTCTGCCTAGCTCTCTCTCTCTCCATTTATTTATCTATCGATCTAACTGTCTCTCTGTCTCCATAAGAAAACATGTCATGTAAATCACCGATTAGGTTTGGCCAACTCAAAGTCGTTATGAAAAAATAAGCAAGTGCAGAGAAGTTACAATTTGCAACAAGTAATATTCAAAGAAAACTTAAATTCAGGTTCATTTCCACGAACTCTGGTGAGGTCAATCGTCTAACAAATTAGGGAAACAATGTCAAATCCATAAGACATATAGATTACAACAATTAAACTGCATTTGAGTAATTCCAAAAGTGAATGCTTTATAAGTTTACATATCGTTGTGGATGGGAATCATAAGGGAAAATATTTGTCTCTCTTTTACACACACAAACACACACTGAAGATTTTGATAGCAACAAGTATAGAGATTTATTTTATTCACGTTTGATATCAAAATCAAGTCATTCCAATTTGGTGCGCTTTCAAACACTTCACTAGAAATAATACCACATGTTATCTTTAATGTCGTCTGTTTACACAGCAGTCGCTTCATCGCCCCTTTCGACAGTATGTGTGTCAGCAATAACATCACCTACTCTAAGAGAAAGTAAATGGGTATCGACAAGTCTGCTCAAGCAAGTGATAGACTGTCACTGATATCTTTAGGACACTAATCGACCTTGTAATTGGATGCTATTCGGGCGCACAATTCCAGATCACAGAACCTATTTCCAGTTGGCATAATTTTCGGTCAGAATTTTGCGTGAAAATTTCCTGTCTCAAATTAACATTTCAACATTGCCAATTAACGGTTGCAAAGTCAACCGTCATGATAAAATTATATTTAATAGCCACGAAGTGGCGCTCTGCAATAAATTCTAAATCCTACCTCCATTCGTCATTGCCATTTTTTTAATTCACTAAACAGCTTATGTCGATCATGTGATTATCAGCAATGCCACCAACCATGTACTGCCATTATTACAGCACTTGTGTATATGTGCGTGTGTGTGTGTGTGTGTGTACATTTCCTGTACAACTTCCGGCTGCCATGATTTCTGGCCACCCTCTTGTGGGAGCATTTAGTAGTGAACCTCCCTGTGAAAACAGTTGTGTGTAATCATGCAGTAGTGGACTGTGGACCGTCGGTGGCGCTGTCAAGCGGGAGCGCCACATTTCACAGTTTAAACCCTGTCGATACCTTGAATATATAAAAATCGTAATCATCACCTGATCTTGGATCACATCACAGGCCACTTCCTAGCTATGTCAATTACATGTTATGTTATTTTTTCAGCATGTGTTTTTCTGACCAACTCAGATGCACTCTATGTTTTATGCTAAACCTAGCTGAGTCAGTTCGTAATTGATTGTTTGATAATGGATGAGCTCCATCGATAGTAGTTAAAGGTTGAGGTTTAGTATTCTCTTTGTATTAGTGGAAAGGGATAATAGTCATGTTACCACTGAATATATCTGCATTGACACATTTTGGGCGGCAAAGTGATTATTCAATGTTAAACGGCAAAGCTGATAAAATGAAGTTGCAGACATCCAACAGGGTTGAAATAAGTTACTCAGGAATTTGCAAATAGGTGTAAAAGGAATATCGAACATTCTGATATGTGGGAACGGGGCTGACATGTAAAACTCCAACGTTCTGTCGCAATTCGCAATTACAGCTGCTTTAAGTAATTAACAATAAAGTACAATATATTTTGAATGAGATGTAATCGGTGTAGACAATTTAGAGAAATTTGAAAGGCCGAATCTGACTGCATTAATTCCATAGTTATTTACAACTCCATCATTAGCTTTTAGTTTCCCGCCAACCTTCACCATTTTGGTAACTTTTGAAAGTAATTCAATTTGTGCAACAAGTTTCTAAGTCAGGAATCATTTAGTGCAAACCGCGAAAGCGAGGAACAACACAAAGTTTGCGTTTTTCTGGCGGTAGTATTAAACATGTATAATAGCTGGAACAACTCCAAAAAGTTACCTGTGTTAACTAGATAAATATTATCCTGTTTTACGGCGAAATACTGCAAGAAAAATTACAACAACATATTTCAGATTAAATGCACAAACAATTGCACAAAATCTCGTGTATCTGGGTTTTGCACAGTGGCTCTGGGAGAGGGCGGCTTGCTGACACACACAGTTAACAACAATTTAATTCACGCCCCTCAAACAAATGAGGTAGAATTATCGAATTTAAAGGACAATCCACAGCCTAGTGGGAAAAGGCAGCGTGTTGATGAGAGAATTTCTTTCAATCCTTCAGCACATCATATCATTGAATGCGGCTGAAGGTCCTGGCAACATAGTCATGTGTGACTGATTGATCCATTGATTGTTTCATTGAGCGATTGCCCTTTAACTATTTCACTCAGGCATTCTTTGATTCAGTGATTGATTTATTCTTTCTTTATTATATTCATTTATTCGCTCATTCATTCATTAATTCATGCATTCATTCATTATTTTGGCCATTCATTCATTCGTTCAATCACTCTTTCTTAATTTATTCGCTCATTCGTTCTGTAATTGATAAATACAACATATGATTCAGCCTAAATGGAAAGGAAGCGAGCACATTGACTGTGTGAATCTCACTGACCTCTTACAGTTATACGTATAGGGTTGCTCAGAGCTAATGTTAGCTGTTTCCATCCAGAATCCCCTTATACAGACAGATGTAAATTTCTCCTTCAGCATGATCTGTATTCCTGAAGGTGAAGGTGGCAGAATTGTTCTGTGCACTATTCAAAAAAGGTGGTAGGGAGAAAACGGGGAATTACAGACCGGTAAGCTTGACAACAGTAGTGAGGAAAATGCTAGAGTCCATTATAAAAGATGTAATAGCAGAACACTTGGAAGACAGTGACAGGATCGGACAAAGTCAACATGGATTTACAAAAGTTAAATCGTGCTTGACTAATCTGGAATTTTTTGAGGATGCAACTATTAAAATAGATAAGGGAGAGCCAGTGGTTGTGGTGTATTTGGACATTCAGAAGGTTTTCGAAAAGGTCCCGCATAAGAGATTTGCGTGTAAAGTTAAGGCACATGGGGGCAAGGTATTGACTTGGATAGGGAACTGGTTGGCAGACAGAAAGCAAAGAGTTGGAATAAACGGGTCTTTTTCCGGGTGGCAGGCAGTGGCTAGTGGGGTCCCGCAGGGATCGGCCCTTGGCCCCCAGCTATTCACAATGGCCCAGAAATTCGGATCTCCACGGGTGAGTACGCACGGGTCACTCACCTGTAGGCCCGATGGAAGTGCCGGTTTCCTGCATGCATTGCGCATACGTGGGAAACCGGCACTTCCATTCCTCTGAAAGCAGGGATTCAGAGGTCGAACACGTGCGCAGGAGAGGCTGCGCATGCGTATCAAACTTAGGTTATTTTTACAGGTTTTTCCGTGAGGCTAAGTCTCCAGAATTTAGAAATGTAAAAAGCAGGCGTAAGGCCTGCTTTTTAGAAGATAAGTGGTGAATTAATTTAAATTAAAACATTTTTTCCTGAGGTTTATTATTTATAAATACTTTTAAGAAAGCTAAATTTATTTTTTGGCCCGATAGAATATAAAATTATTTCTTTCAAAAATTTAAATTATTGTTCAAAATAGTTATTTCATGTAATTTATGTTTTATTTAAAAATGTGATGTTTTTATTAAAATTTATTTGAAGGTTTAGTGCTATTTAGGACCGTAGTATTTAGAAGTCCTGACAGCATTTCCTGTCAAGACTTATGAATGGAGCATTCCCTGCTCCGATTGGCTCCCCATGGCCCACGTGGTCCCAGCGGACGCATCTAACGAACTGTGCCCCAGAGATACGCAAGCACTGCGCGCCGGCAGCTGGAACAGGCCACGGATCGGATATCCACGGGGGACAAGAGCTCAATGGCCGGTGCGCTAGATAAGTGCAGATCGGGGGCTTGCACCCGCGGGAAGCCCCCGACCCGAAATTATTCATGATCTAGAAAAGGGAACTAGATGTAATATATCCAAATTTGCAGGCGACAAATTTCTGCCTCCTCTTTCTCTGCATCTGCACTTACTTAAAGCCTGTTATACCTCTAAATTTTGCCAGTTCTGACGAAAGGTCAGCGGCCTGACAAGTTAACTCTCTGTCTCCCTCCATTAGCCTGACCATCTGAGTATTTCCAACACTTTCAGTTTTAATTTCAGGTGGACAGAGAGTCACAGAGTTATAGAGTTATAACAGCACAGAAGGAGGCCATTCGGCCGATCAAGTCCATGCTGGCTCTCTGCAGAGCATTCCAATCAGTCCCATTACTCCGCTCTATCCCCGTAGTCCTGCAAGTTTATTTCGCTCAAGTGCCTATCCATCCTCCCCTTGAAAGCATTGAGAGTCTCCACTTCCACCACTTCCGTCAGCAGCGAATTACAGGTCATCACCGCTAGCTGCATATAAAAATTATTTTCCTGGGCATTTCATGCCAGAGAGCTAACATCAATGGTAGTGAAATTAATGGAAAAATTTCTGAGGGACAGAATTAGTCTCCACTTGGAGAGGCAAGGATTAATCAAGGATAGTCAGCATGGCTTTGTCACGGATAGATCAAGTCTAACCAAATTGATTGAATTTTTCGATGGGTTGACAAGGCGTGTGGATGAGGGTAGTGCAGTTGATGTAGTCTACATGGACTTCAGTAAGGCTTTTGACAAAGTCCCACATGGGAGACTGGAAAAGAGGATAAGTGTCCATGGGATCCAGGGTAATTTGGCACGTTGGATCCAAAATTGGCTTCGTGCCAGGAGGAAGAGGGTGATGGTCCGAGGTTGTTTTTGTGATTGGAATCCTATGTCCAGTGGTGTACCGCAGGGATCGGTGCTAGGTTATTTGCTCTATGTAGTGTACATTATGATTTAGATATGAATATAGGAGGTAAGTTCTCAGATGACACGAAAAAGCGAGGAGGGAAGCCTTCGGCTAAAGCACGATATAGACGGGATGGTTAGATGGGAAGAATAGTGGCAAATAGAATTTAACCTTGAAAAGTGTGAGGTGATGCCTTTTGGGACGAAAAACAAGGCTGAGGGGGGATCTGATTGAGGTGTTCAAAATTATGAGGGGCATAGTTAGGATAGATAGAAAGGAACTGTTCCCCTTAATAAATGGGTCAATATCCAGAGGGTATATTCTCAATGTAAGGGGCAGGATGTTTAGAGGGGATATGAGGTAAAGCTTTTTCACAGACTCACCGGCTGCAGAGGCAGGGAGATCGGCCCTGGGTGGAGACTGCGCGCAGAGGCCGAGGATTTAATGAGCGGGGAGAGAGAGAGCGGGCCAGACACACCGGCAGCTGCGGCAGCGAGAGCAGCCCTGGGGGGAGACCGAGCGCAGATACTGAGTGCAGTTTAAACAGAGTGCTGCGAGTTGGGTGAGTCAGGGTGTTAGGTGAGGAATGAAAGAATGAGCTCCTTTGATTCGTCTTTGTTTTTCCGATCTTTTCACCCTGTAGGAATTGGTTCTCACTGTACACAAAGGAAAGAGTCCAAGAGCAGGAGCAGGCATGCAGCAACTGCGAAACAGCTAAAGTGACGTCATAACCAGGGAAGGAGCTGATTGGTAAGTAGGACCTGGTGAGTATTTCTACAGTCCAGACGTTAAAGTCAAGGTAAGGTCTCTAATTTAGAGTAAGTAGGGTTTAAATGGAAGTAAGGTCCCTAGTGTATATAATATCCTTTAATTTAAAGGAATTAAATGGAGTAAATTAAGGGTAAGACATGGCTGGGCAGCTCGGCACCGTGGAGTGCTCCTCCGGTGCTCTGTGTGAAGTCAGGGGCACTTTAGGTGTCCAGGGCGAACACCGGTGCAGGAATAGACTCCAGCTGCAGCTACTCGAAATCGGCGTTTTGGAGCTGCAGCTGTGGCTTAAGACCCTGTGGAGCATCCACACAGCTGAGATCTTCGTGGATAGCAAGTCTGACGAGGTGGTCACACCACAGGTAAAGAGTTCACAGGCAGACAGGGATTGGCTGACCGCCAGACAGATTAAACGTACAAGGAATGTAATGAAGCAGTCCCCTGGGTCCATCTCCCTCTCCAACAGATTTCCGTTTTGGATGCTCCTGGTGATATGGTTTCTCAGGGGAATGCAGCAAGAGCCACGTCTGTGGCACTATGAGTGGCTCAGCTGCACAGGAGGGGAGGAAAAAAGTGGGAGAGCAATAGTTATATTGGATTCTATCATAAGGGGAACAGATAGACGTTTCTGTGGCCGCACACGTGACTGCTGATTGGTATAATGCCTCCTAGGGCCAGGGTCAAGGACGTCACTGAACGGCTGCAGGGTTCTTTGAAAATGGAGGATGAACAGACAGAGGTCGTGGTTAACATTGGTACCAGCGACATGGGTAGAAAGAGGGATGAGGCCCTACAACAAGAATTTAGTGAGTTTGGTAGCAGTTTAAAAAACAGGACCTCAAAGATAGTAATCTCTGAATTACTCCTGCTGCCACATGCTAGTGAATATAGTAATAGGAGGATAGAGAAGATGAATGCGTGGCTAAAGAGTTGGTGCAGGAGGGAGGGCTTTAGTTTCCTTGATCACTGGGTCTGCTTCTGGGGAAGGTGGGACCTGAACAATTCGGACGGATTGCACCTGAACAGGAACGGGACCAACATCCTTGCGGGGTGCTTTGTAAGTATTGTTGGTGGCCCGTTTATACTAACTTGCCAGGTGGATTGGATGAGGAGTGGAGATTTAGTAGAAGGTGATGCACAGCCAAATATAGAGCAAAAAATGTCAGCCTGGAAGGCTGAGCAAATATGTAAAAGCACAAGGATGTATGGCAAGGCTGGATGGCATTTATTTTAATGCAAGGAATGTTGCGTGTAAAGCAGATGAATTGAAGCTGTTGATGAACACATGGGAGTATGATATTGTTGCTATCGCAGAGACATTGTTGAGGGTGGGGCAGAACTGGCATCTCAAGATTCCGGGTTATATGATCTCCAGGAGAGACAAAGTGAGGTGTAAAAGAGGAGGGGGTGTCGCAATATTAATCAAGGAGTCAATTACTGCTGTAAGGAGGGCAGATATCTTTGCAGGTTCCACTAATAAGTGTATCTGGCTAGAACTTAATAACAAAAAGGGTGCAAGCACTTTGGTGGGAGTGTAATACAGAACCCCAGACAGTCAGGCGGAGAGAGAGGAACAGTCGTGTAGGCAAATCTCAGATTAGAGTAGAAATAATAGGGTAATAATAGTAGGTGATTTGAAATTCCCCAACATTAACTGGAAAGGCTTAGAGGGTGCGGAGTACTTAAAGTGCAGCCAGGAGAGCTTTTTGAGCCAGCATGTAGAAAGTCGTACAAGGGAGGGGGCGTTACTTGACCTAAATCTAGGGAATGTAACCGGGCAAGTGGTAGAAAATTCTATAGCAGAGCATTTTGGTGACAGTGACCATAATTCGGTGAGATTTATGGTAGTCATGGGAAAGGACAATGGTTGACCGGAAATAAAGGTTCTAGATTGGGGAAAACCGATTTTAATACGATATGGCAGGATCTGGCCAAAGTGGACTGGGATCAGCTAAATGTAGGAAAATCCACATCAGAGCAGTGGGAGTCTTTCAGAAAGGTTTAGAGAGAGTACAACGCCAGCATATTCCCGTAAAGGTCAAGGGTGAAACCAAAACGCCCAGGAAACCCTCGATGTCAAGGGATATACAAGAATGGATTAGGAAAAGAAAGAATGCTTTTGGCAGGTACAATGGATAGAAAACAGTGGAAGTGCTAGCGGAGTAGAGAAAATACAGGAGGGTAAATGAAAATGAAATTTGTAGAGCAATGAGGGGGCATGAAAAAACACTAGTGGGCTAAATAAAGGGAAATCCCAAGTTGATTTATAAGCATATTAAGAGCAAGAGATTAACCAGGGAAAGCGTTGGGTCCATTAGGGACCAAAGTGGCAATCTGTGTGTTGTGCCGGACGATATAGCTGAGGTTTTAAATTAATATTTTGCATCTGTGTTCTCCATGGAGGTGGAAGTTGTAGGCATTGAAATCAAGCAGGGGGATACTGATATACTTGAACAAATTAGTTTTGAGAGGGATGAGGTACTAGCGGTTTTAGCAGGCTTAAAACTCGATAAATCCCCAGGCCCTGACGGGATTTTTCCCAGGTTGCTGTCGCAGGAAAGGGAGGATATTGCAGGGGATTGACACACATTTTCAGTACCTCTCTGGGCACAGGGGTGGTGCCAGCGGACTGGAGAACAGCTAATGTAGTACCATTGTTCAAGAAGGTTAGAAGGGAAAAACCAGGGAATTACAGGCCAGTGAGCCTAACACCAGTGCTAGGGAAATTATTGGAGAAAATTCTGAGGGACAGAATTAATCTCCAATTGGAGAGGCAGGGATTATTCAGGGATGGTCCCTATGGCTTTGTCAGGGGGAGATCATGTCTAACCAATCTGCTGGAATTTTTCGAGGGGTTGATTATGTGTGTGGATGAGGGTAGTGCAGTTGATGTAGTCTACATGGACTTCAGTAAGACATTTGACGAAGTCCCACATGGGAGACTGGACAAGAAGTTAACAGCCCATGGGATCCCGGGCAGTTTGGCACATTAGATCCAAAATTGGCATAGTGGCAGGAGGCAGAGTGTGATAGTCAAAGGTTGTTATTGTCAATGGAAGCCTATATCCAATGGTGTACCGGAGAGATCGGTGCTAGGTTCTTTGCTCTTTGTAGTGTACATTACTGATTTAGATATGAACGTAGGATGTATGATCAGTAAGTTCGCAGATGACACAAAAATTGGTGGAGTGGTAAATAGCGAGGAGGGAAGCCTTAGGCTACAGCACGATATAGACGGGATGGTTAGATGGGCAATACAGTGGAATATGGAATTTAAGCCTGAAAGGTGAGAGGTGATGCCTTTTGGGAGGACAAACAAGGCTGAGGGGGGAGCTGATTGAGGTGTTCAAAATTATGAGGGGCATAGTTAAGGTAGATAGAAAGCAACTGTTCCCATTAGTAAGTGGGTCGCTATCCAGGGGTATATTTTCAATGTAATGGGCAGGAGGTTTAGAGGGGATTTGAGAAAAAACTTTTTCACAGACTCACCAGCTGCAGAGGCAGCGAGAGCGGCCCTGGGTGGAGACTGAGCGCAGAGGCCGAGGATTTAATGAGCGGGGAGAGAGAGATTGGGCCAGACACACCAGCAGCAGGGGCAGTGAGCGCCGCCCTGGGTGGAGACCGAGCTCAGATACTGAGTGCGGTTTAAACAGAGTGCTGCTAGTTGGGTGAGTCAGGGCGTTAGGTGAGGAAAGGAAGGACGAGCTCCCTTACATCATTTTCCTTTTTCTGAAATTTACACGCTGTAGGAATTGGTTCTTACTGTACACCAAGGAAAGAGTCCGAGAGCGGGAGCATGCATACAGCAACTGCGAAATCCCTAAAGTGACGTCATAACCAGGGAAGGAGCTGATTGGTAAGTAGGAGCTGGTGAGTATTTCCACAGTCCAGACGTTAAAGTCAAGGTAAGGTCTCTAATTTAGAGTAAGTAGTGTTTAAATGGAAGTAAGCTCCCTAGTGTATGGAATATTCATTAATTTAAAGTAAGCAAACGGAGTAAGTTAAGGGCAGGACATGGCAGGTCACCTCGGCACCGTCGAGTGCACCTCCTGTCCTCTGTGGGTTGTCAGGGACAATTTAGGTGTCCAGGGCGAACATGTGTGTACGAAGTGTCTCCAGCTGCAGCTACTAGAAATCAAAGGTTTTGGAGCTGGAGATTTGGTTTGAGTCACTATGGAGCATCTGCGAAGCTGAGATCTACATGGATAGCAAGTTTAACGAGGTGGTCATGACACAGTTAAAAAGTGCACAGTCAAACAGGAAATGGGTGACCGTCAGACAGAGTAACAGTACTGAGAAAGTAGTGCAGGAGTCGCCTGGATCCATCTCCCTCTCCAACAGATTTTCCATTTTAGATCCTCCTGGGGTATATGGTTTCACAGGGAATGCAGCAAGAGCCAAGTCCGTGGCAATATGAGTGGCTCAGCTGCACAGAAGCGGAGGAAAAAGAGTAGGAGAGCAATACTGATAGGGGAATCTATCATAAGGGAAACAGATAGAATGTTCTGTGGTCACAGACGTGACTCCAGAATGCTATGTTGCCTTCCTGGTGCCAGGGTCAAGGATATCACTGAACGGATGCAGGGTATTTTGAAACTGTCGGGCGAACAGTCAGAGGTCCTGGTTAACATTGGTACCAACGACATGGGTAGAAAGAGGGATGAGGTCCTGCAACAAGAATTTAGTGAGCTAGGTAGTAGATTAAAAAGCAGGACCTCAAAGTTTGTAATCTCTGAATTACTCCCGGTGCCACGTGCTAGTGAGTATAGGAATATGAGCATAGAGCAGATGAATGCGTGGCTAAAGATTTGGTGCAGGAGGGAGTGCTTTAGTTTCCTGGATCACTGAGTCTGCTTCTGGGGAAGGTGGGACCTGTACAAGTGGGGCGGTTTGAACCTGAAAAGGAACAGGACCAATATGCTTGCGGGGAGGTCTGCTGGTATTGTTGGGGGGTGGGTGGAGGCGTTTAAAGTAACTTGGCAGGGGGATGTGATAAGGAGTGGAGCTTTAGTAGGAGGTGATGCACAGCCAAATATAGAGCAAAAAAAATGTCAGCCTGGAAGCCAGAGCAAATATACTTAATGGCACAAGGGTGTATTGCAAGGCAGGATGGCATTTATTTTAATGCAAGGAGCCTTGCGTGTAAGGCAGATGAATTGAAGTTGCTTCAGTATGATAGTATGATATTGTTGCTATCACAGAGACATGTTTGAAGGAGGGGCATGACTGGCATCTCAATATTACGGGGTGTGCAATCTTTTGGAGAGACAGAAGTAGGTTTAAAAGAGGAGGGGGTGTCGCATTATAATCAAGGAGTCAATTACAGCTGTAAGGAGGAATGATATCTTAGCAGGTTCCTCTAATGAGACCATATGGGTAGAAGTTAAAAACAAAAAGGGGGCAAGCACTTTGGAGCGAATGTACTATCGCACACCAGTCAGTGGGAGATAGAGGAGCAGCTATGTAGGCAAATCTAAGAGAAGATTAGAAATAAGAGGGTAATAAATGTAGTAGATTTAAACTTCCCCAATATTAACAGGGATAGTCAGAGTGTAAAAGGCTTAGAGGGTGTGGATTTCTTAAAGTGCAGCCAGGAGCGCTTTTTGAGCCAGCATGTAGGAAGTCCTATATGGGAGGGGGCGATACTGGACCTAATTCTAGGGAATGTAGCTGGGCATGTGGTAGAATTTCAGTAGGAGAGCATTTTGGTTACAGTCGCCATAATTCGGTGAGATTTGTGGTAGTCATGGAAATGGACAAAAATGGACCTGAAAAAAAGGTGCTAAATTGGGGAAAGGCCGATTTTAATACGATAAGGAAGGATCTGGCCAAATTGGACTGGGATCAGCTACTTGTAGGAAAATCCACATCAGAGCATTGGAAGTCATTCAGAAAGGGAATAGAGGGAGTACAATGCCAACGTGTTCCCGTAAAGGTCAAGAATTGGACCAACAGGCCCAGGGAACCCTGGATGTTAAGGGATATACAAGAATGGATTAGGAAAAGGAAGGAGGCTTTTGGCAGATAAAAAGGACTGAAAACAGTGGAAGCGCTAGCGGAGTAGAGAAAGTACAGGGGGGTATTTAAATAATATATTTGGATAGCAAAGAGGGGGCATGAAAAACACTTGTGGGTAAAGTAAAGGAAAATGCTAAAGTGATTTATAAGCATATTAAGAACAGCAGGATAACCATGGAAAGAGTTGGGCCCATTAGGGACCAAAGTGGCAATCTGTGACTTAAGCCGGAAGATACAGGTGAGGACTTAAATTAATATTTTGCATCTGTATTCACTATGGAGGAGCACGATGTAGGCATAGAAACAGACAGGGGGATAGTGACATACTTGAACAAAATAGTTTTGAGAGGGAGCAGGTACTAACGGTTTTAGCAGGCTGAAAAATGGATACATCCCCAGGCCCTGACGGGATCCATCCCAGGCTGCTTTGGGAGGCAAGGGAGGAGAAATCTCTGAAAATTCAGAACCTCTCTGGCCACAGGGGTGGTGCTAGAGGACTGGAGAACAGCTACAGTAGTACCATTGTTCAAGAAGGCTAGTAGGGATAAACCAGGGAATTACAGGGCAGTGAGCCTAACATCTGTGGTAGGGAAATTATTGGGAAAAATTCTGAGGGACAGAATTGGTCTCCACTTGGAGAGGCACGGATTAATCAAGAATAGTCCGCATGGCTTTGTCAGGGGGAGATCATGTATGAACAATTTGATTGAATTTTTCGAGGGGGTGACAGGGTTTGGGGATGAGGGTAGTGCGGTTGATGTAGTCTGCATGGACTTCAGTAAGGCTCTTGACAAAGTCTCTCATGGGACTGTGGTCAAGGAGTAAAGAGCCCATTTGTTGCAGGGCAGTTTGGCACATTGGATCCAAAATTGGCTTCGTGGCAGGAGGCAGAGTGTGATAGTCAAAGGTTGCTTTTGTGACTGGAAGCCTGTGTCCAGTGGTGCCGGATTGGTGCCGGGTCATTTGCTGTTTGTAGTGTACATTAATGGTTTAGATATGAATATAGGCGTTATGATCAGTAAGTTCGCAGATGACACGAAAATTGGTGGAGTGGTAAATAGCGAGGAGGGAAGCCTCAGGCTGCAGGACCAAATAGACGGGATGGTTAGATGGGCAGAGCAGAGGCAAATGGAATTTCAACATGAAAACTGTGAGGTGATGCATTTTGGGAGGACTTACCATTCAAAGGAATAAACAATGAATGGTTGGACCCAAGGAAGAACAAAGGATCAGAGTGCCCTTGGTGTGCATGTACATAGATCACTGAAGGCAGCAGGACAGGCAGATAATGTGGTTCAAAAGGCATATGTGATATTTGACTTCATTAGCAGAGGCATAGAATATAAAAGAAGAGATTTTATGATCGAGCTGTATAAAGGGCTTTTTAGGTCACAGCTTGAATCCTGTGTGCAGTTCCGGTCGTCACACTGTAGAAGGGATGTGATTGCATTGGAGAGGTTGCAGAGGAGATTATTGTTAATCAGTCCTGTATGGGGAAACATTTCAGCCTTATTCCTGCAAGAGTTCTGATTAAGATGTGGACTTGGAGATGTTTCTCTTTTATCCACCTCATTAATTACCTTAAATAAAGCAAACACAATGACAAATAAAAGAAAGCTCAGCGCTAAAAAGAATTCAGGAAATAGTCAAAGGGAAAGGCACTAATTACAGAAGGAAAATAGCAAAAAGAAGTAGAGAAACTCTGACAGAAGTGAAGCTCGGGTAAACGGTTCAGGTCTGGATCCCTCCTCTCGAGCTGGAACGTTAATGCTACCTTCCCCCTCTCCATAGATGCTGCCGGACCTGCTGAGTCTTTCGAGCATCATCTGGTTCTGTATCAGATTTCCAACAGTTGCAGCAGCTTTTCTTTTGGAAAATCAGCCATGGCTCAGTGGTAGCACTCTCGCCACAGATTCAGGAGGTTGTTGGTTCAAATCCCGCTCCATGAGTCCTGAACACAATATACTAGCTTGCCTCTCACGATACTAGTACTGAGGGAATACTGCACGGTCGGAGTTGTTGTGTTTTGGATGCTACATTAACCCCACATCCCCATCTGCTTTCTCAGGTGAACGTAAAGGAACCCATCGCACGATGTCGAAGAAACACAGGGGAGCTATCCTCCGTGTCCTGGGGCCAATGTTTATCCCTCAAGGAAAAAAGCTGATTTTCTGATAAGTATCACGTTGCTGTATGTGGGAGCTTGCTGTGTGCAAACTCTTACGTTACAACACTGACTACACTCCCAAAGAACGCCATTGGCTGTAAAACCCTTTAGCACGTCCGGTGGTCATTAAATGCAAGTCTTTCTTTTTAGACTAAAGAGCAAATCATTGGGAGGGAATCAACATATAAATAATGCAGCAGAGGGAAACGCGTCAGAAAATCAACCAATTTCACTGAATCCACCAGGAAGTGGATGAAATGGCAACGGCTGCGATGGCCTGGAATGAAACTATTTGGAAGACAGCTTTTAGATCGGATTTTTTGAACAGTAATCATTATTACAACATGGTGATCATTCCTTTGTACCAGACATTCTTTCGTTTACCAATTTAGGACTACAGAAATTAAAGACAGCATTAAATACATTAAACACTTGGCCATTATTGTGTTATCCTGCAAGTCTTCCCTTTACAGTGTTTAGCTTCAGAAATTAAAATTCAATGTGTCGCCCATGACATATATGAATCTATTGAAATACAAAATTTATTTCAATAAATGCAATCCGTAAATTCTTTTCCAAATAAAAGATCCTCATAGCATTATGATGTTCTTTTAGTCTATAGTTGAAATACATTTCAGATTTATTCTTCTCCCTTTATAGAACAGGACATTCCTTCGTTGCACAATCTGTGAAGAGAGAAATAGATTTAACGTTTTAGGTCACTGTTCGTTCATCAGAACTGGAAGAAGTTAGAGATTTAGCAATTTACAAGTACCGAGCCAGCGAAAAAAAGATGGTGGAAGGGGAGGAATGAACAAAATGAAAGGTGGAGGGCTGACCAAAACAAATCGTCAAATGTGGATCTAGCTTAATGATAGAGGGCATGTTTGGCTTGTATGAGGCCCCGCCTTAAATCCGCCTGTGCACTTCCTTCTTTTGCTGTGTAATTTTGGTAACGATTCTGAAAATATCCTATTGGACTCGTCTGGACATTTCAGACAAAGACAGGCAAAGGTCTTCTGTAATTGGAAAAAAAATTAACACTATGCACAAAAGCAAACTCAATAGAGGAGAGCCTGGAGGGTATCAATGCTTCCAACCCCAGATCGTCAAAGTGATTTTAGTGAAAAGATCTGTAAACACAAAACTGGAACTTACGTCACTCAGTGTCTGGTGTCAGCATGAAGCATAACAGGAGAGGATTCCTCGTGCAGTAAATCTCTGGGTGGATTTAGAACCATACAGCACATAAGGAGGCCAATAGGCCTGAAGTTGCTATGGCGGCCCATTCAAAGAGTTATCCTATTAATCTCACTCCATATCACTTTCCCCAAAGCTCTGCAAAACCTTCCCTTTAAAATATTGAACCAATTCCTTTTTGAAAGTTACGAGTGAATCTGCTTCAAAACCCTTTTCAGGCAATGAATTCCAGATTATAACAACTCTCTGCATTAAAAAGTTCACGTTCTTTCTCCTCGTTTCACAGTCATAACGACTTAGAAGGAGGAAATGCGGCCCATCGAGTCCGTGCTGGCTCTCTGTGGAGCAATCCAGTCAATCTCATTCTACCGCTCTATCCTCGCAAGTTTACTTCACTCAAGTGCCTATCCAGACTCCCCTTGAAACTTTGAGTGTGTCCGCTTCCACCACTTCCGTTTGCAGTGAGTTCCAGGCCCTCACCACTCGCTGCATAATAAAGTTTTTCCTCACATCCCTCCTGCATCCGGCATCTCTTGCCTGAAACCTTAAAGCTGGTTCCCCTTGCCCTTGTACCATCAACTAGTGGGAACAGCCTTTTCCCTTTTGGGACATTTGCAAACCCGTCATAATCTTGTACATCTCTATCAAATCACCCCTCAACCTCCTTTGCTCGAATAAAAACAAATCCTGCTTCTCCAACCTGTCCTTATAACTAACATTCTCCATCCCCAGAATCATTCTGGTAAATCTCCTCCACACCCTCTCAAGGGCCTTCACATCCT
Source organism: Somniosus microcephalus (assembly GCF_052327205.1). Taxonomy (NCBI): domain Eukaryota; kingdom Metazoa; phylum Chordata; class Chondrichthyes; order Squaliformes; family Somniosidae; genus Somniosus; species Somniosus microcephalus. Next base: position 51,986,689 of record NW_028225183.1, read on the forward strand.
TCCTACTCTGTGATGACTAGGACTGAACGCAATAATCTAGTTTTGGCCAAACCAGCATGTAAGAGTCATGAAAGGTTAAGAAAGAAAATAATGTAAAATATTGGTTAAATAGTATAATACAGTTAATTTAACTGATTGACGTATTGTATTGAGAAACCCCCTCTTTTCTTGTTACAATAGTATAGGCTGAGTGGCCCCCTTTATTCTTGCTACAATGGTACAGTCCTTAAGCTTGTCACATGGTATCCAGCCATTTTAGAGCTCAAGCACCACGAGGCTGGAGAAGGCAGAAGCTTTGAGGGCTGGAGCAATACAGTTTTTGACCGTGAGCATTTAAACGTGTTTTGCTTTGTAATTCTGTTCGTAAGGTGTTACAGTAAACAGTTTAAAGACAAAGTTATTGTTTGGAACGTTTTATTTCGACACACATCTATTCGTTGCCAAAGCCTCAAAGCTCAGTGGCTTCATGTTTGGAAATTACGAAGCGCCACTACATTAGTCAAAAACTAGCTCCCTAAGAAGGAAAGGACGGAATTGTCGGCGAACGTATATACATGAATGGTCACGGAGCCAGACGACAATATCAGAAAGCGAAGGTACAGTGACTGTTGCTTGCCTTGTTCATTCTATTGAGAAGCTAAATAAGAGCTGCGGGTAAAATGGCCGAGGCCTTATGGAGCCGAGAGGAGCTCCCCCAGCCAGAAGGATTGCTGTCCAAAAGAGGGGCGTAAAGCTCACCCCAAAGGCAATGGAAGAGAAGTTACATAGAAGCATAGGTGCAAGGAAGGCTAAATTAGCTCAGATAACTGGAAAAATGAAGATAATTGATTGTCTCATGGAAGATAATGCTACGATTAAGAAAGTTGAAGACGTAATGCATTATGATTTCTCCAAGTTGCATGAAGAATTTAATGTACTCAATGAAGAAGTATTAGCACTTCTGTCTGAAGAAGAGGGAAACGCTGATCAGCTCAACTGGTTCGATCTTAAATCATCCAGCATTAAGGACTATATCAAGGCCACACAACAGTGGATGTTAAAGATTCGTCAAGATGCTGATACAGCAGAGAAAGATAAAGATGACGATGAAGTCGAGCCAGATGATAGCATTTCAGAGACTTCAGCCAGACTGAGCAAAGATCGAAAAGAAGGTAGCTCTGTTTCTGGACACAGGTCAGTCGCTTCTACCACATGCTCATCAGGATGCATGAGAGCAGAGGTTGAACGGGCAGCATTGATGGTGCGCGCAGCATCTTTAGTGGAGAACCAAGCTCTTGAACGGGAAGAGGCCCAACTGCAGGCCCAACTGCACGCCCAACAGGCCCAACAGGCCCAACAGGCCCAACTGTTGGCAAAGAAAGAACAGCTGGAGCTAAAAACAGCTATTGCGGTCTCAGATGCCAAGTTGAGTGTGTAAGAAGATTATGAAGGCTCACAGGATGGCATGAACGAATACTGCCAGTCAATGTTGTCACACAGAGTTGGATCCAGGGCACCTTCAAGAGTTAAAAGAGAGGCTGAAGGCCATCTCCTGGCATTACAGCGTGGAAGAGAGGCCTCTCCACTAACAGGAGCACGTGATGCTACCCCAGGCATCAGACGGTCTAGATTAGACCCTGCTGATGACCACCAGAGGCCTGAAGACACAGAGAGAAACCTATACCGAGTGATGCAACGTCAGAACGAAATTACAGAAATGCTTGTAAAACCACAGAATCTGTTTCGACTCCCTCAAAGAGACATACCAGTGTTCTAAGGCGACCCACTCAAGTATAAGCCCTTCATCAGATCCTTCGAACAAGCCATTGACTCAAAAACAGAGAGCAGCAGCGTTAAGTTGTACTACCTGGGACAGTACACCAGTGGTAAACCACAAGACGTGGTTCAGAAGCTGTGAACACATGAGACCGGACCGGGGATACATAGAAGCCAGGAAGTTGCTGCAGGAGCACTATGGTAACGAGCTGAAGATAGCCACTGCATATATTGAAAAGGCTATCAAGTGGCCAGAGATCAGATCAGAGGACGGGGAGGCATTGAACACATATGTTCTTTTTCTCATAGGGTGTCGCAACACCATGGAGGATGTTGAATTCATGGAAGAGATGGACAATCCTCCGACTATGAGAATCATCATCTCTAAGCATCCTTACAGGATGAGAGAACAATGGAGAAGAACAGCCTTTGAGATAATGGAGAGATGGAAAAGTAGAGCCAGGTTTGCAGACTTAGTGAATTTCATAGACGAACAGGTTAAAATTGCAAGGGACCCATTGCTTGGAAACATCCAGGATGTCAGCCCAACTACTGATGGAAGAGTGAGAGCCAAGCCTGCTGAATCAAAGACTCTCAGGAAAGGTGGTTCCAGGGGAAGCAGCTTTGCAACTATCGTCACTCAGGCTGGGGAAGAAAAGTCTCAGAACTCATCTCCCATAAAGAGCAGCACAGTGATGCATGCTAATGCCTTTCAGAAGCCATGTTTATTCTGCCAGAATAATCATACATTGGATTTCTGCAGTGACATCAAAGCACAGCCACATAAAGACGGAATCGAATTTCTGAAATAGAATGGCCTATATTTTGGATGTCTCTCTCCGGGGCACCTGAGTAGAAACTGTAAGCAAAGAACAACATGCAGAGAGTGCACTCGGGAACATCCCAGTCTGCTGCACATCCACAAAGAAGAACAAGTCTCTAAGAAGAGTGAAGAAAACAATACCAACGAGAAGGTTGTTTCAAGTGCTCTGGTGTCGCTAGAACCAGAGACTTGTGGATTCACTGGGGCCGGTGACAGTGATTGTATTCTTGCCATCGTACCTGTAAAGATCAAGTCTAAGAGAAGTGAGAAGTTTCTGGAGACTTACGCCTTCATGGATCCAGGTAGTTCAGCAACGTTCTGCACAGAATCACTCATGTGACAGCTGAACGTTAGAGGCAGAAGAAAAGAAATCCTATTGCGCACCATGGGTCATGAGAAGTCAATGCAAAGTTATATCCTGTCAGACTTAGAAGTGTGTGGACTTGAAGAGAAGAACTTCATAGACCTGCCTAATGTTTTCACACAGAGGGAGATTCCAGTTAAATTAGGGAACTTAGCCCTGCAGAAGGATGTGGAGAGATGGCCTTACCTGGAAGAGGTGCGTCTCCCATATATTGAAGCAGGAATTGGCCTATTAATTGGAACGAATGCCTACAAAACTACGGAGCCATGGCAGGTGATAAACAGCAAGGATGATGGACGCTATGCAGTCAGGACAGCCCTTGGATGGGTAGTCAATGGACCGGTAAGGAGAGATAATGGCAACAAGTCGAACAAGGTGGAACGACAAAATGTAACAGTTAATCGTATTTCTATCGCAAGCATTGAAGAGCTGTTGATACAGCAGTTCAACGCAGACTTTTCAGAACGCAGCTGTGAGGACAAGACAGAGATGTCACAAGAAGACCATCAGTTCATGGATTTGATGACAAGGTCTACACAGTTCATTGATGGCCACTATCACATTGGTTTGCCACTGAGAAGACAGACCGCGAAGATGCCAAACAATCGCTGCATAGCAGAGCAGCGCGCTATCAGTCTCAAGAGAAAGCTGAACAAGGACCCTAACTTTCATGAAGACTCCAAAGGCTTCATGAGAAACATCATAGCGAAAGGCAATGCTGCAAAAGTGCCCGAGGAACAGTTGAACAGAGACGATGGAAGGGTCTGATACATTCCTCATCATGGTGTGTATCACCCAAAGAAGAAAAAGTTCCGTGTAGTGTTTCACTGCACCACATCATTCAGAGGAACTTCACTGAATGACCAGCTGCTTCAAGGTCCTGATCTTACTAATACCCTCATTGGCGTCTTGACGAGGTTTAGACAAGAGCTCGTTGCCATGATGACAGATATAGAATCAATGTTCTACCAAGTCAGAGTCCCTGATGAAGATGCTGATCTTCTGCGTTTCCTTTGGTTGCCAGATGGCGACGTTCGTCAAGCTATGGTGGAATGTAGAATGGCTGTACACTTGTTCAGAGCCACAGCATCTCCCAGCTGTGCAAGCTGGGCTCTCAGAAAAACTGCAGAAGATGGCAAAGGCAAAGCACCATCAGAGGCTGTGGAGACAATCTTCAGAAACTTTTATGTCGATGACTGTCTGAAGTCCGTGTCAACAGAAGACGATGCCATTGCACTGTCAAGATACCTTAGAACTCTGAGTTCGAATGGAGGATTTCATCTGACTAAGTGGATAAGCAACAGCAGAGCAGTTCTAGCTTCTATCCCAGAAAAGGAGAGGGCCACTGAAGTCAAAGATCTTGACCTGAGCCACGATGCCCTTCCTACCGAGAGAGCTCTTGGTGTACAATGGTGCATTGAGTCCGACACGTTCAACTTCAGAATAATGGTGAACGAAAGACCATCCACAAGACGAGGGATTCTCTCCGTGGTCAGTTACATCTAGGACCATCTTGGGATCCTGGCACCACTCATTCTGCCGGTGAAGTGATCCTACGAGAGCTGCGTAGAGACAAGAGAGGTAGGGATGAAGATATCCTAGAAGTTCAAGCTCAGAGATGGCTCAGATGGTTGACAGATTTGCAACAACGTTCTAACTTCAATGTCAGCAGATGCATCAGTGCTGTGAGTTTTGGAGTTACAAAGACGGCTCAACTACATCATTTCCCGGACGCCAGTGAGGACGGCTATGGCACGGCTACTTACCCCTTGCTGACAAATCAAAAGGGCCAGAAACATTGTTCCTTCCTCATTAGGAAATCCAGGGTGGCTCAGCTGAAGCAGGTCACCATCGCGAGACTGGAGTTGACGGCAGCGGTTGTTGCAGTTAAAGTTGACAAGGTGATGCGGAAAGAGTTACAGCTCCCACTAGAAGAATCTCTCTTCTGGACGGATAGCACGACGGTGCTGAAGTATATAGAGTATGAGAAGATACGCTTCAAGACCTTCATAGCAAACAGAATCTCATCCATTAGAGAAGCTACACAACCATCTCAATGGAGGTATGTAAACACTTCATTAAACCCAGCAGATCAAGCCTCGCGGGGATTGAAGGCTGAAAACTTCATGAGGAGTGAAACTTGGATACAAGGCCCAAGTTATCTGCTGGAAACAGAGAGATCATGGCCAGAAAGACCAGATATGCCAAGTCAGATTGCTGAAGACGACGTCGAAGTCAAGAGATCAGTCACAGCAAATCTCATAACTATGAAAGAGAACTTTGACACAGTTAACAAGCTTGTTAACCATTTCTCAGGATGGCACCAGTTGAGGAAAGCAGTTGCATGGTTTCTAAGGTTGAAAGAGTTGCTGCTACTCCTGAGCGGTAAGAGAAAAAGGTATCGAGCCACTATCCGTCAGTCTGAACGTAACCCTGATAAGCAGAGAATGCTTCTACAGAAATATATGCACCAGCACAAGACCACATTGGGTAAGAATTCATTGACCATGGAGGATTTGGCCAAGGCTGAGATGGAGATAGTTTGCTTCAGTCAAAGACAAAGACATCCAGAAGAAATCGAAGCTTCACAGCGAAATATTCCAATCAAGAAAAGTAGTCATATCTACAAGCTGGACCCCACACTGCAAGATGGAGTAGTGAGTGTGGGAGGGCGCTTTGTCTGTAGACGAGGACAGGTGTCCATTATGCGTTCTGATAATGGCACTAATTTTGTCAGATCAGAGAGAGAACTACGGGAAGCTATTGAAGGTTGGAATCAGCTTGAAATACAGGAAGCCATGATGCAAACAGGAATTAAGTGGATCTTCAATCCACCGGCTGCATCCCACCATGGAGGTGTCTGGGAAAGACAGATGTGCACCGTAGGAAAACTACTCAGTTCTGTACTGAAGCAGCAAGTGCTTGATGACGAGGGACTTCAAACCATTCTGTGTGAGGTTGAAGCCATCACTAATGACCGACCGATAACTAAGACATCAGATGATCCCAATGACGTCGAAGCCCTGACCCCTAACCACCTGTTGTTGTTGAAAACACAGCCAGTCATGCACCCGGGAGTCTTCAAAAAAGAAGATCTGTATGAACGTCGGAAGTGGAGGCAAGTTCAGTATATGTCAGACCTTTTCTGGACCAGATGGACAAGGGAATACTTACCTCTGCTACAGGAGCGTAAAAAATGTTCCAAAGTAAAGAGGAACTTCATTGACGGAGACATCGTCTTAATCGTTGATGATTCAGCTCCTAGCAATTCTTGGTAGATGGGAAAAATAATTAAGACCACGGCAGACTCCAGAGGCGTTGTTCGTCGCGTTTGTTTGCAAACCACGACCAATATCCTGGAAAGACCAATCACAAAGCTCTGCCTGCTACAAGAAGCAGCGTGAAAGCTTCCTGAACAAAAAAAAGGGACATTTATATTGTAAATATGTTGAACTCATTAGTTTATGACTCTTAAGAATGTTTGAGTAATTGATATGCTTCATCTGCCTAGTCAATTAGGGGCCGGAATGTAAGAGTCATGAAAGTTTAAGAAAGAAAATACTTTAAAATATTGGTTAAATAGTTTAATACAGTTAATTTACCTGACTGACTTATTGTATTGAGAAACTCCCTCTTTTCTTGTTACAATAGTATAGGCTGAGTGACCTCCTTTATTCTTGCTACAATGGAACAGCCCTTAAGCTTGTCACATGGTATCCAGCCATTTTACAGCTCAAGCACCATGAGGCTGGAGAAGGCAGAAGCTTTGAGGGCTGGAGCAATACAGTTATTGACCGTGTGCATTTAAACGTGTTTTCCTTTGTAATTCTGTTTGTAAGGTGTTACAGTAAACAGTTTAAAGACAAAGTTATGGTTTGGAACGTTTTATTTCGACATGCGTCTACTCATTGCTAAAGCCTCAAAGCTCAGTGGCTGCATGTTTGGAAATTACGAAGCGCCACTACACAGCACTTTATAAATCTTCAGCATTACTTCTCTACTTTTCTACATAATTCCACTATTTATAAAGCCCAAGATACCATATGCTTTTTTAATCACTCTCTCAATATGTCCTGCCACCTTCAGGGACCTGTGCACATTAACTCCCAGTTCCGTCTTTCCCTGCACACTCTTTAAAACTGACATTAAGTGTATATTGCCTCTCCCTGTTCCTTCTGCCTAAATGCTGCACTTCACACTTCTTTGTATTAAACTCCATCTGCCACTTGTCTGCCCTTTCAGCTAGCCTTTCTATTGGATAGAGGATTAGATATCTAACAGAAAAGTGAGAGACATGGTAAATGGGTCATTCACAGGTCGGCCATCTGTAACGAGTGGGGTGACACAGGGTTCAGTGATGGGGCCTCATCTACAGAAACATAGAAGATAGGATCAGGAGTAGGACATTCGGCCCCTCGAGCCTGATCATGGATGATCATCCAAACTCAGTAAACTGCCTTCTGTGGTAGTGAATTCCATATGTTCACCACTCTCTGGGTGAAGAAATTCCTCCTCATCTCTGTCCTAAATGGCTTACCACTTATCTTTAGACTGTGATCCCTGGTTCTGGACTCCCCCACCATCGGGAACATCCTTTCTGTATCTAGTCTGTCTAGTCCCTGTTAGAATTTCATACTTTTCCATGAGATTCTGTCTCATTCTTCTAAATTCCAGCGAGTATAAACCCAATCTACCCAATCTCTCCTCCCTCGTCATTCCTGCCATCGCACATATCAGTCTGGGGAATCTTCGCTGCACTCCCTCCATGGCAGGATCATCCTTCCTCAGGTAAGGTGACCAAAACTGCATAATATGTTCAATCTGTACTAATGACTGGGATGAAGGAAGCGAGTGTACTGTAGCCAAATTTGTGGACGATACAAAGCTAGGTGTGAATGCATGTTTTGAGGAGGGCAAAGGGATATACATAGGTTTAGTGAGTCGGCAATAATTTGGCACATGGAGTGTAATATGGGAAAATGCGAAGTTATCCACTTTGGTAAGAAGAATAGAAAATAAAGTTGTATTTATAGGGAGAAAGATACAGGTGCGGCGATACAGAGGGATTAGTGTGTTCCCGGTCATGAAACAGACAAAATTAACATGCAGGTGCAGCAAGTAATTATGAATGCAAATGGATTTTTCACCTTTAGTTCAAGAGTGGTATAATATAAAAATGAGGATGTCTTGCTACAACTGTATAGGGCGCTAGTGAGAACACACCGAGAGTATTGCGTACAGTTTTAGTCCCATTATTTAAGGAGGGATATACCTGCATTCGAGTCAATTCAGAGAGTTAACTAGGTTGATTCCTTGGGTGGAAGGGTTGTCTTATGAGGAAAGGTTGAGCAATTTTGGCCAATGTTCAATGGAGTTCAGAATAATGAGAGATGCTCTTATTGAAACATATGCAACTCTGAGGGGTTTGGACAGGGTAGATGATCAGAGTATGCTTCCCCTCATCAGTTAATCCAGAACAAGGGTGCGTAGTCTCAGAATAAGGCATCGCCCATTTAAGAAGGAGATGAGGAGGAATTTCTACTCTCAGAGTGTCGAGTATCTTTGGAATTCTTTATCACATAGAGCTGTGGAAGCTGAGTTATTTAATATATTAGAGGCTGAGATAGACAGATTTTGAGCAACAGAGGAATCTAGAGTCATGGTGTGCGGCAGGAATATCGTGCTGAGGTCAAAATCGGATCAGCGATGATCTCATTAAATGGCGGAGCAGGCTCGAGGTGCCGATTATCCGGCTCCTGCTCCTATTTCTCAGAACAGAACTGTCTCTTTTATATTCCAATACGCTGTACCAGAAGGCTGTGCAAGTGATTGTCTAACCATGTGCGATCCAATCCTTCCTGCTTGTTATAACATCGTCCCGGAGATTGCGATCGGAGGATTCCTGCAGAAGGAAGCCTCTGACCAGCAAAAAATATTGGCACCTACCTGCAGCCTCTGCGCCCACGGAGATTTGTGCTTTCACCTTGAGGACCACTGCACTGCTTATGACGTCATGTCACCCAGGAACGCAGTGGTGCAGATGCTGGGACTTCGTTCGTAGGGGAGTCCTGCCCACAAGAATTGTCAATATTTATATTTGCATAGACAACGCCCTGATATTTTTCCTCTCCAGAGCAATCACCAATAAAAGGAATTGTTAATCTTAATCGTAACTTCCTTCTTTATACAATTTTTAAAACTTTTACATGAATTGAAAATTTTTAAATTGTTTTAAACAATTTAAAGAGGTTTCAAGTGATTTGAATAGAATTAAAAGCGTTGAAATAATTTTAATTAATTTTAATTAAGCAGCAAAGTAAAATAGAAGGAGCAAGCGCAGTTGTGGTGATGGAGAGCTCAGAATTTCACTGACGATGACATCAGCACACACCTCAATGAGGTTGATATGAAGCGCCTGTGGATCATCAGGACCGAGAAGTCCAGTGTGCTGCACAAAGGACAAATGACAGCTTGGAAAGAAGTTGTCGAAGATGCTGGTGCAAACTCCACCATTTCACGGACAGCAGAACAATATCACAAAAAATTGAATGATTTGATGCGATCTGCCAAGGTATGTAAAGTTTTTAGAAATGTCAAATGTAACATTTGTTAAAAATTAACTTTACTATTTTAAAACATGTTAAGTCAGATAGCTGTTGTAAAGTGACCCCATTATACAGGCATCGGAGCCAACCGTAAGATATAATGGCTTTGGAGCAGGTCAGGGCCATCAGGATCTTGAGGGAAGTGGCGGTAGGGATTGTCGATGCATTGGTAATAATTTTCCAAAACTCCCTGGACTCGGCAATGGTCCCGGCAGACTGGAAAACTGCTAATGTAACACCCTTATTTAAAAAGGGCAGTAGACAGAAGGCTGGAAACTACAGACCGGTTAGCCTAACATCTGTGGTAGATAAAATTTTGGAGTCCATTATTAAGGAGACAGTAACAGGATATTTGGATAATCATAATTTAATAGGACAAAGTCAGCATGGTTTTATGAAGGGGAAGTCATGTTTGACAAATTTGCTGGAGTTCTTTGAGGAAGTAACATAAAGGGTGGATAAAGGGGAACCAGTGGACGTAGTGTATTTAGACTTCCAAAAGGCATTTGAAAGGTGCCACACAAAAGATTATTGCTTAAGATAAAAAATCACGGGATTGGGGGTAATATTCTGGCATGGATAGAGGATTGGCTATCTAACAGAAGGCAGAGAGTTTGGATAAATTCTTCATTCTCAGACTGGCAATCAGTAACTAGTGGTGTTCCGCAGGGGCCAGTGCTGGGTCCCCAACTCTTTACAATCTATATTAACGATTTGGAGGAGGGGACCGAGTGTAACATATCAAAGTTTGCAGATGATACTAAGATGGGGGGGAAAGTAGTGAGTGAGGAGGACATACAAAATCTTCAAGGGGACCTAGACAGGCTAAGTAAGTGGGCAGAGATTTGGCAGATGGAATACAATACTGGAAAGTTTGAGGTTATGCACTTTGGCAGGAAAAATCGTAGAGCAAGTTATTATCTTAATGGCAAGAAACTGGAAAGCACTGAAGTACAAAGGGATCTGAGGGTCCTGGTGCACGAAACTCAAAAGGTTAGTATTCAGGTGCAGCAAGTGATTAAGAAGCCAAATGGAATGTTGGCTTTCATTGCTAGGGGGATAGAATATAAAAATAGTGAGGTATTGCTTCAGTTGTACAAGGTATTGGTGAGGCCGCACCTGGAATACTGCGTACAGTTTTGATGTCCATAATTAAGAAAGGACATGCTTGCTCTCGAGTCAGTCCAAAGAAGGTTCACTCGGTTAATCCCGGGGATGAGGGGATGGACATATGAGGAGAGGTTGAGTAGATTGGGACTCTACTCATTGGAGTTCAGAAGAATGAGAGGCGATCTTATTGAAACATATAAGATTGTGAAGGTGTTGGATCGGTTGGATGCAGGGAGGATGTTCCCGATGATGGGGGAAACTATAACTAGGGGGCATAGTCTTAGAATAAGGGGCTGCTCTTTCAAAACTGAGATGAGGAGGAACTACTTCACTCAGAGAGTGGTAGGTCCATGGAATATGCTGCCCCAAAAAACTGTAGAAGCTACCTCATTACATAAATTTAAAACAGAGATAGACAGATTCCTAGAAGTAAAGGGAATTAAAGGTTACGGGGAGCGGGCAGGAATTTTGGACATGAGTCTAGGTTCGGGTCGGTCATGGCCCTGTGGGTAGCGGAGCGGGCCCAGGGGCTGTGTAGCCTGATCCTGCTCCTATTTCGTGTGTCTAATTCTGATAGATGCAGGAGATGGTTCTGTGATAGTGGATTGGCAGTTAGGATCAGATCAGCCATGATCTTATTGAATGGCGGAGCAGGCTCGAGGGGCCGATTGGCCTACTCCTGCTCCTATTTCTTATGTTCTTATGTTCTTATGTTCCTATGTAACTGTGCTTCTAAACATCTTATCTGTTCTCCAGAGATATGAGGTGCGATATTTCAAACAGTGAAAAATACCCTGTCTCCAAAGCAGCTTCTGGTTCTGTTTCCAAAGCAGGATAAACTGAAGTTTCATTTTCATTTCTGTTTTCAATTTAAAGTAAAATGGTGCATGGCGCCAGAGAGCCTGCCCTGACAGACGGTGGTGTTGTCACTCTTTTGGCGTTATTGGAGCTGGAGGAAATTGTCACGCACTTGCTTGGAATTAGTCGTGGCTGGTCACTGCCTGGCGCCCAATCAGACATTGGGGTAAGGAAAGGTGAGTTGGTCTGCACAGCTATAGTTTAAAACTGCTAGGTGTGAGTTGAATATCAGCTTCTGTGATGTGGCAGATCAACATTTACCTTTGCAAATGTTGACTGTTTCCTACCCACAGGAGGACAGCGTCCTTCTCACACACGGGATGAATAGTGCATTGAGTCTGCGGCTGCAGAGGGAATTGGGGAAGTGGTTACAGATGCAGTGCGAGCAGTAAGTGAGGTGAAAGAGGAGGAATTTGTGGACTCTCAGGTGCTGGAAGGGGAGGGTAAGGACCCAAGGTGGCTGCACAGCACCACCTCATCTCATTGCACCTCTGGCACTGTGCCAGGCACAGATGACTGTCGTTCGACAGCCAGACACCAAACTGTTACTGCAGAGCAGGTGGGAGAAGCAGTAAGACGTGTAACGCAACAAAATGCCATTTAAACTCAGGTGCCACAGTTTAAAGGGATGTGGCAAGATATGGTTACATTTTATGGGAAGAAACATGACTCCCTTGCCTCTATCCGGCAGGGGGATTGATGATCTTGGGAGCAGTATATGCAATAAGCTGGAGACAGGTCTACAGACCATCAATCAGTTCGGCACAACTGCACAGACAATTGTTAATGAGCTCGTCATGGCTTCAAACAGCTTTCCTGATGTGATGGGCCAAGTTCATCTGGAGCATAATCAGGTTTACGAGTCTCTCCTTCAACTGGTGAATGCAGACAGGCCCTTGCAGCACTCTGGCCTAGAAATTCTGTTACGTTCGCCAGCCGTTAGCGCCATAAGAGGGGTAGATTTTGAGCGCTAGGCACTTAGCGTCCGGGCGCAGACTGATCTGTGCCTACGCCCAACTTCAGTTGACATTTAGCGCCGGCGCAAAGTGTTTGCGTGCGCTCAGCTGCGCGCGCAGCTTATGACGTCATTTCGTCGTGCAACGCTGTTTGTGCGCCCCAAACCGGAGCTTCAGTGGCGCCCGCCCAATGTGGGCGTGGCGCTGTTAAGAACTGTGAAGTGGAACGCAGCAGAGGCCCGGCGGGCCTCGGGGAGCGCTAATTAAAGGGCACTTAGACTGAATTATAAAGGGCAGCCATTTTGCTGCAATGACTTTAGTGCTACGGATTTCTGGACAGAGACCAAGGAAGAGACCTTACTGAATTGGGCCAACATAGGAGAGGTATTTTTGGCTTCTGGCCAGAGCTTGCAAATTTGTCTCATTGTGATTTCACTGTTTGCAAGTATATTATGGGGGCTGCATAGGGTTCCAACCCTCAGTTCCAGCATTATGTGCGAAGGGTTCGCAGATGCTGTGTGAGAGGGGCAGCCATGCCTAGACGCAGAGGGGCCATCAGGCGTCGGCAACGTAGGCCTTACCCACTCAGGGAATACCGCCAGCAGGTATCCTATCTCACCATGACTGCCGTGCATTGTGTTAAGAGGCTGCGCTTCAGAAGGGAAGTGGTTGCAGAGATCTGCCAGCTGCTTCACAGAGATCTGCGTCCACAGCTGATGTGCAGGACGTCTCTGTCGGTGGAAGTGAAGGTCACGGTGGCTCTGAACTTTTATGCAAGCGGCCCCTTCCAAGCCGCTGCTGGGGACATAGCTAACATATCCCAGTTCGCCGTGCATCGCTGCATCCGGCAGGTCACCGATGCCCTTTTCGCAAGGAGACACCAATTCATCTCCTTCCCCATGACTCTAGAGAGGCAGGAGCAGCGTGCAGTCGGATTTGCGAGGATCGCCGACTTCCCCATGGTGCAGGGCGCCATTGACTGCGTGCATGTGGCTATGCGGGCACCTATCGACAATGCCGAGGATTACCACAACCGGAAGGGCTACCATTCCCTCAATGTACAGCTGGTGTGTGACCACAGGCAGCGCATCCTAGCTGTCAATGCCCGCTTTCCAGGAAGCAGCCACGATGCATTTATCCTGCGCCAGACTACTGTGGCTGACATGTTCCAGGCACAGCCTCCCCCAAGCGGATGGCTTATCGGGGACAAAGGCTATCCTTTGTGTACATGGCTCATGACCCCGCTCCGCGCGCCCAGGACCCCTGCTGAGGAGGCATACAATGAAAGCCATCAAGCCACAAGGAACATCATAGAGCAAATGATTGGTGTCCTCAAGCAACGGTTCCGCTGCCTGGATCGTTCCGGCGGATCTCTACAGTATTCGCCAGATAGAGTCTCCCAGTTCATCGTCGTTTGCTGCATGCTGCACAACCTGGCTATCCGCAGGACTCAGGCACTGCCACCTCACGTTGGCCCACCACTTCAGGAGGACAAGCAGGAGGACCATGAGGAGGAGGAGGAGGAGGAGGAGGAGTACCAGCCCAGGAGGGAGCCACAAGGTCCAAGGGCCGTCCGTCGGTGGCTTATTGAATGACACTTCTAGGCCCCCTGTCAGGGAATGGCTTGTGGCAATGAACGCACCTGAATGCAGCCGCTCCGCAAGCCCTCTGCCGGTTAACGCAACAACCACTTGAAACATCACACATGGACAAGCTGAATAAATAAAAAGCTTTATTTAACAAACTCAGGGCCCTTCCCACATGAAACCCAAAAACAGACAAGACCCCCAAAAAACAGTCAAAATCATATCTCACTCCCACAACCTGGGGAGGAATAACAAAACTTGTCCATCCAAATGGCCTTCATCCTCGGCCTTACCAAAACAAACACCCCCATACAGAACACAAACACCCCCATATAAAAAAACATTTGCCTTCATCTTCGGCCTTACCAAAATAAACCACCCCCATATGGAACACAAACACCCCCATATGAAAAAACATTTGGCAACACACTCTACTTTGTGTGCCGAGAGGGTGAGTCCTTGTCCAGGCTTTTCCGGCCCCTGGCCGACCTGCTGCTCGGCCTCAACCTGGGCCCTGTGGGTGCTGCAAGGCTGGGGGAAGGCTCCTGAGGGGCACATGGCGTGACGGCAGATGCCCTTGGGGGTCGGCCTAAACGAGCTCCGGCCCTGGAGGGGCCGGCTGCTGACTGCTGCAGCTGTGGCTGGGCAGCATCAGTCTCTCCAGCAGCTCGTCGCAGCTTTGCTGGGGGAGTGGCAGTGGCGGCTGCAGCAATGGGGGCAAGCTGGCTGATGCCAGGCGCTCGCTGGTCGCCAGAGACACTGGCAGTCGGCCGGGCTGGCACTGCAGCAAGCGCAGCAATCTGGTGAAGCCCAGACCGCTGTGCTGCAGCAGCACGGCGGGTGCCCTGGCGATGCGTGCGTGACACAGCGAGTGTGGCAGCAGTGAGTGCCCGTACTGCCCTGGTCTGCACCCGCATCAGAACAGCCAGTGACTGCACGGCATCACTCATCAACTCTGCACTCGCTGCCTGTGCTGCCCTGAAATCGGCCCGACTCACGTCCTGTGATGCCCTGAATTCTTCGTGACCCCTGGCCTGTGCTGCCCCGAATTGTTCGTGACCCCTGGCCTGTGCTGCCGCGAGTTCTTCTAAACCCCTGGCTTGTGAGGCCCCGAAATCGGCCACACTATGAGCCAGGGACTCAATGGTCTCAGGCAACCGCCCCACAACCCCCATGAACTCGGTGTGCCGACGATCCGAGTCCACGGACATTTGATCAAGGAGGCGCACCTCCTGGGCGAGGACCGTCTCCGGACTGGAGGCCGGACTCTCCCTCTGGGGAGAAGGCCGCCGAGCTGCCCGACCCTTCCCGCGTGGCTGGACGCCACTGGGCCCAGCAACTGCACTCCCCTGCAACACTTCCCCCCTCTGGGGAGAATGCCGCCGAGCTGGCCGACCCTTCACGCGTGGCAGGATGCCACTGGGCACAGGAGCTACACTCCCCTTCAACACTTCCCCCCTCTGGGGAGAAGGCAGCCGTGCTGCCCGACCCTTCCCGCGTGGCTGGACGCCACTGGGCACAGGAGCTACACCACCCTGCAACACTTCCCCCTGGCTCTCCTCCAGGCAAGACGTGTCCCCTCCATTGACATCCCCTGGCGTGGATGAGGTTCCCCCGATGTGCCGCCTTCCTCTTGCTCCTCGTCGTCCTCCTCTTCTGAGGGACTGACACTCGCAGCCTCAGGGACCTCCTCCTCACCAGCTGAAAGCAGGAAGGCACAAGAGTAGCTTTAGAGTGAGGACAGGGCGTCAGCGATGGAGGCATGAGTGGTGGCATTATGCGCATTGGTCGGACGGTGGCAAAAGATGTAGATCTGAAGCGCAAGGGGAACGAGAGAGGTCCAAACGCTCATGTCCTTACCATTGGGGCCCAGCACAGGGTCGGCATCTCCAATTGCAACGGGGCCAATCAACCGGGCACCCATGAGTTGACCCACGCGCTCCTCCAGGTCACTGAGCTCCTGGAACTGGGCACGGCCTCCCCCGGTGACAGTCCAGCTCTTCAGATTCTGGGCCAGCTTGGCCTGCAAGAGAAAGGACGGCCTCTAAGTACTGTGTGGTGCTCTGTTGTTGTGTGCACTGTCTCCCATGGTGGAATAGCTTGGCCAGTGTGGTGCCCTGTTGTTGTGTGCACTGCCTCCCATGGTGGAATAGCTTGGCCAGTGTGGTGCCCTGTTGCTGTGTGCACTGCCTCCCATGGTGGAATAGCTTGGCCAGTGTGGTGCCCTGTTGTTGTGTGCACTGCCTCCCAAGGTCGAATAGCTTGGCCAGTGTGTAAAGTGCAGAAAGTGCTATTGATGTTCATGCCAGTGCCATAGTTGCTGGAGGAGGGCTGGCCATTAGGCCTTTGAGGTCCCTTTGCCCATAATGTGAGGTGCACATGCAAGGATGAGGAGGACAATGGAAAGGGTACTCACCCTGACCAACCGAGTGAGGTCGTTAATTTTTTTCCGGCATTGGTCACCAGTCCTGGGGACATCGCTGTTGGCTGTGACCATCTGGGCGATTTCCCTCCAGGATCTCCTGTACAGCCTCTTGGGAGCCTTCTTACCACTGTCCGGGCACAAGATATCTCTTCTCTTCCCCAAACCCCTAAGCAGCACCTTCAAATCATGGGCAGAGAAGCGCTGCGCTCGCTCACGGGCCCTCTGCATCCTTGCTGGCGCTATTTCTCTCCAGCAGCAGTGTTTAGGCCTAGCTGGAGGGCTGCAGTATCCAGGGCGTGGCAGCAGACCAAGTCGACCCTTCCCCCTTTGAGAGCTGGCCGGCGCCAGGGTGCCTGCTGTCAATCAAAACATGACCGCACCTGCACTGCGCCCGGCCTCGGCGGTATCAGTCTGCACCGCCACATTAGCACCTAAAGTTAGGGGCGCAACGCCAGTTTTAGCGCTCGAGCAAACTCCTTGGCCAAAGCTGCTGAATATCGGCGAAGTGGCCTCCACTTTCCGGTGGGCGCAAACTTTAGCGCCCGCCCGACTTTACCGCCCCAAACGTGGCTATACTGAATTTCTAGGCCTCTGTGTGATGGTGTGACGTGGTGAATGCAGACAGCCCTTGCTGCGCTCTGGGTGATGTTGTGGCGTGGTGAATGCAGACAGGGCCTTGCAGCGCTCTGGGTAATGTTGTGGCGTAGTGAGTGCAGACAGCCCTTGCTGCGCTCTGGGTGATGTTGTTGCGTGGTGAATGCAGACAGGCCCTTGCAGCGCTCTGGATGATGTTGTGGCGTGGTGAATGCAAACAGGCCCTTGCAGCACTCTGGGAGATTTTGTGAACTGGTGAATGCAGACCGGCCCTTGCTGCGCTCGGTGTGATTTTGTGCCTGTTGAATGTTGAAAGGCCCTTGCAGCATTCTGGGTGATTTTGTGAACTGCTGAATGCAAACAGGCCCTTGCTGCGCTCTGGGTGATGTTTTGGCGTGGTGAATGCAGACAGATCCTCGCAGCGGCCTAGGTGATGTTGTGACTTGCTGAATGCAGACGGACCCTTGCAGCGCCCTGGATGATTCTGTGACCTGATGAGTGCAGACAGGCCCTCGCAGCGCTATGGCTGATGTTGTGACCTGGTAAATGCTGGAGCTAGCAGTGCTGTAGGCGTTGGTGCGGCCTGCTGAATGCAGACAGGCCCTCACAGCGGTCTGGTTGATGCTGTGATCTGGTGAATGCAGACAGGCCCTCGCAGCGATCTGAGTGATGCTGTGACCGGCTGAATGCAGACTGGCCCTCGCAGCGCTCTGGTGATGTTATGGCCTGGTGAATGCAAACAGGCCCTTGCAGCGCTCTGGGTGTTTTATTGAACTGGTCAATGCAGACAGGCTCTTGCTGCGCTCGGGGTGATGTTTTAACCTGTTGGATGCCGACAGGCCCGCGCAGCGGTCTGGTTGATGTTCTGACCTGTTGAATGCAGACAGGCCGTCGCAGCGGTCTGGTTGATGTTCTGACTTGGTGAATGTAGACAGGTGCCTGCAGCGCTCTTGGTGACGGTGTGAACTGCTACATGCAGACAGGACCTCACAGCAATCTGGGTGAAGTTCGCACCTGGTGAATGCAGACACGCCCTTGCAGCGCTCTGGTTGTTTTGGGGCCTGGTGAATGCAGACATGTCCTCGCAGCGCTCTGGCTGATTTTTTGATCTGGGGAATACGGACTGGCCCTCACAGCGCTCTGGGTGATGTTGTGACCTGGTGAATGCAGACAGACCTTCGCAGCGCTCTGGGTGATGTTGTGGCCTGGTGAATGCAAACAATCCGCTGCAGTGCTCTGGGTTATTCTGTTGTCTGCTGAATGCAGACTTGCCCTCGCAGCGCTCTGTGTGATGACGTGGCCTGGTGAATGCAGACAGGCCCCTGCCGCGCTATGAATGATGTTGTGACCTGCTGAATGCAGACAGGCTCTCGCAGCGCTCTGGGTGATTTTCTGGCCTGGAGAAAGCAGACAGGCTCTCGCCTCACTCTGGTTGATGTTTTGACCTGCTGAATGCAGACAGGTCTTCGCAGCTCTCTGGGTGATGCTGTGATTTGGTGAATGCAGACCGGCCCTCGCAGCGCTCTGGTGATGTTATGGCCTGGTGATTGCAAACAGGCCCGTGCAGCGCTCTGGGTGTTTTATTGAACTGGTCAATGCAGATAGGCTCTTGCTGCGCTCGGGGTGATGTTTTAACATGTTGGATGCAGACAGCTCTCGCAGCTGTCTGGTTGATGTTCTGACTTGGTGAATGTAGACAGGTGCCTGCAGCGCTCTGGGTGACGGTATGACCTTCTACATGCAGACAGGACCTCGCAGCAATCTGGGTGAAGTTCTGATCTGGTGAATGCAGACACGCCATTGGAGCGCTCTGGTTGTTTTGGGGCCTCGTGAATGCAGACAGGTCCTCGCAGCGCTCTCTGTGATTTTGTGATCTGGGGAATGCGGACAGGCCCTCGCAGCGCTCTGGGAGATTTTCTGGCCTGGTGAAAGGAGACAGGCTCTCGCAGCGCTCTGGTTGATGTAGTGGACTGGTGAATGCAGACATGCTCTCGCAGCGCTCTGGGTGATGCTGTGTTCTGCTGAATGCAGACAGGCTCTCGCCGACCACTGGGTGATGTTGTGGACTTGTGAATGCAGCCAGGCCTTCGCTGCACTCTGGTTGATGTTGTGGACGTGTGAATGCAGACAGGCACTCACAGCGCTCTGTGTGATTTGTGACCTGGTAAATGCAGGAGCTAGCAGCGCTCTGTGCGGTTTTGAGGACTGCTGAATGCAGACAAGCCCTCGCAGTGCTCCGGTTGATGTTGTGATCTCGGGAACGCTCGACAGGACCTCACAGTGCTCTGGGTGATGCTGTGATCTGGTGAAAGCTGACAGGCCCTCGCAGAGCTCCGTGTGACGTTTTAACCTGGTGGATGCAGACAGGCCCTCTCAGCGCTGTGGGTGATGTTGTGACATGCTGAATGCAGACAGGACCTCGCAGCGCTCTGGGAGATGTTGTGGCTTGATGAATGCAGTCGGCCTCTCACCGTGCTCTGTGTGGTGTTGTCATCTGGTGCATGCAGGAGCAAGCACCGCTCTGCGAGGCTGAGGCCTCATGAATGCAGATAGGCCCTCACAGCGCTCGGGTTGATGTTGTGATCTGGTAAATGCAGACAGGCCCTCGCAGTGCTTTGTATGTTGTCGTGGCCTGGTGAATGCCGACAGGCCCTCGACGCATTCTGGTAGATGCTGTGAACTGGTGAATGCAAACACACCCTCACAGTGCTCTGGTCGATGTTGTTAACGATTGAATGCAGGCAGGCCCTTGCAGCTCTCTGGGTGATTTTATGAATTGGTGAATGCAGACATGCCCTTGCTGCGCTCGGGGTGATAATGTGCCTGATGAATGCAGACAGTCCGTTGCAGCATTCTGGGTGATTTTGTGAAATGGTGAATGCAGACAGGCCCTCGCAGCGCCCTGGGTAATGTTGTGACTTGGTGAATGCAGACAGGCCCTCGCACCGCTATGGGGGATGCTGTGAACTGGTGAATGCAGACAGCCTCTTGCAGTGATCTGGGAGATTTTGTGACTGGTTGAATGCAGACCGGCCCTTGCAGCGCTCTGGGTGATGATCTGATCTGGTGAATGCAGACAGGCTCATGCTTGCTCGGGTGATGTTTTAACATCGTGGATGAAGACAGTCCGTCGCAGCAGTCTGGTTGATGTTCTGACCTGTTGAATGCAGATAGGCCCTGCAGTGCTCTGGGTGATGTTGTGACCTGGAACATGCAGGCAGGACCTCGCAGCAGGATGGGTGATGCTGTGAGCTTGTGAAGGCAGAGGGGCCCTTGCGGCAATCTGGGTGAAGTTCTGACCTGGTGAATGCAGACAGGGCCTTGCAGTGCTCTGGGTGTTTTTGTGGCCTGGTAAATGCAAATAGTTCCTCGCTGCGCTCTGGGTGCT
Organism: Somniosus microcephalus; assembly: GCF_052327205.1. NCBI lineage: Eukaryota > Metazoa > Chordata > Chondrichthyes > Squaliformes > Somniosidae > Somniosus > Somniosus microcephalus. The sequence continues at coordinate 52,007,153 of NW_028225183.1, forward strand.
GTTGGGATCTGGGAAATGCGGGCATGCCCTCGCATTGCTCTGGTTGATGTAGTGACCTCGTCAATGGAAACAGGTTCTCTCAGCGGTCTGACTGATGTTCTGACCGTGTGAATGCAGGAAGACCCTCGTAGCGCTCTGGGTGATTTTGTGACATGTTGAATGCAGACAGGCCCTCGCAGCGCTCTGGGAGATGTTGTGACATGTTGAATGCAGACAAACACTCGCCGCTCTCTGGGTGATGTTGTGATCTGATGAATAAAGGATGTAGCAGCGTTCTGGGTGAGGCTGAGGCCTTATGAATGCAGACAGGCCATCGCAGCGCTCTGGTTGATCTTGTGATCTGGTAAATGCAGACAGGCCCTCACAGCGCTTTGTGCATTGTCGTGGCCTGGTGAATGCCGATAGGCCCTCGCCGCGTTCTGGCTGATGCTGTGAACTGCTAAATGCAGACAGACCCTCACAGCGCTCTGGTCGATGTTGTGATTTGGTGAATGAAGACAGGCCCTTGCAGCACTCTGGAAGATGGTGTGATGTGGTGAATGCAGACAGCCCTTGCTGCGCTCTGGGTGATGTTGTGGCGTGGTGAATGCAGACAGGCCCTTGCAGCGCTCTGGGCGATGCTGTGGCGTGGTGAATGCAGAGAGGCCCTTGCAGCGCTCTGGGTGATGTTCTGGCGTGTTGAATGCAGACAGGCCCTTGCAGCACTCTGGGAGATTTTGTGAACTGTTGAATGCAGACCGGCCCTTGCTGCACTCGGTGTGATATTGTGCCTGTTGAATGCAGAAAGGCCCTTGCAGCATTCTGGGTGATTTTGTGAACTGGTGTCATTTAAGTCTATTTTGTGAATTTTAGTGTGTTAAGAAGTCAATTATTTGAAGTAAGTTTAATTTTTAAGGGTTTTTAAACTCTTGGGCAGTTTAAACCGGAAGTAGAATCCGGGTATAAAAGGGGGGGGGGCTAGTGCGGTGCACGGAGTGCTTTGTGCATTGAGTGCTGCTGGAGTTTTGCTAAGTGGGAGAGTTCGGATAAGTGGGAGGTGAGGGTGTGTTTTTTGCTCTGTTTTTTTCCCCACTCCCAGGCTTAGACAGCACTGCAGAGGCAGAGCAGCGAGACGAGTCAACCAAACAGGCCCCACAGAAAGTATTCAAGGAGGAGTTTGGTGATCAGCTGTTTGGTTCATTTTCTTCCTTCTCTTCTCTTTTATACCTTTAAGTTGGTAAGTCCTATTGAATAGTGGTGTGATATTATCATATATATCCGGGCAGGGTCTTCATAACTAATAATAAGAAATTTAATTAATTATATAGAATGGAGCAGGTGATGTGTTACTGTTGCGAGATGTGGGAGCCCCATTGAGGCTCACGGTGATTACATCTGCGACAAGTGGTTGCTGCAAGAGGAACTCAAGTTCCATGTTATGGAGCTTGAGACCAGTCTTCAGGCACTGCAACACATCAGGGAGGGGGAGAAGTTCCTGGACTCTATGTTTCAGGAGATGGTCACACCTATAAAGTTAATTACTGCAGATGTAGTCCGTGATCTGCTGAATGAAGACGATTCGTCGCAGCGCTGTTGGCGATGTTGTGGTTTGATTAATGCAGACTCGCCCTCGCAGCGGTCTGTGTGGTGTCGTGGCCTGGTGAATGCAAACAGGCCGCCCCCGTGCTCTGGGTGATGTTTTGACCTGCTGAATGCAGACAGGCTCTCGCAGCGCTCTGGGTGATTTTCTGGCCTGGTGAAAGCAGACAGGCCCTCGCCGCGCTCTGGTTGATGTAGTGAACTGATTAATGCAGACAGGCTCTCGCAGCGCTCTGGGTGATGTTTTGACCTGCTGAATGCAGACAGGTTTTCACAGCTCTCTGGGTGATGTTGTGATCTGTTGAATGCAGACAGGCCCTCGCAGTGCTCTGGTGATGTTATGGCCTGGTGAATGCAAACAGGCCCTTGCAGCGCTCTGGGTGTTTTATTGAGCTGGTCAATGCAGACAGGCTCTTGCTGCGCTCGGGGCGATGTTTTAACATGTTGGATGCAGACAGGCCCTCGCAGCGGTCTCGCTGATGTTCTGGCCCTCGCAGCGGTCTGGTTGATATTCTGACCTGTTGAATGCAGACAGGCCCTCGCAGCGGTCTGGTTGATGTTCTGACTTGGTGAATGTAGACAGGTGCCTGCAGCGCTCTGCGTGACGGTGTGACCTGCTGCATGCAGATAGGACGTCACAGCAATCTGGGTGAAATACTGACCTGGTGAATGCAGACACGCCCTTGCAGCGCTCTGGGTTTTTTGGGGCCTGGTGAATGCAGACAGGTCCTCACAGCGTTCTGGGTGATTTAGTGAACTGATGAATGCAGACAGGCACTCGCAGCGCTCTGGGTGATGTTATGACCTGCTGAATGCAGACAGGTCTTCACAGTTCTCTGGGTGATGTTGTGATCTGCTGAATGCAGACAGGCCCTCGCAACGCTCTAAGTGATGTTTTGACCTGCTGAATGCAGACAGGCTCTCGCAGCGCTCCAAGTGATTCTGTGTTCTGCTGAATCTAGACAGGCCCTCGCCGCCCTCTGGGTAATATTGTGGACTTGTGAATGCAGCCAGTTCTTCGCTGCACTCTGGGTGATGTTGTGGATGTGTGCATGCAGGAAGGCCCTCACAGCGCTCTGTGTGATTTGTGACCTAGTGAATGCAGGAGCTAGCAGCGCTCTGGGCGGTTTTGAGGACTGCTGAATGCAGACAGGCCCTCGCAGTACTCCGTTTGATGTTGTGATCTCGGGAACGCCCGACAGGCCCTCGCAGCGCTCTGGGTGATGCTGTGATCTGGTGAAAGCTGACAGGCCCTCGCAGAGCTCTGTGTGACGTTTTAGTCTGGTTGATGCAGACAGGCCCTCGCAGCGCTCTGGGAGATGTTGTGGCTTGATGAATGCAGTCGGCCTCTCGCCGTGCTCTGTGTGGTGTTGTGAACTGGAGAATGCAGACAGGCACTCGCCGCTCTCTGTGTGATGTTGTGATCTGGTGCATGGAGAGCTAGCACCGCTCTGGGGGAGGCTGAGGCCTTATGAATGCAGACAGGCCCTCACAGCGCTCGGGTTGATGTTGTGATCTGGTAAATGCAGACAGGCTCACGCAGCGCTCTGAGTGATGTTGTGAACTGCTAAATGCAGACAGGCCCTCGCAGTGCTTTGTGTGTTGTCGTGGACTGGTGAATGCCGACAGGCCCTCGCTGCATTCTGGCAGATGCTGTGTACTGGTGAATGCAAACAGACCATCACAGTGCTCTGGTCGATGTTGTGAACTGGTGAATGCAGACAGGCCCTTTCAGCACTTTGGATGATTTTGTAAACAGGTGAATGCAAATAGACACTTGCTGCGCTCGGGGTGATGATGTGCCTGGTGAATGCAGACAGTCCCTTGCAGCATTCTGGGTGATTTTGTGAAATGGTGAATGCAGACAGGCCCTTGCTGCCATCCGAGTGATGCTGTGGCTTGATCAATGCAGACAGGCCCTCGCAGCGCCCTGGGTAATGTTGTGACTTGGTGAATGCAGACACGCCCTCGCTGCGCTCTGGATGATTCTGTGATCTGATGAATGCAGACAGGCCCTCGCACCGCTATGGGGGATGTTGTGACCTCATGAATGCAGACAGGCCCTCGCAGCGGTTTGGTTGATGCTCTGACCTGGTGAATGGAGACAGGCCCTGCAGCACTCTGGGTGATGTTGTGACCTGGAACATGCAGACGGGACCGTGCAGCAGGATGGGTGATGCTGTGAGCTTGTGAATGCAGAGAGGCTCTTGCGGCAATCTGGGTGAAGTTCTGACCTGGTGAAAGCAGACAGAGCCTTGCAGTGCTCTGGCTGTTTTTGTGGTCTGGTAAATGCAGACAGTTCCTCGCAGCGCTCTGGGTGATGTTAGGATCTGGGGAATGCGGGCATGCCCTCGCAGCGCTCTGGATGATGTAGTGACCTCGTAAATGGAAACAGATTCTCTCAGCGGTCTGGGTGACGTTCTGACCGTGTAAATGCAGGAAGACCTTCACAGCGCTCTGGGGGATTTTGTGACCTGTTGAATGCAGACAGGCCCTCGCAGCGCTCTGGGAGATGTTGTGACATGTTGAAAGCAGGCTATGTTAATAAAGGAAGGAATCACTGTAATGCAGAGAAATGATATTGCGTCAAAAGATCAGGATAATGAAACAGTTTGGGTGGAGGTGAGGAATAATAAGGGGAAAAAAACGCTAGTGGGCGTAGTCTATAGGCCTCCAAACAGTTGCAACTCTATTGGACGGAGTATCAATCAGGAAATAGTTGAGGCTTGTAATAGGGGAACATTTAAAATGATGGGGGATTTTAACTATCATATTCATTGGACAAATCAAATTGGGCAGGGCTGACTTGAGGATGAGTTCATTGAGTGTATTAGGGATGGGTTACTTGAGCAGTATGTAACTGAACCGACCAGCGGGAAAGCAACCTTAGACCTGGTCCTGTGTAACGAGACAGGATTAATTAAAATGTCCTAGTAAAGGATCCCCTTGGAATGAGTGACCATAACATGGTTGAATTCCATATTCAATTAGAGGGTGAGAAGGTTGGATCTCAAACAAGCGTGCTAAGCTTGAATAAAGGAAACTATGAAGGTATGAGAGTGGAATTGAGTAGAGTGGTTTGGGAAAATAGATTAAAGGGTAAGACGATACATGATCAGTGATGTACATTTAAGGAGTTAGTTTACAACTTCCAAAAAATATATATTCCACTGAGAAGAAAAGGATGTAAAAGAAAAGACAGCCATCCGTGGCTAAGTAAAGAAATTAAGGTCATTATTCGATTAAAAACAAGGGCATATAAGGTAGCCAAATCTAGTGGGAGTATACAGGATTGGGAAAACTTTAAAAGACAGCAAAAAATAACAAAAAGATTGATTAAGAAAGGGAAGATAGATTATGAAAGTAAATTAGCAAACAATATAAAAACAGATAGTACGAGTTTTTATAGTTACATAAAAAGAAAAAGGGTGGCTAAAGTAAATGTTGGTCCCTTAGAAGATGAGATCGGGAAATTAATGGTGGGAAATATGGAGATGGCCAAAACACTGAATTAATATTTTGTATAAGTCTTTACAGTCGAGGATACTAAGAATATCCCAACACTGGACAAACAGGGGGCTATAGGGGGGGAGGAGCTAAACACGATCAAAATTACTATGGAAGTGGTACTTGGTAAAATAATGGGACTCGAGGCGTATAAATCACCTGAACCTGATGGCTTACATCCTAGGGTCTTGAGTGAAGTGGCGGTAGGGATTGTGGAATGCATTGGTAATAATTTTCCAAAACTCCCTGGATTCAGCAAAGGTCCCGGCACACTGGAAAACTGCTAATATAACACCCTTATTTAAAAAAGGCAGTAGACAGAAGGCTGGAAACTATAGATCGGTTAGCCTAACATCTGTGGTAGGTAAAATTTGGAGTCCATTATTAAGGAGACAGTAACAGGACATTTGGATAATTATAATTTAATAGGACAAAGTCAGCATGGTTTTATGAAGGGGAAGTCATGTTTGACAAATTTGCTGGTGTTCTTTGAGGAAGTAACATATAGGGTGGATAAAGGGGAACCAGTGCACGTAGTGTATTTAGACTTCCAAAAGGCATTTGACAAGGTGCCACACAAAAGATTATTGGTTAAGATAAAATACCAAGGGATTGGGGGTAATATTCTGGCATGGATAGAGGATTGGCTATCTAACAGAAGGCAGAAAATTGGGATAAATGGTTCATTCTCAGGCTGGCAATCAGTAACTAGTGGTGTTCCGCAGGGGTCAGTGCTGGGTCCCCAACTCTTTACAATCTATATTAACGATTTGGAGGAGGGGACCGAGTGTAACATATCAACGTTTGCAGATGATACTAAGATGGGAGGGAAAGCAGTGAGTGAGGAGGATAAAAAAAACCTGCAAGCGGACATAGATAGGCTAAGTAAGTGGGCAGAGATTATGCAGAGAGAATACAATACTGGAAAGTGTGAGGTTATGCACTTTGGCAGGAAAAATCGTAGAACAATTTATTATCTTAATGGCAAGAAACTTGAAAGTACTGAAGTACAAAGGGAGTTCGGGGTCCTGGTGCACAAAACTCTAAAGGTTGGTATGCAGGTGCAGGAAGTGATATAGAAGGCCAATGGAATGTTGGCTTTCATTGTTAGGGGGACAGATTATAAAAATAGGGAGGTATTGCTTCAGTTGTACAAGGTATTGGTGAGACAGCACCTGGAATACTGCATACAGTTTTGATGTCCATACTTAAGAAAAGACATCTCGAGTCAGTACAAAGAAGGTTCAGTCGGTTAATCCCGGGGATGAGGGGATGGACATATGAGGAGAGGTTGAGTAGATTGAGACTCTACTCATTGGAGTTCAGAAGAATGAGAGGCGATCTTATTGAAACATATAAGATTGTGAAGGGTTTGTATCGGGTGGATGCGGGGAGGATGTTCCCGAAGGTGGGTGAAACTAGAACTAGGGGGCATACTCTTAGAATAAGGGGCTGCTCTTTCAAAACGGAGATGAGGAGGAACTACTTCACTCAGAGGGTGGTAGGCCCATGGAATATGCTGGCCCAAAAAGCTGTAGAAGCTACATCATTAAATAAATTTAAAACAGAAATAGACATTTTCCTAGAAGTACAGGGAATTAAGGATTACGGGGAACGGGCAGGAATTTGGACATAAGTCTAGGTTCAGATCGGACATGGCCCTTTGTGTAGCGGAGCGGGCCCAGGGGCCGTGTAGCCTGATCCTGCTCCTATTTCATGTGTCTAATTCTGTTAGATTCAGGAGATGGTTGTGTGATAGTAGATTGGCGGTTAGGATCAGATCAGCCATGATCTTATTGAATGGCGGAGCAGGTTCGAGGGGCCGATTGGCCTACTCCTGCTCCTATTTCTTATGTTCTTATGTTCTGAAACACTCGCCGCTCTCTGGGTGATGTTGTGATCTGGTGAATGCAGGAGCTAGCAGCGCTCTGGGCGAGGCTGAGGCCTTATGAATGCAGACAGGCGCTCGCATCGGTCAGGTTGATGTTGTGATCTGGTAAATGCAGATAGGCCCTTGGAATGCTTTGTGCGTTGTCGTGGCCTGGTGAATGCCGACAGGTCCTCGCCGCTAGCTGGCTGATGCTGTGAACTGGTGAATGCAGACAGACCCTCACATCGCTCTGGTCGATGTTGTGATTTGGTGAATGCAGACAGGCCCTTGCAGCACTCTGTGTGATTTTGTGAACTGGTGAATGCAGACAGCCCTTGCTGCGCTCTGGGTGATGTTGTGGCCTGGTGAATGCAGACAGCCGTTGCAGCACTCTGGGTGATTTTGTGAACTGGTGAATGGAGACAGCCCTTGCAGCACTCTGGGTGATGGTGTGGCGTGGTGAATGCTGACAGCCCTTGCTGTGCTCTGGGTGATGTTGCGGTGTGGTGAATGCAGACAGGCCCTTGCAACACTCTGGGAGATTTTGTGAACTGGTGAATGCAGGCAGGCCCTTGCTGCGCTCTGGGTGATGTTGTGGCGTGGTGAATGAAGACTGACCCTCGCAGCGCTCTGGATGATTCTGTGATCTGAAGAATGCAGACAGACCCTCGCAGCGCTATTTGTGATGTTGTGATCTGGTGAATGCAGGCAGGCCCTCGCAGTGATCTGAGTGATGCTGTGACCGGGTGAATGCAGACCGGCCCTCGCAGCGCTCTGGTGATGTTATGTCCTGGTGAAAACAAACAGGCCCTTGCAGCGCTCTGGGTGTTGTTTTGAACTGGTGAATGCAGACAGGCTCTTGCTGCGCTCGGGGTGATGTTTTAACACGTTGGATGCAGACAGTCCCTCGCAGCGGTCTGTATGATGTTCTGACCTGTTGAATGCAGACAGGTTCTCGCAGCGTTCTGGTTGATGTTCTGACTTGGTGAATGTAGACAGGCACCTGCAACGCTCTGGGTGACGGTGAGAACTGCTACATGCACGGGCAGCACTGTGGCATAGTGGTTAGCACTGTTGCCTTGCAGCGCCAGGGACCCGGGTTCAAATCTGGCCTTGGGTGACTGTCTGTGTGGAGTTTGCACATTCTCCCCGTGTTTGCGTGGGTTTCCTCCGGTTGCTTCGGTTTCCTCCTACAGTCCAAAGATGTGCGGGTTAGGTTGATTGGCCATGATAAAAATTGACCATTAGTGTTCGGGGGGATTAATTGCGTGGGGTTACGGGGATAGGGCTTGTGTGGGATGGCTGCCGGTGTAGGGGCCGGGTGCTAGGGTTTGGATGATCAGCCATGATCTCGTTGAATGGTGGAGCAGGCTCGAATGGCCGAATGTCCTACTCCTGCTCCTAGTTTCTATGTTTCTATGCAGACAGGACCTCGCAGCAATCTGGGTGAAGTTCTGACCTGGTGAATGCAGACACGCCCTTGCAGCGCTCTGGGTGTTTTTGTGTCCTGGTGAATGCAGACAGGTCCTCGCAGCATTCTGGGTGATTTTGGTATCTGAGGAATGCGGGCAGGCCCTCACAACGCTCTGGGTGGTTTTGTGACCTGGTGAATGCAGACAGGCCCTCGCAGCGCTCTGGTGATATTGTGGCCTGATGAATGCAGACAGACCTTCTCAGCGCTTTGGGTGATGTTGTGCCCTTTTCAATGCAGATAGGCCCTCTCAGCAGGCTGGGTGACCTTCTGACCGGGTGAATGCAGACAGCCCCTCACAGCGCTCTGTATGATGTTGTGATCTGCTGAATACAGACAGTCCCTCAAAGCGCCCTCTGTTATGTTATGACCTGATGAATGCAGAAAGACCTTCGCAACCATCTGGGTGCTGTTGTGGAGTTTTGAATGTAGACAGGCCCTTGAAGCATTCTGGATAACTTTGTGAACTGGTGAATGCAGACAGGCCCTCGCAGCGCTCTGGGTGCTATTGTTGCCTGCTGAATGGAGACTATCCGCCGCAGTGCTCTGGGTTATTCTGTGATCTGCTGAATGAAGATGAGTCATCACAGCTTTCTTAGCGATGTTGTGGCTTGATGAATGCAGACAGACCCTCGCAGCGCTCTGGGTGATTTTCATGCCAGGTGAATGCGGACAGTCACATTCGGCGTTCTTGGTCATGTTAAGGCCTGCTGGCCTAGAAATTCAGTATAGCCACTTTTGGGGTGGTAAAGTCGGGCGGCCGCTAAAGCTTGCGCCCGGCGCAAAGTGGAGACCACTTCGCCGATATTCAGTAGCTTTGGCCAAGGAGTTTGCTCGAGCGCTAAAACTGGCGATGCACGGCTATCTTTAGGCGCTAAGCCGGCAGTGCAGAGTGATACCGCCGAGGCAGGGCGCAGCGCAGATGCGGTCATTTCTTGATTGACAGCAGACACCCTGGTGCCGGCCAGCTCTTAAAGGGGGAAGGGTCGAGTTCATCTGCTGCCACGCCCTGGATACTGCAGTCCTCCAGCTAGGCCTAAACACTGCTGCTGGAGAGAAATAGCGCCAGGAAGGATGCAGAGGGCCCGTGAGTGAGCGCAGCGCTTCTCTGCCCATGATTTAAAGGTGCTGGTTAGGGCTTTGGAGAGGAGACGTCATATCTTGTTCCCGGACAGTGGCAAGAAGCCTGCCACCAGGGTTTACAGGAAAGCCTGGAGGGATGTCGCCCAGAGGGTCACAGCCACCTGCGATGTCCCCAGGACTGGTGTCCAATGCCGGAAAAAGTTTAACGACCTCACTCGGATTGTCAGGGTGAGTATCCTTTCCAGTGTCCTCCTCATCCTTGCATGTGCACCTCACATTATGGGCAAAGGGACCTCAATGCCCTAATGGCCAGCCCTCATCCAGCAGCTATGGCACTGGCATGAACATCAATTGCACTTTCTGCACTTTACACACTGGCCAAGCTATTCGACCATGGCAGGCAGTGCATACAGCAACAGGGCACCACACTGGCCAAGCTATTCGACCATGGGAGGCAGTGCACACAACAACAGGGCACCACACTGTACTTAGAGGCCGTCGTTTCTCTTGCAGGCCAAGCTGGCCCAGAATCTGAGGAGCCGGACTGTCACCGGGGGAGGCCGTCCCCAGTTCCAGCAGCTCAGTGACCTGCAGGAGCACGTGGGTCGACTCATGGGTGGCCGGCTGATTGGCCCCGTTGCATGTGGAGATGCCGACCCTGTGCTGGGCCCCACTGGTAAGGACATCACCTTCTGGACCTCTCTCGTTCCCCTTGCGCTTCAGATCTACATCCTTTGCCACTGTCCGACCAATGCGCTGAATGCCACCATTCATGCCTCCATTGCTGACACCCTGTCCTCACTCTAAAGCTACTCTTGTGCCTTCCTGCTTTCAGCTGGTGAGGAGGAGGTCCCTGAAGCTGCCAGTGACAGTCCCTCGGAAGAGGAGGACGAGGAGGAGCAACAGGAAGGTGGCCCATCGGGGGAACCCTCATCCGCGCCAGGGGATGGCAATGGAGGGGACACGTCTTCCCTGGAGGAGAGCCAGGGGGAAGTGTCGGAGGGGGGTGTAGCTCCTGCGCCCAGTGGCGTCCAGCAACGCAGGAAGGGTCGGCCAGCTCGGTGGCCTTCTCCCCAGAGGGCGGAAGTGTTGCAGGGGAGTGTAGTTGCTGGGCCCAGTGGCGTCCAGCCACGCGGGAAGGGTCGGGCAGCTCGGCGGCCTTCTCCCCAGAGGGAGAGTCCGGCCTCCAGTCCGGAGATGGTCCCCGCCCAGGAGGTGCGCCTCCTCGATCAAATGTCCATGGACTCGGATCGCCGGCACACCGAGTTCATGGGGGTTGTGGCACGGTTGCCTGAGGCCATCGAGTCCCTGGCTCATAGTGTGTCCGATTTCGGGGCCTCACAGGCCAGGGGATTCGAGCAACTCGGGGCAGCACAGGCCAGGGGCTTCGAGCAATTCGGGGCAGCACAGGACGCGAGTTGGGCCGAATTCAGGGCAGCACAGGCAGCGAGTGGCCAGTTGATCAGTGGTGCCATGCAGCCACTGGCTGGTCTGATGCGGGCACAGACCAGGGCAGTACGGGCACTCACTGCTGCCACACTCACTGTGTCAACCAGGCATCGCCAGGGCACCCGCCGCGCTGCAGCAGCACAGCGGTCTGGCCTTCAGCAGTTTGCTGCGCATGCTGCAGTGCCAGCCCGGCCGAGTGCCAGTGTCTCAGGCGAGCAGCGAGCGCCTGGCATCAGCCAGCTTGCCCCCATTGCTGCAGCCGCCACTGCCACTCCCCCAGTGAAGCTGCCACGAGCTGCTGGAGAGACTGATGCTGCCCAGCCACAGCTGCAGCAGTCAGCAGCCGGCCGCTCGAGGGCCAGAGCTCGTCTAGGCCGACCCTCAAGGGCATCTGCCGTCACGCCATGTGCCCCTCAGGAGCCTTCCCCCAGCCTTGCAGCACCCACAGGGCCCAGGTTGAGGCCGAGCAGCAGGTCGGCCAGGGGCCGGAAAAGGCTGGACAAGGACTCGCCCTCTCGGCACACAAAGTAGAGGGTGTTGCCAAATGTTTTTTTATTTGGGGGTGGTTGTGTTGTCTATGGGGGTGGTTGTTTTGGTAAGGCCGAGGATGAAGGCCATTTGGATGGAAACGTTTTGTTATTCCTCCCCAGGTTGTGGGAGTGAGTCATGTGTTTGACTGTTTTTTGGGGGTGTTGTCTGTTTTTGGGTTTCATGTGGGAAGGGCCCTGAGTTTGTTCAATAAAGCTTTTTCTTTATTCAGCTTGTCCATGTTTGATGTTTGAAGTGGTTGTTGCGTTAACCGGCAGAGGGCTTGTGGAGTGGCTGCATTCATGTCCTTTCATTGCCACAAGCCATTCCCTGACAGGGGGCCTAGAAGTGTCGTTCAATAAGCCGCCGACGGACAACCCTTGGACCTTTTGGCTCCCTCCTGGGCTGGTACTCCTCCACCTCCTCCTCCTCATGGTCCTCCTGCTCCTCCTCCTGAGGTGGTGGTCCAATGTGAGGTGGCAGTGCCTGAGTCCTGCGGATAGCCAGGTTGTGCAGCATGCAGCAAACGACGATGAACTGGGAGACTCTATCCGGCGAATACTGCAGAGATCCGCCGGAGCGATCCAGGCAGCGGAAACGTTGCTTGAGGACGCCAATCGTTTGCTCTATAATGTTCCTTGTTGCTTGATGGCTTTCGTTGTATGCCTCCTCAGCAGGGGTCCTGGGCGCACGGAGCGGGGTCATGAGCCATGTATACAAAGGATAGCCTTTGTCCCCGATAAGCCATCCTCTTGGGGGAGGCTGTGCCTGGAACATGTCAGCCACAGTAGTCTGGCGCAGGATAAATGCATCGTGGCTGCTGCCTGGAAAGCGGGCATTGACAGCTAGGATGCGCTGCCTGTTGTCACACACCAGCTGTAGATTGAGGGAATGGTAGCCCTTCCGGTTGCGGTAATCCTCGGCATTATCGATAGGTGCCCGCAAAGCCACATGCGTGCAGTCAATGGCGCCCTGCACCATGGGGAAGTCCATGATCCTCGCAAATCCGACTGCACGCTGCTCCTGCCTCTCCAGGGTCATGGGGAAGGAGATGAATTGGTGTCTCCTTGTGAAAAGGGCATCGGTGACCTGCCGGATGCAGCGATGCATGGCGAACTGGGATATGTTAGCTATGTCCCCAGCAGCGGCTTGGAAGGAGCCGCTTGCATAAAAGTTCAGAGCCACCGTGACCTTCACTTCCACCGACAGAGACGCCCTGCACATCAGCTGTGGACGCAGATCTCTGTGAAGCAGCTGGCAGATCTCTGCAACCACCTCCCTTCTGAAGCGCAGCCTCTTAACACACTGCGCGGCAGTCATGGACACCTGCTGGTGGTATTCCCTGAGTGGGTAAGGCCTACGTTGCCGACGCCTGATGCCCCCTCTGCGTCTAGGCATGGCTGCCCCTCTCACACAGCGTCTGCGAGCCCTTCGCACATAATGCTGGAACTGAGGGTTGGCACCCCATGCAGCCCCCATAATATACTGGCAAACAATGAAATCACAATGAGGCAAATTGCCAAGCTCTGGCCAGAAGCCAAAAATACCTCTCCTATGTTGGGCCAAATCAGTAAGGTCTCTTCCTTGGTCTCTGTCCAGAAATCCGTTGCACAAAAGTCATTGCAGCAAAATGGCTGGCCTTTATAGTTCAGTGTAAGTGCCCTTTAATTAGCGCTCCCCGAGGCCCGCAGGGCCTCTGCTGCGTTCCACTTCACAGTTCTTAGCACCGCCACGCCCACATTGGGGGGGCATGACTGAAGTTCCGGTTTGGGGCGCACAAAGGGCGTTGCACGACGAAATGACGTCATAAGCTGAGCGCACAGCTGAGCGCGCGCAAACACTTTGCGCCGGCGCTAAATGTCTACTGAAGTTGGGCGTAGGCACAGATCGCGCTGCGCCCGGCCGCTAAGTGCCTAGCGCTCGAAGTCTACTCCTCTTAAGGCGCTAACGGCTGGCGCACGCAACTGAATTTCTAGCCCGTTGAATGCAAACATGCCCTTGCAGCGCTCTGTATGTTTTTTTGAACTGGTGAATGCAGACAGGCTGTTTATGCGCTCGGGGTGATGTTTTAACATGTTGGATGCAGACAGGCCCTCGCAGCGGTCTGGTTGATGTTCTGACCTGTTGAAAGCAGACAGTCCCTCGCAGCGGTCTGGTTGATGTTCTGACTTGGTGAATGTAGACAGGTGCCTGCAGTGCTCTGGGTGACGGTGTGACCTGCTATATGCAGACAGGACCTCGCAGCAATCTGGGTGAAGTTCAGACCTGGTGAATGCAGACAAGCCCTTCCAGCGCTCTGGGTGTTTTTGTGGCCTGGTGAATGCTGTCAGGCCCTTGCAGCGCTCCGGGTGATGTTTTTACCTGCTGAATGCAGACATGTTTTCGCAGCTCTCTGAGTGATGTTGTGGCCTGATGAATGAAGGCAGGCCCTCGCAGCGCTCTGGGTGATGTTTTCACCTGCTGAATGCAGAGAGGCCCTCGCAGTGCTCTGTATGATGTTGGGATCTGGTGATTGCAGATAGGCCCTCGCAGCGCTCTGGGTGATGCTGTGTTCTGCTGAATGCAGACAAGCCCTCGCCGCCCTCTGGGTGATGTTGTGGACTTGTGAATTCTGCCAGGCCTTCGCAGCGGTCTGGGTGGTGTTGTGGACGTCTGAATGCAGACAGGCCCTCAAAGCGCTCTCTGGGATTTGTGACCTGGTGAATGCAGGAGCTAGCAGCGCTCTGGGCGGTTTTGAGGGCTGCTGAATGCAGACAGAACCTCGCAGTGCTCCAGTTGATGTTGTGATCTCGGGAACGCCCGACAGGCCCTCGCAGCGCTCTAGGTGATGCTGTGATCTGCTGAATGCTGACAGGCCTTCGCAGAGCTCTGTGTGACGTTTTAACCTGGTGGATGCAGACAGGACCTCGCAGCGCCGTGGGTGATGTTGTGACCTGGTGAATGGTGACAGGAGCTTGCAGCGTTCTGGGTGAAGTTTTAACCTGGTGGATGAAGACAAGCCCTCGTAGCGCTGTGGGTGATGTTGTGACCTGCTGAAAGCAGACAGGCCCTTGCAGATGTCTTGTTGTTTTTGTGACCTGGTGAAAGCAGACAGGCCCTTGCAGATGTCTGGTTGTTTTTGTGACCTGGTGACAGCAGGTAGGCCCTTGCAGTGCACTGGTTGATGTTGTGGCATGGTGAATGCAGTCAGGCCCTCGCAGCACACTGGGTGATGTTGTGATATGGTGAATGCAGACAGTCCCTCTCAGCGCGTTGTGTGATGTTGTGACATGGTGAATGCAGACAGGACCCCGCAGCGCTCTGGGTGATGTTGTGACCTGGTGAATGCAGACAGGACCTCGCAGCGCTCTGGGTGATGTTGTGACATGGTGAATGCAGGACCTGGTAGCGCACTTTGCGATGTTGTGGCCTGGTGATAGCAGACATACCCTTGCAGTGCTCTAATTGATGTTGTGATCAGGTGAATGCAGAAATGCCCTCGCTGCGCCCTGCGTGATGTTGTGGTTTTGTTAATGCAGAACAGCGCTCAGGTTGATGTTGTGGCCTGTTCAAAGCAGGCAGACCCTCGCAGCAGGCTGGGTGATGCTGTGAGCTTGAGAATGGAGACAGGAACTCGCAGCAGGCTGGGTGATGCTGTGAGCTGGTGTATGCAGATAGGCCCTTGCGGCAATCTGGGTCAAGTTCTGACCTGGTGAATGCAGACAGGCCGTTGATGCACTCTGGGTGATATTGTGACCTGGTCAATTCAGACAGGCCCTCACAGCAGTCTGAGTGACATAGTGACCTGTTCAACGGAAGCAGGCTCTTGCAGCGCTCAGGTTGATGTTGTGGCCTGGTGAATGCAAACAAGCCCTCATAGCGTTCTGGTGATATTGTGGCCTGATAAATGCAGACAGGCCACCGCAGCGCTCGGGGTGATGTTGTGCCCTGGTGAATGCATTCAGGCCCTCGAAGCCCTCTGGCAGATGTTGTGGCCTGGTGATTGCAGAGAGGACCTTGCAGCGCACTGGGTGATGTTGTGGCCTGGTGAATGCAGACAGGCCTTCATTGCAGTCTGGGTTCACACAAGGGGACACAAATAACCTCCCTGATATGTGGGGGAATTAAGGGTCTTATGAGAGGGAGGAATTGAATAAAATGCGTATTTGTAGGGAAATGGTGTTCGTGAAATTGACGGGATTGAAGGCCGATAAATCCCCAGGGTGTAATAATCTACATTCTATGGTACATAAGGAAGTGGCCGTAGAAACATTAAATGCATTGCTAGTCATCTTCCAAAATTCTATAGACTCTGGACGAGTTCCCATGGATTGGAAGGTAGCTAATCTAACCCCACTATTTAAAGAAGGTGATATGGAGAAAGCGGGGAATTATAGACTGGAAAGCCTGACATTGGTAGTGGGGACAATGCAAGAGCCCATTATAAAAGATGGAATATCAGAGCACTTGGAAAACAGTGACAGGATCGGACAAATTCAACATGAATTTACAAAAGGTAAATCCTGCATCTCTAATCGACTGGAATTTTTTGAGAACGTACCTGATAGAATAGATCCAGGAGAACCAGTGGATGTGGTGTATTAGGAATTTCAGAAGGCTTTCGATAAGGTCCCGCATAAGAGATTGGTGTGCAAAGTTAAAGCCCGTGGAATTGGAGTTACGGTGCTGACTTGGATAGAGAACTGGTTGGCAGACATAAAGCAAAGAGTTGGAATAAACGGATCTTTTTCCCAGTGGCAGGCAGTTACTGGTGGGATAGTGGGGTAATGGAGGAAGTGCAGAGAAGATTCACCAGACTAATAACTGGGATGGCAGGAATGACGTATGGAGAAAGATTGGGTCGATTAGGATTATATTCGCTATAGTTTAGAAGAATGAGAAGGGATCTCATTGAAACTTATAACGTTCTAACAGAACTCAACAGACTGGATGCAGTAAGGATGTTCCCGAAGTGGGGTAGACAAGAACCAGAGGTCACAGTCTAAGGATAAGGGGTAAGCCATTTGGGACTGCGATGAGGAGAAATTTCTTCTCCCA
Organism: Somniosus microcephalus; assembly: GCF_052327205.1. NCBI lineage: Eukaryota > Metazoa > Chordata > Chondrichthyes > Squaliformes > Somniosidae > Somniosus > Somniosus microcephalus. The sequence continues at coordinate 52,023,676 of NW_028225183.1, forward strand.
GAGAGTGGTGAATCTGTGGAATTCTCTGTCACAGAAGGCAGTTGCGGCCATTTCATTAAAATATATTCAAGAAGGAGTTCGATATATTTCTTAAGGCTAAAGGGATCAAGGGATATGGGGGGAAAGCATGAACATGGTACTGAATTTGAATGATCAGCCATGATCTCCTTAAATGGTGCAACAGGCTCAATGTGCCGAATGGCCTACTCCTGCTACTATCATCTACGTTTCTATGTTACTATGTAACCTGTTGAATGCATACAGGCCCTCTCATCGCTCTGGGTGATATTGTGGCCTTGTGAATGCAGACAGCCGCTCGCAGCGCTCTGTGTGATGTTGTGGCCTGGTGAATGCAGACAGCCCCTCGCAGCACTCTGGCTGATGTTATGGCCTGGTGAATGCAGACAGGCCCCCGCAGCGCTCTGGATGATGTCGTGGCTTGGTGAATGCAGGCCGTCGCAGTGCTCTGGATGTTGTTGTGGCCTCGTGAATGCAGACTGGCCCTCGCAGCAAGCTGTGTTATGTCTTGGCCTGGGGGATGCAGACAGGCACTCGCTGCACTCAGGGTGATGTCGTGGCATGTTGAATGCAGACAGGCCCTCGCAACGTTCTGGGTGATGTTGTGGCCTGTTGAATGCAGACAGGGCCTCACAACGCTCTGTGTGATGTTTGAAATGGCAATAATGCCTGACTAAAATTACCCCAATGCAAGGAAGTGTAGTGCAGAGGTTACCCTCATGGATACTGATAAAACAGTGATGGTCTTCGAGGCTGTTTAAAGGCCGTCCTTTAACAGCTCACATAGTCGGCCTATTGCCTCTTTACTGAAGCGCAGCCTCCTCACACACAAATCCTCCAACAGCATCTCAAACGATAGCCTCTCCCTGTACTTTCTCTGGGGTGGGTAAACCGTCATACCCGCCTGATGAATATCACCATCCCAGATGAATTTCTAAGAACTGTAACATATTCACAAAGTCATACATGAAAAAGTTAATATTTAAATAATTATTTTATTGTGGCATAATTATTTCAAACTTCAGTAAATGTGATAAATATCGTTTTTAAACGTCTTTTTCAAATTTTAAATACTGATAATAATTTGAAAGGAATGCTTACCTTGCCCACAGCGAGACTTCCTCTTTAAATTACCTACACTCCTGAAAACAAGGACCAAAGCCAATTAAATATTTAACAAATTAAAGCTGTTAAAAACTTACATCAAGCTTTGGACAAAAACATTTGTTCACTTTCACAGCTAAAAATGTCCCGTTTCCCAGCCTACTGCTCCAGGTCTTCTTCCTGCTGCTCTTCAGATAGAATGCAGGCTATACGCCTGCTTTTATCTGTCTCAGCTGTTTCGATGGTAGCTGCAATCCAGTACTTGACAAATTCACGTAAGTCTGTGCCGGCAGTCCAATCTCTCCTGTAGATGCAGAGGATCTCAAGATGATCCTCGACAGATCGCAAGTGCCGAGTTTCTGTGCATGCAATTCGCATGCCTAAACCCGGCAATTGCGTGGCCCTACGGGCGTGTGCACACGACGTGCGCACCTGTGGGGGGTCCCAAAATACGGCCCACAGTTTTCAACCTCGGCTTCAGTTCACGAGGTTACTGCTCCCCTTTACTGCCAACATTTCAGAAACAAGACCGCAGCATGAATGCAATGTCCAAGTTTGAGAGAACAGGCTGAATCCGATCTCTGAATCATAAGGGGAGATGGAAGAACGACAGGGAATCAAACAGGTACTAGAGCTGTGACTGCTCGCTCTGCATTGTTAAGTCACACAATCTGGTCCATCTGCGGCTGCTGTGATCTGAGCGGCTGTCGGGCCCTTGGATTAAAGACCAGCTCCGGGAAAATTCAATGTTTGTGGAGCCTCAGATTTTGTAAATCTCTGCCTTTATAAATCACGATTCGTCTTTCTTTGGGCAACTCGGCTAAAAAAAAATATTTTTTGTTCAGTCCGGGATCGAAATCAGGACCTAATGCGTTCTGCAATCCCTGACAATAGCTCACCGCAACCGAGGACAGAGTCCCAGAAAGCTTTAACTTCTTAATGCCACCCGATCGTTTACTGGACTCAACTTAATCTCCTTCTATGCTGCAATATGTGCTGACGTATGTGAACCTGATAAAAATATGGTGAAGAGAAGAAACCAGGCCTCGTGAACTGTGAAAGGTCGTTGAGAATGAAGACCTGGGTGAGTCATTGTCCCCTTAACTCAGGGACAGATAAGACTCAGAGGAGACCAATTGAACGATATATCATAATGAAGGAGATAGAATCGTAGAATCTTACAGCACATCTGGGGCCATTCGGCCTGTCGTGCCTGTGTCAGCTCTTTGAAAGTGGTGTACCGTTTAATCCTGCACCCCAGTTTTCTTCCCATAACCCTGCAAAATTAGTTATCGTCAAAAACAGGTCCAATTATCTTTCTCAGTTACTGTAGAATCTGCTTCCATTACCATTGAGGAAGTGCCTTCCTGAAATTAACAATCCTCTGAGTGTCAATATATTTCAAATCTATCACCTGTGGCTACAGCATGGCAGGCGAAATGGTTTCTCCCTAATTGCTCCATCAAAGTCCCTCGTGACTTTGAATATCTCTATTAAGTCTCTGCTTATCTACACTAAGGAGAACAATCGCAGCTTCTCCAATCTCTCCACATAAATGAAGGAATTCTCTTATTTCTGGGACCATTCTAGTAAATCTCCTCTGCACCCTCTCCAATGCCTTGACATAGTTACTAAAATCTGGTGCCTGCATTGAACACAATATCCCAGCTGATGCATAACCAGTGTTTTCTTTAGATTTCGCATAATGTCCTTTATTTTTACTCTATTTTTACATTAATATAACTAAGCATTGCATCAGCTTTATTAACAACATTGGAAACTTGTCCTGTCACAGTCAAAGATTTGTGTACATACACTTCAATCTCGATGTTCACTCAATGCATTTAAAATTAAACCTGTTTTGCTCATAATGCCTCTCTTCATTCGTCATAACAAAATGTATAGTTTTACACTTCTCTACGTCACATTCAATCTACCCTGTGTCTGCCAATTTCACCAGTCTGTCTTTTGTAAGAACCGGTTCAGCTTCCTCTTGAAGGCGATGAGAGATTGCATCCACCACACCAGCTCTCAACGCATTCCTGATGTTCACTACTGTCTGGGAATAGTAGAGCCGACTCTTATCCAGTCTATTCCTACCACTGCGCAGTCCAATCGCAAGTTCCATTTTACTTCCAACCTTTCAAAATGGAATAATCTATAACTCAGCATGCAACCCAGTGCCGGATTGGGAGCTAATGAAATGCTGCGTGGGATTCTTCAATAAATTATTTGGATATGTACTTGAAGAGCTTTAACCTACAGGGCTACGGAGCTGATGCTGGACAGTGGGATTAGGCTGGGTGGCACTGTTATGCCCAACACGGCCACAATGGGCAAAATGCTAACCTTCTGTGTCGTAATTTGTCTATGATTCTATGATTCTATGAATTTAGAGTTAACATGTGTTATTCTGTATTGTCTCCAGACAACCAGCTGCTCGTGGTTGATGAGCTCATAATCCCAATGAAACAGGTTAGGAAACTCAACCTTGAATTCGGATAATTGATGTGCTGGCGGCAGAAAAATGTTGAGGAAACAAGCGAGAGGTCGTAAGAAGTCAACTGGATTAATAATGTCCTTCAGAGATGAGAATAATTATTTATTGTATGGAGCGAATTGTCACACCAACGGGTGGAAAAGGGGTGGTTGCGAATTGGCTAGCCGTTTTTCAAACCTCCTGATTTGTGTTTCCAGTGATTATTGTCTAATATTCAAATGTGGTCACGTTGGACCAGGCAATGTTCCAATCTATATTTCATTCAAAATTGTGCAGAACGCAGCGCTGTTGCATTAATTGTGGGGGCCACCTCACTTCCTCCCAGCCTCTCTTTCCGCTCTCACTTTATCAACGGTTCTGGGTATGATCTTCTGCGAGGCAGAGCAAGAGACTCAGTCACTGTTCCTTACAGCTCTCATGTCTGAAAGTAGTTCAAACAAAAACATGGACGCAGCCGCCTTGTTAATGCTGTTAGGTGAGTTGTGAACAATTTTATACCTAAATTACTGGGTTCCGGGTCTGTGAGGTAACTGAGTGGGTGAATGTAAGCTGGAGAGTGGGACTGAGTCCGGCGGTGTCAGCTCTTCGGTAGCAGGGTGGATTACAGCAACTCCTAGATTGGTGTGGACCACTTTAGTTCGGAAAGCTTTCGGAGCGGTTGCAAGCTTGTGCTGAATCAGCCGTGGTTAACATTGAGGGACTTCAAGTGGTATCAGTTTTTGGGAGAGTTGAGCGATTTAGGCGGAGAAAGAAGCAGCGAGATTGCCCGCTGCTGAACGTTACATCGTGGCCCTCTTGTAAAGTGTAGATTAGTGGATGTCCACTGAGGACACTGTCGGGGTCCATGTTTACACCATCTGTAATCAGGCTGTTCATGGAAACACAGCGTCTGAGCTCAGATATGGAAAGTGTCCGCTCTACCCAAAGGCAAAACAGAAAAGCACCGCCCTTCCAACCGTGTTCCAGGGTGAGTCGCCTCCTTCATAAAGGAGAGGGGGAGGTTTAGTGTAATTGAACTAAAACGGTTAGGTTTTTGTCTGAAAATGCACAAAATCAGCTGATGTGGTTTGAGGTTTCACAAAGATGTTCAGTTGAGCTAATAATTCTTCTGTTGCTTCAGTAACACATGGTAATTTGTGGAACAGAACAGGAATTTGTCCAGTAGACAAAGAAAAATCCATTCTGGCTGGCACAGACACGATGGGCAGAATGTCCTCCTGTGCTGTACACTCCTCTGATTGTATGATTCAGGAGGTTTGGAGAGAGAAAGAGGAGAGAAAATATTAACAGACAGTGGATATTCGAGTAACTATATTTTAAATTCAGCCGTTGTTTTTGAGACACTGTTCTTTCTGTGAGCAGCTAAGTTCCTCTTTCTTTGAACTAAAGTTTCTTCGAGTTGAAACCGCAGCCTTCCGTTTTGACACAAAACTGCTGCTACTGTTCTTTGCAATATCGACCATTTTCCGTTTGTTTGCTTATTTTAAACTATCGTTAGCATCTTGCATCTAAATCTAAGGTGCCTTGTGATATTTGTGAGCATGTCTGCACTGTTTGCGCAACTAAACGTTTCCAGTCAATAACTCAGGCAGCGTTCAGGTCGAGGAATTTATTTTAAGTCCACTTCCTCATTGAGGCTACTGGAGCTGAGCCTCTCACTGAGATACAGATCTGAACAATGGGCGGAGACTGATATCCTGTAAACACAGTGCTGCAGCTGCCTTTTGTGTTCAGAATTTATCTCTTAAACTCAAAGGTTTTCAATCTCAATTCCCAACGTTACTGCCTCCAAACATTTCATAATCGAGCTACACCGCTTGCATTACCATTCTGTTCCGTGGTATGGAAGCATGTGGCGATCTGTAAACAAGCTCAGTGCTTACACAAACACAAAAGCCTGCTGAGTATCTTTGCTTTTCAGTGATGGAATCACTCAGGCTCAAAATTGACCTCTTCTGTATTTTGAAAAATGTTAACGCTGTTTTTCTGTCTTTAGGCCCGAGGGCATATTTTGATAATTGCCATGGTTATTGGAAATAGTTACAAACGGACATCTCTCTCGAGCTTTTTTAGTTACAACCATATAAATGTACAGCACAGAATGCGGCAATTTCTGTGTCAATCAAATCAGTCCCACACTAGAACTGTTTACTCATTACAACGCTGATCAGTCCTCTTCAAGAACACTTCGAAGTTCCTTGTCAAAGTATCTTTGGAATCTGATTCCCCCATTCTTCCTGGTGTTGCGTTCCAGATCTTAACAACCCTCTGTGTCGAATCATTTCTCTTCATTGCCCCTCTCGGACTTTTACCAATTATTTCAAATCAGCCAACTTGTCAATACTTGCTCAATCAAAACACCATATTATTGGGAATACCTCTACTTGGTCTCAACTTAGCATGTTCTGTTGTAAGTAGTGCAATTCCACCTCCTTCAATTGAAATACCTCAACCATGGTATTATCCTGGAATCCTTCTCTGTACATTCCCAATGGACTTGACCTAGTTCCTAAATTGAGGTGCTTAGAATTATAAAACATACTTTAGCTGGGGCCTAACCAATGATATGCACATATTTAGCATATCTTCCTTGTTCTTGTATTTAATGTCTCTTTTATTCAAAGCCAATACCCCATACTCGGTCTTAACTGCCTTATTCTGTTGCCCTGCCACCTGCAATGATTTGTGAGTATGTACCCCCGGTTCTGTCTGCTCCCCCCCGCCGAAAATAGTGCCATTTGGAATAAACTGCCTCTCCATGTTGTTTCTCCCAAAGTGCATGGCTGCACAGTTAGTCGCAGTACATTGCATTGGCTATATGTCTGCCCATTTCACCACTCTGACTGCATATTCCTGAAGTCTGCTGCTATCCTTCTCCGTATTTACAATCATAGAGTCATAGAGTCATAACGGCACAATAGAAAGCCATTCGGCCCATCCTGCCCATGCCAGCTCTCTTTAGAGCAATCCAGTTAGTCACATTCTCCGCTGTATCCCCTAAACCCTGCATGTTTATTTCCCTCAAATTCCTATCCAGTCTCGCCTTGACAACATTGAGTGTCTCTGCTTCCACCACTTTCATTGGCAGCAAACTCCAGGTCATCACAACTCAATGCGGAAAACGTTTTTCCACGCATCCACCCTGTATTTCTTGTCCAAAATCTTAAATCTATGTCCCCCAGTCCTTCTACCCTCAACTATTGCGAACAGCCTTTCCCGATCTAGCCAAATCACACCCGTCATACTTTTGTACACCTCTATCTAACCACCCCTAAACCTCCTTTGCTCTAATGAAAACAAATCCAGCTTCGCCAACCTGTCCTTGTGGCAAAGATCCCCATCCCCAGAACCATCCTGGTAAATCTCATCTGCACCCTCCTAAGGGCCATAACATCCTTCCTCAAGTGTGGTGTCCAGAACAGCATGCAATACTCCCAGTTATGGCCTAAGAAGTGCTTCATAAATGTCCAGCATAACTTCTCTGCTTTTGCACTCTATACCTCTATTTATGAAGCCCAAGATCCATATGCTTTGCTAACTACTCTCTCAATATGTCCTGCCATCTACAGGGACATATGCACGTCAACTGCCAGGCCCCTCTGTTCCTGCAGACACTTTAAAACTGTGCCATTAATTGTATATTGCCTCTAACTTTTCCTCCTGTCAAAATACATCACCTCATACTTCCCTGTATTAAATGCCATCTGTCACTTGTCTGCCCATTCTGCTAGCCTTCCTGTGTCCTGTTGCAGTCGATTGATGTTATCATCGCTGTCTGCTTCACCCCTAAGTTTGGTCTCAAATTTCGCAACAAACGAAGGATTCCAAATGTTATCTTTTATACACAAGTCTAGGTAATTGAATGAGAACGACAAAATCAATGGTCTTAATACCAACCCCTGCGGGATACCACCATATACTTCCAAACAGTCCGAAATACATTATTTCACCACTACTCTCTGCCTCGAATCCCTTACCATAATAATAAATCATTTTACCACCGTCCATTTAATAACATGTGCTTGTACGTTCGAGTGAGTCTGCAATGTGATTGCACAGGATGGGAGGAAAAGGAGTAGGAGAGCTACAGCAATAGGGGATTCTATTGTAAGGGGACTAGATAGGCATTTCTGCGGCTGTAAAAGAGACTCCAGGATGTTATGTTGCCTCCGTGTTGCAACGGTCAAGGTTGTCTCAGAACTGCTGCAGAACATTTTGGAAGGGCAGTGTGAACAGCCAATTGTCGTGGCGCATTTAGGTGCCAACGATATATGTAAAAAACGGGATGAGGTCCTAAAAGCTTAATATAGGGAGTTAGGAGGTTAATTTAAAAAGGATCTCAAAGGTAGTAATCTCAGGATTGCTACCAGTGCCACCTGCTAGTCAGAGTAGAAATAGCAGGATATTTCAGCTAAATATGTTGCTAGAGGAATGGTGCAAGGGGGAGGGATTCAAATTCCTGCGACATTGGAGCCGGTTCTGGGGGAGGTGGGACCAGAACAAACTGGACGGTTTGCAATAACAACAGAAAATGCTGGAAAAACTCAGCAGGTCAGGCAACATCCGTGGAGAGAAATTTGAGTTGACGTTTCGGGTTGGACCCTTCTTCACCTGGGCACCTGGGCAGGACCGGGACCGATGTCCTAAAGGGGTGTTTGCTAGTGCTCTTGGGGAGGGTTTCAACTAAAATGGCATGGGGTGCAAACCTGAGCAGGGAGACAGAGGGAAGGGAAACAAGGATAGAAGCAAAAGAAAGGAAGGAGAAAAACAAAGGTGGCAGTCAGAGAAATCAAGGGTTTAAATCAAACATGGCCACAGTAAATAATAATTGTAAAATGTGTAAGAGTGTTATAAAATCAAGCCTGAAGGCCTTGTGTCTTAATGCAAGGAGCATTCGTAATAAGATGGATGAATTAGCTGCGCAGATAGAGGTAATGGATATAATATGATTGGGATTACGGAAACATGGCTCCAGGATGACCAAGGCTGGGAACTCAACATCCAGGGGTATTCAATATTCAGGAAAGATAGGCAAAAAGGAAAAGGAGGTGGGGAAGGATTACTGGTTAAGGGGGAGATTAACACAATACCAAGGAAGGATATTAGCTCTGATGAAGTGGAATCTGAATGGGCAGAACTGAGAAATACCAAGGGGCAGAGGAAGTTAGTGGGAGTGGTATACAGACCTCCAAACTGTAATTGCGGAGGTTGGGGATGGCATTAAAAGGGAAATTAAAGACACGTGTAATAAAGGTACAGCAGTTATCATGGGTGACTTTAATCTACATATAGATTGGGCTATCCAAATTAGTAACAATACTGTGGAGGAGGAATTCCTGGAGTGTATACGAGATGGAATCCTGGAACAATATGTCGAGGAACCAAACAGAGGTCAGGCCGTCTTAGACTGCGTATTATGTAATGAGGAATTATCAATTAGCACTCTTGTCGTGCGAAGCCCCTTCGTTGGAGCGCTCATAATATTATAGAATTATTCATTATGATGGAGTGAAGTAGTTGACTCAGAGACTAGGTTCCTGAATTTAAATAAAGGAAACTTCGATGGTATGAGGCGCAAGCTGTGTAGAATTGATTGGAGAATGCTACTCAATGGGTTGACGGTGGATAGGCAATGGCAAACATTCAAAGATCGCATGGATGAACTACAGAATTTGTTCATCCCTGTTTGGCATAAAAATAAATCAAAAAAGGTGACTCAAACGTGGCTAGCAAAGGAAATTAGGGATAGCATAAGATCCAAGCAGAAGACATATAAATTGGACAGAAAAAGCAGTAGACCTCAGGATTGGGCGCAGTTTAGGATTTAGCAAAGCAGGACAAAGGGATTAATTGAGAGGGGGAAGATAGAGTATGAGAGTAAGCTTGCAGGGAACATAAAAACTGACTGTAAAGCTGTTATAGATATGTGAAGAGTAAAATAATGGTGAAGTCAAGCGTAGGTCCCTTGCAGTCAGAAGCAGGGGAATTTAAATTGGGGAACAAAGAAATGGCAGACTAAATAAATACATGCTTTGAAAGAAATCAATATATGTAGGGAAATGACATTCGGGAAATTGACGGGATTGAAGGCAGATAAATTCCCACAGGGCCTGATGATCAACATCCTAGGGTACTTAAAGAAGTGGCCCTAGAAATAGTAGATGCGTTGCTGGTCATCTTCCAAATTTCGATAGACTCTGGAACAGTTCCCATGGATTGGTCAGGGTAGCTAATGTTACCCCACTATTCAAAAAAGGTGGTAGAGAGAACATGGGGAATTATAGAACGGTAAACCTGAATTCGCTAGTCGGGAAAATGCAAGAATCCATTATAAAATATGTAATAGCAGAGTACTTGGTAAACAGTGACAGGATCGGACCAATTCAAAATCGAATTTTAGAAGGAAAATCGCGCTTGACTAATCTAATGGAATTTATTGAGGATGTAACTGTTAGAATAGATAAGAGAGAACCAGTGGATGTCGTGTATTTGGCGTTTCAGAAGACTTTTGATAATGTCCCGCATAAGAGATTAGCGTGTAAAGTTAAGGCACATGAGATTGGCGGCAAGTTACTGATTTGGATAAAGAACAGTTTGGCAGAGAGGAAGCAAAGAGTTGGAATAAAAGGCTCTTTTTCTGAGTGGCAGGCAGTGACTAGTGGGGTACCGCATGGATTGGTCCTAGGACCCCAGCTATTCACAATATATATAAATGATCTAGACGAGGGAACTACATGTAATATCTCCAAGTTTGTGGACGACACAGAGCAGGGTGGGCATGTGTGCTGTAAGGAGGATGCCGAGAAACTCTGGAATGATTTGGGCAGGTTGTGTGATTGGGCAGAAGCATGGCAGATGCAGTATAATATGGAGGTTATCCACTTTGGTGGCAAAAACAGGAAGGCAGATTATTATCTGAACGGCAATAGATTGGGAGAAGGGGAAGTGCAATGAGACCTGGGTGTCCTTGTGCACCAGTCGCTGAAGGTAAGCATGCAGGTACAGCAGGTGGCTAAGAAGTCAAATGGTTTGTTGGCCTTCGTAGCGAGAGGATTCGAGTACAGGAGCAAGGATGTCTTGCTGCAGTTGTACAGGGCCTTGGTGAGACCATACCTTGAGTATTGTGTGCAGTTTTGTTCGCCTTATCTGAGGAAGGATATTCTTGCCATGGAGGGAGTGCAGCGAAGATTCACCAGACTGACAGCTGGGATGGCAGGAATGACGTATGAGGGGAGATTAGGTCGATTGGGCTTATACACGCTGGAGTTTAGAAGAATGAGAGGGGATCTCATTGAAACTTTTAAAATTCTAACAGGACTGGACAGACTGGATGCAGGAAGGATGTTCCCGATGGCCGGGGATTCCAGAACCAGGGATAACAGTCTAAGGAAACGGGGTAAGCCATTTATGACAGCGATGAGGAGGAATTTCTTCACCCAGAGAGTGTTGAACCTGTGGTATTCCCTACCACAGAAGGCAGTGGAGGTCAATTCATGAAATATATTAAAGAAGGGTTGGATAAATTTCTTAAGGCTAAAGGGATCAAGGGATATGGGGAGATGGCAGGGAGAGGGTACTGAATTTGATGATCAGCCATGATCTCATTAAATGGCGGAGCAGGCTCGACGTGCCAAATGGCCTACTCCTGATCCTTTACTGAAATTCCAGATATTCAACACCTACTGCACAAGCTTCTCAACCCACATTGTGACTTCATCAAAGACGATGTTACTTGAACAGTTCCAAGCTGGCTCTCCCTTTTGAAACTAAGCGTCTCTAAATGTGAATCAAAGTTCTCATTGACAGTGGTTACCAGTAATTTTCCATCAACGACATTAGACTGGTTAGCATTTAGTTACCAGGTTTGCCTCTCTACCCTTTTCTGAACAGGCATGTGAGATTTGCATTCCATCATTCCTCTGGCACCACTCACATTTCCATGGAAGTTTGGAAGATTGTAGTGAGATCTTCTGTTCCCTCCACCATAGCTTCACTCGGCAATGTAGTATGCATCCTATATGGACCAGGCGATGTGGTACCTTTGAGTGATTCCAACCTATTTACCACCTCCGTTCTCTCTATTTTTATCCGATCCAATATATCTATATATGTAAAAGGATTGATCTGTCTGTCTGTCTGTCTGTACTTCGGTGTGTCTGTCTGGCTATACACTCGAAAGTTATAGAGCGTACCTATGCGTGCGTTACGTCCAAAGAAAGCTTACCATTCCAGGACGGTCGTAAGCATAATTACTTTTCGGTCGGACAAAAATTGTTCACGCGTTATACAAAAACCTTCAAAATAAAACTCATTATCTGCTAATTAGCATTGATTGACTGACGTCAAGGTCGACCAATCATGTGCCATCATGATTAACCAATCCTACAGTTCAGTCACCTGATGGTTGGCCAATCGGTGTTTGTGTGGGCGGGACTAATCGTTTTTATCTCAGGGATCTGGCAGGCATTGCTTCAACTACGTCCAGCTCAAAATCTGCTAATCCAGCTTCGAAAAAGTTAGTATCTCTTTTAAAAATAACATAACATTTACAAAAAATGTATTATGAGTACTTTCACTTTCATCTTTCAAGGTATTAAAAGGTAGAAATGTTGCCCGGCAGCAGATTCACAGAGGGACACAGAGAGAGGCCCGAAAGCCTGGGACTCGATTTAAAATGTTGCCCGGCAGCAGATTCACAGAGGGACACAGAGACAGGCCCGAAAGCTTGGGACTCGATTTAAAACGCCCGGACCAAAACAGCCCTGGCAACGCGGGGCACACCAAGCTAGTATATCTATCCATATATATAAAAGGATACATCTGTCTGTCTGTCTGTCTATCTGCCTGTCTGTCTGTCTGTCCTTTGGTGTGTGTCTGTCAGGCTATACACTCTAAAGTTATAGAGCGTACCAACATGTTTGTTACATCAAAAGAAAGCTTATGATTCCAAAATGGTCGTAAGCGTATTTACGTTTCGGCCGGACAAAAATTGCGCCCGCGGTATCCCAAAAAACGTTCAAAATTCCGCTAATTAGCATCTCATTATCTGCTCATTAGCAATAGAGTGACATCGAGGTCGACCAATCGAACGGCGGGTTCCTGGCGCGTGCAGGCGGGCCCTCCTACCATCAAGTGACGGGACGATTGACCAATCCTACGCTTCGGTGACCTGACGGTCGACCAATCGGTGCGTGTGTGGGCGGGCCTTATCGTTCTGAACCGAGGTGAGTCGCCGCCATCTTGATTCCAAACTTTTCATTTCTTGTTCCCGCTTTCTGCGTGTTTCTTTTCAAATCTACATTTCCAGCAAAAAAAAGTGGCTTTTAAAAGATAAATTGTTTTTAAAAAAGTGAATTCATTTGTAAATCTTTTGTCTAACCTCTATAATTTTCCTACCTTTCACCGTTTTTCCAGGCCACAATGTATGGGCGTCTGTTGACAAGCCACGCCCGAGCTAGGCACCTCCTGTCACGTTCGACAAAAGGCCAGCCATCGCCGCCATGCTTTGTGCATTGAGTGCTGCTGGAGTTTTACTAAGTGGGAGAAAAATCATTTAAGTGTATTTTGTGAATTTTAGTATGTTAAGAAGTCAATTATTTGAAGTAAGTTTAATTTTTTAAGGGTTTTTTAAACTCTTGGGCAGTTTAAACCGGAAGTAGATTCCGGGTATAAAAGGGGAGGGGCTAGTGCTGTGCACGGAGTACTTTGTGCATTGAGTGCTGCTGGAATTTTGCTAAGTGGGAGAGTTCGGAAAAGTGGGAGGTGAGGGTGTGTTTTTTGCTCTGTTTTGTTCCCCACTCCCAGGCTTAGACAGCACTGCAGAGGTGCAGCAGCGAGACGAGGCAACCAAACAGGTCCCACAGACAGTATTCAAGGAGGAGGTTGGTGATCAGCTGGTTGGTTGGTTTTCTTCCTTCTCTTCTCTTTTATACCTTTAAGTTGGTAAGTCCGATTGAATAGTGGTGTGACATTATCATCTATATCCGGGCAGGGTCTTTAAAACTAATAATAAGAAATGTAATTAATTATATAGAATGGAGCAGGTGATGTGTTACTCTTGCGAGATGTGGGAGCCGGTGGTCCCCATTGAGGCTCACGGCGATTACATCTGCGACAAGTGTTTGCTGCTAGAGGAACTCAAGTTCCATGTTATGGAGCTTGAGACCGAGCTTCAGACACTGCGACACATCAGGGAGGGGGAGAAGTTCCTGGCCTCTATGTTTCGGGAGATGGTCACACTGGTGAAGTTAATTACTGCAGATGTAGTCCGTGGTCAGGGACAGGACGGTGTGGCTACAAGTGAGGAAGGTACAGGGATCCAATTTGTAGTGTTGAAGGAGATGCAGCCACTGTTCTTGTCCAGCAGGATCGAGGTTCTTGCTCCCTGTGAGGGCGGGAGCGGGGACTGCAGGGAGGATGAGCTACCTGGCCACAGCACCGTGGTACAGGGGGCCATTCAAGTGGAGGGAGTAAAAAGAAATGTTGTAGTGGTAGGGGATAGTATCATTAGGGGGATAGATAGGGTTCTCTGCAGTCAAGAGCGGGAGTCCCGAAGGCTGTGTTGCCTGCCCGGTGCCAGGGTTAAGGACATCTCTTCTGGGCTGGAAAAAAACTTGGAGTGGGAGGGGGAGGATCCAGTAGTCGTGGTCCATGTTGGTACAAACGACGTAGATAGGACAAGGAAGACGGTTCTGTTAAAGGAGTATGAGCAGCTAGGGTTCAAATTAAAAAACACAACCTCAAGGGTAATAATCTCTGGGATATTACCTGAGCCACGAGCGAATTTGGCTAGGATAAATACAATTAAAGAGTTAAATGCGTGGCTCAAAGACTGGTGTGGGAGAAATGGGTTTTGCTTCTTGGGACACTGGCACCAGTACTGGGACAGGAGGGAGCTGTTCCATTGGGACGGACTCCACTTGGGCAGTGCTGGGTCTAGAGTCCTGGCGAATCATATAACTAGGGCTGTAGAGAGGGCTTTAAACTAATTAGTGGGGGGGGGAGGATTCTAGAGAGCAAATAATAGAAATGACAACAGAGAAGGTCATAGACTTAGGTAGCAGTGGGGGAATTAAAATACAGAACGTATCAGGAAGGGACAGAAGGTATGGAGTAAAAAGTAAAGTACTAAAAAGGGAAATAACAGGAACTAAGTGTTACGAAACATATTTGAAAGTTCTTTATCTGAATGCACGTAGCAATCGTAACAAAATGAATGAGTTAACGGCTCAAATAACGACATATGGTTATGATCTTGTGGCCATTACAGAAACATGGCTGAAGGGTGACCATGACTGGGAATTAAACATACCAGGTTATTTAACAATCAGGAAGGACAGGCAGGAATGGAGAGGAGGTGGGGTGGCTATGTTAATAAAGGAAGGAATCACTATAATACAGAGAAATGATATTGGGTCAAAGGAGCAGGATAGTGAAACAGTTTGGGTGGAGATAAGGAATAATAAGGGAAAAAAACACTAGTGGTTGTAGTCTATAGGCCTCCGAACAGTTGCAACTCTGTTGGACGGAGTATTAATCAGGAAATAGTTGAGGCTTGTAATAAGGGAACAGCTATAATTATGAGGGATCTTAATTATCATATTAACAGGACAAATCAAATTGGGCAGAGCAGCCTTGAGGATGAGTTCATTGATTGTATTAGGGATGGGTTTCTTGAGCAGTATGTAACTGAACCGACCAGGGGGCAAGCAACCTTAGATTTGGTCCTGTGTAATGAGACAGGATTAATTAAAAATGTCCTAGTAATGGATCCCCTTGGAATGAGTGACCATAACATGGTTGAGTTCCATATTCAATTAGAGGGTGAGAAGGTTCGATCTCAAACAAGCGTGCTGAGCTTGAATAAAGGAGACTATGAAGCTTTGAGAGCGGAATTGATTAGAGTGGACTGGGAAAATAGATTAAAGGGTAAGACGGTACATGTTCAGTGGTGTACATTTAAGGAGTTATTTTACAACTTCCAAAAAATATATACTGCACTGAGGAAAAAAGGGTGTAAAAGAAAATATAGCCATCCGTGGCTAAGTAAAGTAATTAAGGATAGTATCCGACTTAAAACAAGGGGATATAAGGTAACCAAATCTAGTGGGAGGATGGAAGATTGGGAAGTCTTTAAAAGACAGCAAAAAATAACTAAAAGATTGATTAAGAAAGGGAAGATAGATTATGAAAGTAAATTAGCATAAAATATAAAAACAGACAGCAAAAGTTTCTATAGTTATATTAAAAGAAAAAGGGTGGTTAAAGTAAATGTTGGTCCCTGAGAGGATGAGACCGGGAAATTAATGGTGGGAAACATGGAGATGGCAAAAACACTGAACAATTATTTTGTATCAGTCTTTACAGTAGAGGACACTAAGAATATCCCAACACTGGACAAATAGGGGGCTCTAGGGGGGGAGGAGCTAAATACGATTAAAATCACTAAGGAAGTGGTACTTGGTAAAATAAAGGGACTCAAGGCGGATAAATCCCCTGGACCTGATGGCTTGCATGCTAGGGTCTTGAGGGAAGTAGCGGTAGGGATTGTGGATGCATTGTTAATAATTTTCCAAAACTCACTTGACTCAGCAAAGGTCCTGACAGATTGGAAAAGTGCAAATGTAACACCCTTATTTAAAAAGGGTAGTAGGCAGAAGGCTGGAAACTATAGACCTGTTAGCCTAACATCTGTGGTTGTTAAAATGTTAGAGTCCATTATTAAGGAGACAGTAACGGGACATTTGGATAAACATAATTTAATCGGACAAACTCAACATGGTTTCATGAAGGGGAAGTCATGTTTGACAAATTTGCTTGAGTTTTTTGAGGAAGTAACATAAAGGGTGGATAAAGGGGAACCAGTGGACGTAGTGTATTTAGACTTCCAAAAGGCATTTGACAAGGTGCCACACAAAAGATTATTGCTCAAGATAAAAAATCACAGGATTGGGGGTAATATTCTGGCGTGGGTGGAGGATTGGCTCTCTAACAGAAAGCAGAGAATTGGGATAAATGGTTCATTCTCAGATTGGCAACCAGTTAGTAGTGGTGTTCCGCAGGGGTCAGTGCTGGGTCCCCAACTCTTTACAATCTATATTAACGATTTGGAGGAGGGGACCGAGTGTAAGATATCAAAGTTTGCAGATGATACAAAGATGGGACGGAAAGTAGTGACTGAGGAGGACATAAAAAACCTGCAAAGGGACAGACAGGCTAAGTAAGTGGGCAGAGATTTGGCAGATGGAATACATTACTGGAAAGTGTGAGGTTATGCAATTTGGCAGGGAAAATCATAGAGCAAGTTATTATCTTAATGGCAAGAAACTGGAAAGTACTGTAGTACAAAGGGATCTGGGGGTCCTGGTGCACGAAACAAAAAAGTTAGTATGCAGGTGCAGCAAGTGATCAAGAAGGCCAATAAAATGTTGGCTTTTATTGTTAGGGGGATGGAATATAAAAACAGGGAGGTATTGCTGCAGTTGTACAAGGTATTGGTGAGACCGCACCTGGAATACTGCATACAGTTTTGGTGTCCATACTTAAGAAAAGACATACTTGCTCTCGAGTCAGTACAAAGAAGGTTCACTCAGTTAATCCCGGGGATGAGGAGGTGGTCATATGAGGAGAGGTTGAGTAGATTGGGACTCTACTCATTGGAGCTCAGAAGAATGAGAGGCGATCTTATTGAAACATATAAGATTGTGAAGGGGCTTGATCGGGTGGATGCGGTGAGGATGTTCCCAATGATGGGTGAAACTAGAACTAGGGGGCATACTCTTAAAATAAGGGGCTGCTCTTTCAAAACTGAGATGAGGAGAAACTTCTTCACTCAGAGGGTGGTAGGTTTGTGGAATTTGCTGCTCCAGAAAGCTGTGGAAGATACATCATTAAATAAATTTAAAACAGGAATAGATAGTTTCCTAGAAGCAAAGGGAATTAAGGGTTACAGGGAGCGGGCAGGTAATTGGCCATGAGTCTAGATTCGGAATGGTCATGGCCCTGTGGGTAGTGGAGTGGGCCCAGGGGCCGTGTAGCCTGGTTCTGCTCCTACTTTGTTCTAATTCTGTGTTAGATTTCAGGAGATGGTTTTATTCCTGTTCCAGTCTGGCGTGGAGATCGCCTTTACAGAAGCTAAGTACTGTAGAAAATATAGGGACAGAGTGATCTCCTGGAAGAATTTGGATCGCCTAGATGCGTCGGAGAGGAATTTCCCAGATTTTTTTCTCCCAAATTGGCCATTGGGACTTTATCTGGTTTTTCGCCTCTCCCAGGAGATCACATGGTTTCGGGTGGATGCAGAGTGATAGAAGATTTGAGGTTAGGATCAGATCAGACATGATCTTATTGAATGGTGGAGCAGGCTCGAGGGGCCGATTGGCCTACTCCTGCTCCTATTTCTAATGTTCTTATGTTCTTATGAAGGCTGGAGGGGGCGGGCCTGAGCCGAGCGTCGTCACCACCGCCACCTTAGTAAAGGCGGGCGGGGCGGGATTCAGCGTTCGCGTCATCTTCCGCCCGGAGCACGACTTGAGTCCGGCCGGGCCTCACGTGCTAGGTTGCGCGGCGGCATCTCTCTGGTCTTGAAGCCGGCTCGGTTAGGGAGCGGGGCTCGGGAAGGTGGCGCTCGGGAGAGCGAGAGGGCGGGGCTCCGGAGAGCGGGAGGGCTGGGCTCCGGAGAGTGGGAGGGCGAGGCTCCGGAGAATGGGAGTGTGGGGCTCCGGAGAGTGGGAGGCCGGTGCTCGGGAGGGCGGGGCTCGGGCTGAGCCATGTCAGCGCGTGGGGTGGCACGGAGCTCCGCGGAGCCATCGGGTCTGCTAGCTCCCCCCCTCGCTTTCTCCCCCCACGCTCACACCCTCCCCTCCCCTCTTCCTCCCACCCCTCCCCTGCCCCCTCTCCCCCACCTACCCTCCACCCTCTCCCCCCTCCCCCCACTCCCCCATCCTCCCCCCTCCCCCCCTCTCCCCCACACCCCACACCCCCTCCCTCCCCTCCCCCTCTCCCCCCCACCTCTCCCCCTTCCCCTCCCCCCTCTCCCCCCACACCCCCACACCCCCCTGCCTCCCCACACCCCCTCCCCTTCCCTCCCGTCCCCAATCCCCTCTCCCCTCCATTCCACCCCTCCCACCCCTCCCCCCCTCCACTCACCACCTCCCCCTCCCCCACATCCCCTCCCCCTCTCCCCTCCACCACACTCTCCCCCCCACCCCCACCCATTCCCCTCCACACCCAACCCCTCCCCCACCCCCACCCTCCTCCCCCCCAGTCGCTCTCTCTCTTCCCCCCAGTCGCTCTCTCTCTTCCCCCCAGTCGCTCGCTCTCTCTCTCTTCTCCCCCGGTCGCTTGCTCGCTCTCTCCCCCGCAGTCGCTCGCTCTCTCTCTCTCCCCCCCAAGTCGCTCGCTCTCTCTCTCTCCCCCCAATCGCTCGCACTCTCTCTCTCCCCCCCAGTCATTCGTTCTCTCTCTCTTCCCCCCAGTCGCTCTCTCTCTTCCCCCCAATCGCACTCTCTTTTCCTCCCAGTCAATCTCTCTCTCTCTTCCAACAACAACATGCCCTCGAAAAAGCCTCGGCACCGCCGGGCACTCCAGCTAGTCTATATATATAAAATGATACATCTGTCTGTCTCTCCGTCTGTCTGTCTGTCTGTCTATCTGTCCTTCGGTGTGTCTGTCCGGCTATACACTCTAAAGTTATAGAGCGTACCGACACGTGCATTACATCAAAAGCAAGCTTACGATTCCAGAACGGTCAAAAGCGTATTTATGTTTCGACGAGACAAAAATTGCACACGCGTTATCCAAAAAACGTTCAAAATTCCGCTCATTAGCATATCATTATCCGCTCATTATCATCGAGTCGAGTGACGAGGTGAGTCGCCGCCATCTTGATTCCAAACTTTTCATTTCATTTTCCCGCTTTCTGCGCTTTAAAAAAAAAGTTGCTTTTAAAACACATATTGTTTTAAAAAAGTGAATTACTTTCTAAATCTTTTATCTAATCTCATTAATATTCCTACCTTTCCCCGTTTTTGCAGGTAGGCCTCAAAGACTGGGCATCTGTTGCCAGCCATGCTGGACCCTAGGCAATTGTTTTGTGGCAAGCTCCTCCCGCCCATCAACGCCAACCCCGCCGCTGGGCTCGGGAGGGGAGGGGGAGCGGGAGAGGAGAGGATTACCCCGGCAACCAGCCGCCATCGGCTGTCTCAAGCCGCTCAGGCCCGGTCCCGGAGTTTGGCATGCTGAGATGGGAGGACGGTTACCAAGGCAACTGGGCCCAGTCAGCTGCAATCGGCCTTCTCAAGCCGCCTCAGTCCCGCCCTCGGGAGGGCGGGGCTCGCGCTGACTGGGGCCCTCCGCTCGGCATGTCAGTGCGTGGGGCAGCATGGAGCTCAGTGGTGCCATCGCCGGCAGAGGGGAGAGGGTCTGCTGGCTCCGCTCTCCCTTTCTCCCCATCCTTCCCCACCACCCCCACCCCTCCCCTCCCCTCCCACCCTCTCCCCCTCCTCCCTCCCTCTCCCCCTCCTCCCCCCTCTCCCCCTCCCCTCCCCCTCCTTTCCCCCTCTCCCCCTCTCATCCCTCCCCTCCTCTCCCTCCCCTCCCCCCTCTCCCCTCACCCCCTCTCCCCTGCACCCTCTCCCCTCCCCCCTCTCCCATCCCCCTCTCCACCCCCACTCCCTCCCCTCCCTCTCCCTCCCCTCCCCTCCCCGCTCTCCCCTACCCCCTCTCCCCTCTCCCTCTCTGCCCATCATCCCCTCCCCCCTCTCCCCCCTCCCTCCTCAACCCCTCCTCCCCCTTCCCTGTCCAGCTGCCACCCCTCACCCCCTCCCTTCCCCCTTCCCCCCTCCCCCTTCCCCCACCAGCCCCCTCACCCACCGCTCCTCCCCTCCCCCCTCCCATCCCCCTTCACCCCACTCCCCTCCCCCCTCCCCCTCCCTCCCCTCCCGCTACTCCCCCTCCCCTCTCCCCTCCCCCTCCCCTTCCCCCCTCCCCCTCCCCCTCCCCCACTCCTCCCCCCTCCCTCCTCTCCCCCTCCTCCCCCTCCCTCCTCTCCCCCCTCCCCATCTCCCTCCTCACTGCCCCCCTCCCCCCTCCCTCCCCCCTCCCCACCTTCACCCCTCCCCTCACCTCCCCCCTCCATTCACCTCCCCCTCCCCTCCCCTTCCCCCTCTCACTTCCCCCCTCCTCTCCCCCTCCGCTACCGTCCCCCCTCCCCCCCCACCCCTCCACTCCCCTCCCGCCTCCCTCCCCTCCCCCTACCCTCCCCCCCTGCCCCCCGCACCCCCCCTTCCCCTCCCCCACTCCCACCCTCCCCCTCCCCCCAGCCCCCTCCTCCCCCTCCTCCCCCTCCTCCTCCCCCCTCCCCCATCCTCCCCCCTCCTCCGCCCCTCCCCTTCCCTCCCCTCCTCCCATCCTCTCCTCCCCTCCGCTCCTCCCCTCCCCTCCTCCCATCCCCTTCCCTCCTCCCCTTCCCTCCTCCCCTCCCCTTCCTTCCCCTTCCCTTCCCGCCACTTTGCCCCCCTCTTCCCCCCCTTCCCCCCTCTCCCCCTTCTTCCCCCCAGTCGCTCTCTCTCTTCCCCCCAGTTGCTCTCTCTCTTCCCCCCAGTCACTCTCTCTCACCACCCCCAGTCGCTCTCTCTCTTCCCCCCAGCCGCTCTCTCTCTTTCCCCCTCTCGGTCTCTCTCTGTTCCAACAACAACATGCCCTCAAAAGACCCTCGGCACCACCGGGCACTTCATCTATCTATATATATAAATAAAATAATAGGTCTGTCTGTCTGTCTGTCCTTCGGTGTGTCTGTCAGGCTATATACTCTAAAGTTATAGAGCATACCTACATGTGCGTAACATCAAAAGAAAGCTTACGATTCCAGAACGGTCGTAAGCGTTTTTACGTTTCGGCGAGAGAAATATTGCGCCCGCGGTATCCAAAAAACGTTCAAAATTCTGCTCATTAGCATCTCATTATCCGCTCATTAGCATAGAGTGACATTAAGGTCGACCAGTCATACGGTCGTGCGACACGACGGTCGACCAATCGCTGCGTAGTGGGGGTGGGTTTGTCGCGCGTGCGGGCGGGCCCTCCTAGAGTCGAGTGACAGGACGACTGACCAATCCTATGCTTCGGTGAAAGGACGATTGACCACTCGGTGCGTGTGTGAGCGGGCCTTATTGTTCTGAACCGAGGTGAGTCGCCGCCATCTTAATTCCAAACTTTTCATTTCTTTTTACTGCTTCCTGCGTCTTTAAAAAAAAATTGCTTTTGAAACACATATTGTTTTTTAAAAAAGTTGATTACTTTCTTAATCTTTTATCTAATCTCATTAATTTTCCTACCTTTCCCCGTTTTTGCAGGTAGGCCTCGGAGCCTGGGCGTCTGTTGCCGGCCATGCTGGACCCTAGGCAATTGTTTTGTGGCAAGCTCCTCCCACCCCTCACCACCCACCCCCGCCCCCCCGGGCTGGGCCCAATTCCGAACCAGCGGCCAGCCATAGAGTCATAGAGTCATACAGTTATACAGCTCAGAAAGAGGCCCTTCGGCCCATCGTGTCTGCGCCGTCCATCAAGCCCTGTCCAATCTAATCACATTTTCCAGCATTTGGTCCATAGACTTGTACGCAATAGCATTTCCAGTGCTCATCCAAATGCTTCTTGAATGTTGTGAGGGTTCCTGCCTCTGCCACCCTTTCAGGCAGTGAGTTCCAGACTCCACCCACCCTCTGGGTGAAAAAGTTCCTCCTCAAATCCCCTCTAAACCTCCTGACCCTTACCTTGAATCTATGCCCCCTTGTTATTGACCCCCCTACTAAGGGGATAAGTTCCTCTTTATCTACCCTATCTATGCCCCTCATCATTTTGTACACCTCAATCAGGCCCCCCCTCAGACTTCTTTGCTCCAATGAAAACAACCCCAGCCTGTTTAGTCTTTCTTCATAGCTGAGGTGCTCCATCCCAGGTAACATCCTGGTGAATCTTCTCTGCACCCTCTCCAAAGCAATCACATCCTTCCTATAGTGAGGCGACCAGAACTGCACACAGTACTCCAGCTGTGGCCTCACCAGCGTTTTGTAAAGCTCCATCATAACCTCCCTGATCTTATATTCTATGCCTCGGCTAATGAAGGCAAGTATCCCATATGCCTTTTTAACCACCTTATCTACCTGTTCCGCTGCCTTCAGGGATCTATGTACATGTACACCAAGGTCCCTCTGACCCTCTGTACTTCCTAGGGTCCTACCACTCATTGTGTATTCCCTTGCCTTATTTGTCCGTCCAAAATGCATCACCTCGCACTTTTCAGGGTTAAATTCCATTTGCCACTTTTACGCCCATCTGACCAACCCGTTTATATCGTCCTGTAGCCTGAGGCTTTCCTCCTCGCAATTTAACACCCCACCAAATTTCATGTCATCTGCGAACTTACTGATCATACCTTTTACATTCTCATCCAAATCATTCATGTAGATCACAAACAGCAAGGGACCCAGCACCGATCCCTGAGGTACCCCACTGGACACAGGCTCCCAGTCACAAAAGCAACCTTCGACCATCACCCTCTGCCTCCTGCCACTCAGCCAGTTTAGGATCCAACGTGCCATCTTGGTAAAGGCTGGCTGGGCTCACTGCAAGCTCCTCGCGCTTCATTCGGGGGGGGCGGGGCTTGGGAGCAGAGGGGGAACGGAGAGGTTTACCCCGGCAACTGGGCTCGTCAGCCGCAATCGGCCGTCTCAAGCCGCTCAGTCCCAGGCCTGGTCCCGGAGATCGGGAGGCGGAGAGGGGAGGAGGGTTACCAAGGCAACTGGGCCAGGCCAGCCGCAATCGGCCGTCTCAAAACGCCTCAGGCCCGGCCTCGGGAGGGTGGGTCTCGGGCTGACAGGGGCACTGCTCTCGGCATGTCAATGCGTGGGGTGGCACGGAGCTCAGCGGAGCCATCGCCGGCAGAGGGGAGAGGGTCTGCTGGATCCCCTTCCCTTTCACCCCCCCTCCTTCCCCCACATCCCCACCACTCCCCCCCTCTCCCCCCTCTCCCCTCTCCTCCAGCTCTCCCCCTCCCCTCCCCCCTCGCTCTCCCCACCTCTCCCCTCCCCTCTTATTCACCTCCCCTCCCCCTCCCTCTCCCGCCCTCTCCCCCTCCACTCATCCCCTTCCCTTCCACCCATCCCCCTGCCCCCTCCCCTTCCTGCCCCCTCCCTCTTCCTCCCCCTCCCACCTTCCTCCCCCTCCCCCTCCCCTCCCCTCTCCCCCTCCCCTTCTTTCCCCCCGCCCACTTCCTCCCCCCTTTCCCCTCCACTCCCCCTCCCCCCCTTTCCACCACTCCCCTCCCACCCCCCTCCGCTTTCCAACCCTCCCCTCCCCTTTCCCCCCCTCCCCGCCTCCTCCCCCCTTCCCCCTCCCCATCCCCTCTTCCCCCCATTTCCCCCCTTCCCTTCCCCCCCTTCCCCCCCCTTCCCCCTCCCTTCCCCCCCTTTCCCCCCTTCCTCCCCTTTCCCCCCTTTCCTTTCCTCCCTTTCTCCCCACCTTCCACCCCCCTTCCCCCCTTTCCCCCCTTCCCACCAGTCGCGCTATCTCTTCCCCCCAGTCACGCTCTCTCTTCCCCCCAGTCGCTCTCTCTCTTCACCCCAGTCACTCTCTCTCTTCCCCCAGTCGGTCTCTCTCTCTCTTCCAACAACAAAATGCCCTCGAAAGCCTCGGCACTGCTGGG